>NC_084482.1:184568424-184872503 GCF_030035675.1 Rhineura floridana
AACAATTAGTCGGCAGCTGCTAAAGCAGGGGCTTGGTTGTAAAGCAGATAAGGCTTGAAGAGAATGTGGATAAGCAAGGATGGGGGTTGAGGGGTCTCAGTTCATGTAACAGTTCATCTTCCAAGGGAAGGTCAGTCACAAATCAAAGGCTCACTAATCTGACAAGGCAATCCGGGTTTCAAGACTCAACAGGACCTGGCATGGCTGGTGAGGGTCTGATGCTGGCATCTGACGTTGCTTCCAGCAAAAATCAAATGGCATAACACTCCCTGGTTCAAGTGCTAGCAATCAGCCCTCTGACTCCTGGGGGTTTGTAGCCTTAAACGGCCAGAACATGTTAGTTGGGTCCTGCTTTTGGGAGCATTATGATGTTGCATCATATTAGAGACCATCATGGTGGGATATTCTTGCTGGGGGTCAAAATTTAGTTTTGGAGATACATTATTTTTGCTGTTACCTGGGTTATGTTCTTGTATCTTTATTGTTTGACCAGATTATGGATTATCAGTGGATTGTGTCATTTAATTGTATATTTATTAATATGAAATGTTTTTATTAGGCTATTTTTTATGACAACTTAAATTTTGTAATGCCTTGTAACTGTTAAACGTTTGATGACAAAGCCACTTTGAGCACGGTTTACCATGGAAAAGCCTCATAAATAAATGATAATTAGACATTACAGTGGAGATTTGGGCCTGTTGGTTTTGGCCCTAATCCAGGCCAGAGGGATCAACTTTCTTCATCCTAATATCTACTCAATATTGCTCCCAAGTAAGTGGGTATATGATTGACACCTAAAGGTACCCTTTCTACTTCACAACTAAGCATAGGTTTTTAAAAAAAATAGAAACTGGTTTCTGCAAGCACAGCTGAATATCTGCCATTTTATCGATTTGTTATTTGTTTTTCAGTGGGCTTTATTTTCTCCTACTGTTGTAATTTATTTTAAAACAAAGGACAAGCAAAATAAGCCTTCCAATTAAATGCTAATTTTGTAGTGGGTATACATGATGGGAAATGTTTTCCAATTAAATTAGTTAAACAATATAAATTTGTGGGAAAGCCTAAAATGCTGGGGAAGCGTGGAAATCGGAGGCTTTTTTTTAAATAAAAGGATTGGCCGTAAAGTGTATTGCAGTTTGAAAACCCTTTAAAAAACTCCCGTCCACCCCCACCTCACATTGTCTCACTTTCATAACTCTAAGACAATGTGTGACCCCGTATGTCTGTCACACAGCTGAACACCTTAATTCAGAAGTTGGGAAACTCAGGCTGAGGGATCAAATGTGCCTTTCTAGGCCTCTCTGTCTGGCCCTTGGGACTCTCCCCAGGCCGCATCCCTAGGCCCTGCTTCCCACCTCAAGTGTTTTTGTCTGTCTGGAATGTGTCCTTAAACAGTGCGTCCAGTTCTGGTCTCCACACTTCAAGAAGGATGCAGACAAACTGGAACAGGTTCAGAGGAGGGCAACAAGGATGGTCAGGGGACTGGAAACCAAGCCCTATGAGGAGAGACTGAAAGAACTGGGCATGTTTAGCCTGGAGAAGAGAAGACTGGGGGGAGATATAATAGCACTCTTCAAGTACTTGAAAGGTTGTCACACAGAGGAGGGCCGGGATCTCTTCTCGATCGTCCCATAGTGCAGGTCACGAAATAATGGGTTCAAGTTGCAGGAAGCCAGATTTCGACTGGACATCAGGAAAAAACTCCTCTGTTAGACCTATACGACAATGGAACCAATTACCTAGAGAGTTAGTGGGCTGTCTGACACTGGAGACATTCAAGAGGCAGCTGGACAGTCATCTGTCAGGAATGCTTTGATTTGGATTCCTGCATTGGGCAGGGGGTTGGACTTGATGGCCTTATAGGCCCCTTCCAAAGCTACTATTCTATGATTCTATTAACAATAATGCCTCTTGTCTGGATGAAGGAGATAGGTGTGTGTGTGAGCTTGTGTAATAACTAGATTACTGTACAAAGGCAAAGCTTATTTATTTAATTATTTTAGTCCATTTATATACCACCCTTTGTCAAGAGACCCCAGGGTGGTTTACAACACAGAACGGAAGAAACAATATATATCAATACTTAACGTAATATCTATACAATATAAAAAATTTAAGCAATTATAATGAGAAATACTCAGTAAAATACAAAGTCTCACAACATAAGTTATTACCTACTTATCTCAGGTTCAACTGTAAAATGTCATACATATATAACAGCAACAGCCTAAGATATAATTAAGGGAGGGGGAATTAAACGTCTATCACTATTTAAATTAGTGACCACTCTGTTAAGTCAGTTACTCACACTTCCAAAGAACTCACAACTGTGCATATTGGCCACTGTCATGTCAGATAGTGTTTTGGGCTTGGATTCCATATTCTTAGATGCAAGAGGCCTTTAGCCCTGGTGGTGTGTGGCTTATATTTGTTGCTTCGCCCACTATTGCCTCTGGCGCCAACCACCACTGGCATGTGGCACTCAGAATATTGCCTAGAAGGGAATGTGGCCCTTGAGCTGAAAAAAACTTTCCTGCTTTAATTGAAAGTTGCTTCTATGGTTTATTGACAAACTGTGTAAAAGCATACATACAAATTGTGAATTCTTTCTTAAGGGTTCCTGCAGCCAGAGGAGACTTCCGGGAAGTGGTGCTGGCTGGTGGTTGTCTCTGAGGGAGCTCTGCCTCAGAGGAAGCTTTTTTCAGGTTAAAAGCCAGCCAAGAGGAATCTTGGACTGGCTTAAATGTTCTCCAAGGTATAGGAGAACCGATCAGATCTTCCACAAGACTTCGTTGAGCTGTCGGCGGCTGGAATTGATCAGGAAATTCCTGAGATAAGAAGGCAAGCCGATCGGCTGAAGACGGAGTCAGGAATTCCACGCAAGCTGAACTGGAATAAAGCGAAGCGTTTTTTCTTCTCTCAAAAAAAAAACGTTCTTAACCAGCGAGCCCACTTCTGCCTAAACCTTATCATTCGGCTTAAATTACTGCAATAAAAGGGATTTGTTTATGAATCAGCAATTGAGAAACCTGGGTGAGTCATACTTTTTCTCTTTTAAATATAATTAAGGAAGAAAGAAAATATAAACAACTTATATACTTTTTTTACGACAAAAAGCTGGCTTGAATTTGGACTTTTAAAGTTTAAAAACGGATGAGAGGTAATTATTATATTTTGGACTATTTTTCTCTTTGGACTATTTCTTGTTGGATGAATCCGCTGCTCGTATATGCTACTAATTGTTTAGTCTTGGCAACCAGAATTGTTTTGCATTCTTGGAAGTAGATAAGGACTGTGTTGTGCTGGCTGGATTTCAATAATAGGCCTGGAATATTAACTCTTCTTTTTGGTGGAGGGAAAAAAAGAAAAGAAATAGACTGCCCTTAGGTTCTGAAACAGTGATTAATATTAGAAATTAAAGGCCTCTTTTTGAAAATGACAACTAAAAAAACAACCAAGGCCCAGGGGCGAAGAGGTTCTATTGATACACAGGAAGAGGATATACCCCCAGAAATGTTTCAAAAAATAATGGAAGGGATTAATGCTATAAAACAGGAAATGAAACAGGAAATGAAAACTGAATTGACAGATATAAAAGACTATATTAAAACACAAGTGGATGAGATTAAAGAGACAATTGGGCAAATAAAGGAAGATGCAAAAAATACTAAAGAAAAGGTACAAACCTTGGAGAATAGAACAGATATACTAAATCTGGAACTAGAAAAAAATTTGGACTATTTAGCTGTGACTGAAATGAGAAATAAAGAGCATTGTTTGAGATTCCGTGCAATCCCTGAGGAAACAGGTGAAGACATTAATTCCGTGCAATCCCTGAGGAAACAGGTGAAGACATTAGAGATAAAATTGTTAATGCTTTAGTAAAATTTCTGGACTTGAATGAAGATAGGATGGAATTTGAAATAGACAAAGTTTATAGAATTAACTCCAGATATGCAACAATGAAAAAAATTCCAAGAGATGTGCTTGTTCATTTCGTAAAGAAGACGACCAGAGATATGGTTTTACAGCAACACTTTAAATATACCTTTAAAATTGATGGTAAGGAAATACTGGTGATGAAGGAAATTCCTATTAGACTTTTACGTAAGAGAAAAGAATATGCTTTCCTTACAGAAAAACTTAAGCAATGCAAAATTCAATTTAGGTGGGACGTTCCAGAAGGAGTGATTTTTACATTCAGACAACAGAAATACAGACTGAATACTGTTCAAAAAGCAAGGGACTTCTTGAGAAAAGCTTCAAAGGATATGGAAGAAGATAAACTCAAAGATATGGATATAGTTCCTGGGAAACAAAGTCAACAAGGATATGCAGAGGAGGGGAAGGAAGATGATGGATCAAAAGGAGCATCAGGCAAATTTTAAAATACACGCTTAATGATGGATTACAAATACCTAACTTGGAATATAAATGGAGCCAACACGGCGCAGAAGAGAAAGAAAGTGTTTCATTATTTGAAAAAATTAAAATTGGATATAATTTGTCTACAAGAAACTCATATTCAGAAGAAAGATTCCAAATATTTGATTTGTAAAAATTTGGGTGAAGAATTTATTTCAGCTGGACCAAAAAAAAAAAAATGGAGTTGTTCTCTATATTAACCCACAATTGCTTCCTAAATTGGTATTATTGGACGATAGTGGTAGATTTGTGGGGGTTGAAATTACTTTACAAGGTACAAACATTTTGATAGTGGGTATTTATGCCCCCAATGAAGATAAAACAAGGTTTTATACAGGACTTATGGAAAAATTGTCAGAGTTTTCATATGAGCATTGGTGTGTCATGGGTGACTGGAATGGGGTAATCTCACCAAAAATTGATAGGCTTTCTGAAAAAAATATCAAAGAGACACAAGGTAAATTACCGAAGATTTGTTTTGAACTCATGGAACATTTAGAATTGGTGGATACCTGGAGATATATAAATGATAATGCAAAGGAATTTACTTATTTTTCAGAAAGACATAAAACATTTTCGAGGATTGATATGATTTGGATGTCAAAAATTTTAGCGAAGGATATTTTTAAAATGGATATATTACCAAAAACTTTTTCGGACCACAATCCTGTGATATTAACTTTAAAAAAAAAAAATCTTGGATTTAGATGGAGACTAAATGAATCTTTATTACAGAATGATAAAGTAGTACAAGAATGTAAGAAGAAATTAAAGGAGTTCTTTGAATATAATTTATATAAAGGAACAAGTGAAAATATTGTTTGGGATACTAGTAAGGCATTTATGAGGGGATACTTTATTAAATGTAATTCTGAATTAAAAAAAAAGAAACAACAGAAAATGCAATTAATTTTGGAAGAAATAAAACAAAAAGAGGAAGAATTGAAAAAGAATCCAGCTAAAGTTTCTATTGTAAATCAAATTAAAATGTTACAGAAGCAAGTATCAATGTTGACAGTTAGAGAAATTGAAAGGAAATTAAATTTTGCTAAACAAAGGACTTTTGAATTTGCAAATAAACCTGGGAAATGGTTAGCATATAAATTAAGAAAAGAACGTCAAAAAAATATTATTTTAAAGATACAAGAAGGAGATGAGACGCTGACAGATAATGTAAAAATCAAAAAGATTTTTCATCAATATTACTCAACATTGTATAAGTGTCAAGAAATTCCATCTGAAAAAATAGAAGAGTATTTATCTAAACAGAATTTGCCGAAAATTACAGATTTTCAGAGACAAGTTATTAATGGCCCTATTACGTCAAGAGAGATATCTGAAGCTATAAATAAAATTAAATTAGGAAAGGCGCCAGGACCAGATGGGCTATCTGCAATGTATTATAAATGTTTGGAGGAAGAACTCTTGCTACCCTTACAGTCTACAATGAATTCTATTTTGCAAGAGGGAAAGATACCGGATAGTTGGAAAAATGCTAATATAACATTAATACCTAAAGAGGACCAAGATTTAACTAAAACAAAAAATTATCGGCCAATATCTCTACTGAATAATGACTATAAAACTTTTACAATGATTTTGGCTGAAAGATTGAAAATAATATTGCAACAATTTATTCAGGAAGATCAATCAGGGTTTTTACCTAAAAGACAATTACGTGACAACGTCAGGAATGTTTTGAATGTGTTGGAATATTTAGAACAACGAAATGATAAACAAGCAGCTTTGATTTTTTTAGATGCTGAAAAAGCATTTGATAATTTGAATTGGAAATTTATGTTCCAGGTTTTGGAGCAAATGGATTTTGGAGACAACTTTATAAAATGGATCAGATCGATTTATACATCACAGAAGGCCCAGATAATTGTTAATGGAGACTTAACGGATTCATGTGAAATACAAAAGGGTACAAGACAGGGATGTCCATTATCTCCCCTTTTATTTATTCTGGTTTTAGAAGTGCTGCTTAGAGATATAAGGCAAGATAAAAGGATTTCGGGATTAAAAATAAAAAAAGAAGAATATAAATTGAGAGCATTTGCTGATGATTTGATAATTGTACTAGAAAACCCTTTGGAAGGAATTCATATATTGATGGACAAATTAAAAGAATTTGGACCGTTAGCAGGATTTAAGATCAACAATCAAAAAACAAAGATGTTGGTGAAAAATTTAACTTTAAGGGAACAGAAAGAGTTAATGGACAAGACAGATTTTACAATAGAAAAAAAGTTGAAATATTTAGGCATCATCATGACAAATAAAAACTCAAAGCTGTTTCATAATAATTACGAAAAATTATGGACAGAGATTAAGAAAGACTTGCTAAGATGGGATAAACTACAACTGTCATTAATGGGTAGAATATCTGTGATAAAAATGAATGTATTACCGAGAATGATGTTTTTGTTTCAAACAATACCTGTAATATCCTCTGATTTACCTTTTAAACAATGGCAAAAAGATATTTCTAAATTTGTATGGCAAGGAAAAAAACCAAGAGTTAAATTTAAATTACTTCAAGACGCTAAAGAAAGAGGAGGACTGGGATTACCAAATTTGAGACTTTATTTTGCTGCCTGCTGTTTAGTCTGGATAAAGGAATGGATCTTATTGAGGAATAAAAGACTATTGGATTTGGAGGGCCACAATCTGAAGTGGGGATGGCATGGATATCTATGGTATGACAAAGTAAAAGTAAACGTAGACTTTAACAATCATTTTATAAGACGTTCTCTGTTGAAAATATGGAATAGATACAAACCAAGGTTTTATTCGAAAATACCATTATGTGTCTCAAGTCAAGAAGCGTTTTATAGAAGAGAAATGTCTGGAAAAGAGAAATGGTTAACTTATCAAGAACTATTAGAAAATGTACATGGAGAATACACAATGAAAGAGAGAGAACAATTGATAAAGGAAGGATATAGTTTTCATTGGTTTGCCTATTTACAATTGTTAGAAAGATATAAAATGGACAAGAAAATGTATGGGTTTGAAATAAGTAAATCTGATTTTGAAATAGGTTTGTATACAAATGATGAAAACATAATTGCAAAAATGTATAAACTTTTATTGAAAATGGATATGGAGGAAGAACAAGTAAAAGAGTGCATGGTAAAGTGGGCAAAAAATTTTGGTCATAACATACAAATGGATCAATGGGAAAATATGTGGAAAAAAGGCTTGAAATTTACATTATGTTATAATCTTAAAGAAAATTTTTATAAAATGATGTACCGTTGGTACATGACTCCAGAAAAGCTGTCAAAAATGTATAGTAATGTCTCTAATGTTTGTTGGAAATGTAAACAACAAGAAGGATCTTTTTATCATATGTGGTGGTCATGTAAAAAGGCGAAATTATTCTGGGCACAGATAGGTAGGAAGATGCAAAAAATTTTAAAGATAAATATTCAGTCAAAACCAGAATTTTTTTTACTGGGTTTTATGGATAAACAAATAGAAAAGAAATATGGAAGAATATTATTATATATGATTACGGCAGCAAGATTATTATATGCACAAAAGTGGAAAATGGAATCAATACCAACAATGGAAGAATGGCTACTGAAATTAATGGACTTAGTAGAAATGGATAAATTGACGTGTTTACTTAGAGAAAAATCGACAGATACATTCCTTAAGGATTGGAAGCCTCTCTTAGACTTTTTGTCGAAAGATCAAAATAAAATGATGATACTGGGATTTGATGATTAATTAAGACAGCTTATGGAGAAAAGGGATTCTGTATGTACATATTAAGGGACAGGTTTGATGTATATTATATACTTATAGCTGATCTGTGACAAATCGGAAGTCAACCATTTTATTTTTATTTTTTGTTGTAGTATTGTTATGTTTTTTCTTACTTTGTTTTGTTTGTTTTTTGGAAAAATTTGAATAAAAACTATATATAAAAAAAAAAAAAGGGTTCCTGCAGCCAGAGAACAGTGAACCTGTGGCCTTCTAGGCAAAGCAGGCCATGGAGTTGTGTGGACATGTGTGCATGGGTTTATGTTCAGACATTATCTTACTGCACCAGTGAGTAGGAAAGAGGATCTTGCAACAGACGGATGCAGTAAGCCACAAGGTGGTTGCAGCTGGGAATGGGACAGAGAGGGAACATGAGATAAAACAAAGATCAAGTCAAATGTGAGGTCATGTAGAAAGAAAGAAAGTAAAAGAGAAGTAAAGAAATACCACCTGAGGACGAAGCAAGCAATCTCTGTTGGACATACTTGATTTCAGAGCGTAGTGCTGGGCAGGGAATTGCAGCCAATATTCCCTAGTTTGGAATACAATACTGATGTAAATACAGACACTCGTGCTCCTATTTTATCAGAAGAAGGGTATAGTTAGGACTTCAAAATGAAAGCTTTTCTGCTTCTCTATGGTTGAGGATTGCGGAAGAAATGTGTTCTGAATTTTAGATATACAGGGGTGAGAACTGCGTATCTTTGGAACAGAACTGGCAACCTCTAGAAACCAAGTCAAGATATTGTGTGAACAGATGGTTAGTACAATAGATTGTGGGTGCTTTGGAACAGCATACGTAGCTTTAGGTGCAGAGTTTGAACCAATTTGGAGGAAGGAATCAACACGTCATGGGTTTAACTGCTACTTTCAGCCCATTTTTCCTTATAGCATCCCGAGCATGGATAATGGCTCTTGTCTTCCTTGATTGAGGATAGATTTGATTTTAACAGAGCAAGTCTGTTAAGTCTGTTTGTAATACAGTGGTCAGGAACAAAAACGTGGCATACTTGTTTCAGTGGCTGTGGAAAGTGAAACTTCTTCATGTAGTTTGTATTTGGTGCTTATTTTTTTAATGTTTTGTAGGCATTTACAACAAAATGTGTATTTAATGTATGATTGATTCAGGAGTAGGCTCCTAACAAAGCCCAAGTATTTATTAATATCCCAGTGTTTATTTCCCATTGCAGCTGAAAGCACTCTCTATTGATCTGGATGCTTCCATGGTAATTAGCACCGCTGAATTTACTGTAGTATATAGTTGTGACATGTGCGTTATGAATATGCCTTTCAGCAACAGATTGTGATCTATAACTATGGATTCCGCTAGCTATCAGGCCATATGGCATCTCTGATATTTGTTAATCAAGCTGTCTATAATTACATTCTGAGCAATGTGAGCAAACTGAGAGGCTTGTGTCGTCTGTAGGATGGAATTTGAATTTTGACCCTGGAGAGTGCTATGGCTGATTGAGTGTGACACAAGTTGCCATCCACCCCCAGCCAGTACCACTGGCCAGTTCCATATGTTAGTGACATTGTTGTGTTTTCTTCTTGGTGTTCATCTTAATGTAAGGTATGGCAACATGATTGCTTCATGAAATTATCGTTAATAAAATAGAAGCATTACAGTTTGTGCTTGTAGCACTGTGGTAATTTAAAGTCTGAGCTTGAACTTTGGTTAAATATCTGACTCCTTTTGTACTAAATATCACAGCTATCTTTTTAATGCATTGGCCTCTAAATAAGACTTCAGGAATCAAATGTATATGTAGATAGTGGCCTGAGATTATGGTGGAGGTTTTTAACCTTCCACACACACACACTTCAGCCCTTAATCACTTTTCTTTTAGTTTGCTATTAACTTTTATAAGAAATATTCTCCCTGCTATTTGCAACTAGAGGACTATTTGTGTGAGCACACTGAGATAGGAGAAAGGCTCTTCCTTATTTTATTCTGAGATTCAGCTGATTGGCCCAGCTGGCTGTTTGTCACTGAACTGGCCTGTGGTTTCCTTTATGCAGCGGGTCCATGCTTTGTAAGTCTTCTAGACCAGTAGTCTTCACACTTTTCAGAGCTGGAATTCACCTTTCTTCTAAGCTTGCATTTTGAGGCCCACTTTTTAATTTGTTTACTATATATTTGTATGATAGTAGTGCTCCTGTTGTGACTTATCTGAGGTCTCAACCAACCAGTTAAAGACTAAAGCCCTAGACCAGGATTGAACTAGGTAAGGTTGATAAGGAGGCATGTCTAGGTGCTGCAACGTCATAGCGCAGTGTAGTCATGCCTTAGTGATGCTGAATCCTGTGTAACTTGTAAGCTGATTCATGAAATGCTCTGAACTGAAACTTTCTATTAAAACTACTAAAGAAAAGCACACCTCCACGTTCAGGTCTGACTTCAGTGGGTTCAGGCAGGACAGCAATATTCTGCAATAGATCTTCTTGACTTTCTGTCCAGTGCTTAGCATTCTTTCATTATTTATGTAGAGCAAGAGCCCACTCAGGCATTTCACACTTTTTATGCACAAACAGTGGGATTCCATGTGCAGGTGTACATGCAGAATATCCATATGCAGTGTCTCTTCTGCCAAGAAAATCTGTTTTGACCAGAAAACATGGCTGTGCCATGCAGGATTCTGGAAAACACCTTGTTTGAGCAAGAAAGCTTATCTTTTTGACTCATTCCTCTTAAATATTAGACAGGCGCCATGTTTGTTGTCTTTTCAGCACCTCGTGAAGACCTTTGTCTTTCAACAATACTTTAAAGTAGAGACCTTAGCCCAGTCTGCATCTGTGTTGGAATTGTTTTTAAAGACGTTTTTAAAGTTGATCTGTTTTTAAGATATTTTTGTTTTGTTTTTAAGATGTTTTAAATATGTTTTTAGTGTTTTTATCATTTGCTTGCCACCCTGAGCTCCTTCTGGGAGGAAGGGCAGGATATAATTTTAATAAATAAGGGTAAAATCTCTGCTGAGAGCAGGCCTGTTGGGAAGAAGCCGTTGTTCTACAACCTTTTTCAATTAATTGGCTGTGTGATATCATTTCTTGCACCTGTGTTATCTCCAGTATGAGTCTTGTCCCTGCTTATTGGAGTCACATGCTTGAGTGATGAGACTTACAGCCTCTAGGCCCAGAAAGTTCCATTAAAATTGCCGCTCTGATTAGTCAAGGCCTGTCCCGGGTCCAGAAGATTCTAACAATTTAGCCCCCTGATTGGTTCCAGTATGCCTAGGCGTAGAATGTTTGTTCATTTGTCCTTTTTGATTGGTCCCAAGATTTGCCTTGCTGTTGCTAGTCTTTTCCTATAAAAGTATTTTGAAATTCTTTGTTCATTTCTTAATTTTCTTGCCCAGTTGTTGCATGTCCCTGATGGGGCCATGTGTCATCTAATATCCTAAGCTCTGTGGTATGTATAGGTTTAGGAATAGTTAGACTTTGTTATCTTGTCTTGAGGGTTATTTTTCAACTGACTTTTTATATTTTGATGTTTTGTACCTCTGCTTTGTGGATGATCTAGGTTTAAGGAATTTGATGCTAGTGTATTTATGTATTTGCTTTTTTGATACATTTATATTTTTTCTTTATGCACTTCAATATTTTTAATAAAGCTACCATATTTACTTTTTGGTGTGTGTTCCTCCAGGTCTAAGTGCAGCACCTTGGCCCTTTTTGGCTATATAACATATGGAGTAATCTTTTCTGCTTGAGGCTCCAGGAGCAGAGAACATGGTTTTTTAGCTCTTGCCTCCTTGGAATCCCAATTAGATTACTGCAATGCACTCTATGTGGGGCTGCCTTTGAAGACGGTTCGGAAAGTGCAGCTTGTGCAAAATGCAGCGGCCAGATTGGTAACAGGGACCAGACGGTCCAAACATATAAAACCGATTCTGGCCCACTTGCATTGGCTGCCTGTATGTTTCCGAGCTCGATTCAAAGTGCTGGTTTTGACCTATAAAGCCTTACACGGCTTGGGACCACAATACCTGATGGAACGCCTCTCCCGATACGAACCCACCCGTACACTACATTCAAGATCAAAGGCCCCCCTCCGGGTGCCTACTCCAAGGGAAGCTCGGAGGGTGGCAACAAGGGAGAGGGCCTTCTCAGTGGTGGCCCCCAAATTATGAAATGATTTCTGTGATGAGGTGCGCCTGGCGCCAACACTGTTATCTTTTCAGCACCAGGTCAAGGCTTTCCTCTTCTCGCAGGCATTTTAGCATGTGTTTTTAAATTGTTTTTATATTGTTTTGAATTTTAAAATTGTGTTTGAAATTGTTTTTAAAATATGTGTTTTAAATTGTGTATTTGTTTTAATGTTTTTGATTGCTGTAAACCGCCCAGAGAGCTTTGGCTATGGGGCGGTATACAAGTGCAATAAATAAATAAAATAAATAAATAAATCCCAGGCAACCCCTTTTTGATTTTGATTGTAGCTTAGATTGTCCCCTTGGAGAGGGGTACTGGCAGCATGACTACCTGGTTTTTGGTTTTTGAGGAGTTGGTTTTTGAGGCTTTTTACCAAGTCTGTCTGGATTAGGGATGGGGTTCACTTCATGGTTCTGATCTGCTTGCATTTGAATAGTCCGTCATTTGATTCTGATCTTCCCTTTTTTTGTTCCTGCTTGCTCTCACACTTGCTGATTTGATCTGCTGTTCACATTTTTGGGTGATTCGATCTGTGGTTTATTTCTTTTTTTGATGACCAAAATTTCATAGTTACCAACGTAGATACTTATGTAAACGATGACAATATTTGACATGGGTTTTTGGTGGCGGAAAAAACATTGTGTAATTTTTAGGTAGCTTACATGAATGATCAGAGTGTTCAACATTTTTTCCTATTTACATACCAATGTGCTGCTTTAAGATTCCCTTCCCTTTCGCTGTTACTCACTATTTTATTTCTCATTTTTTAAATTACAACAACTACTAGTTCAGTATTGATAACTTTGTGTGTTAGGTGATGCCTGCCTGCATCCGACTGACCAATATATATTCTTCTAACATGCTGGCATCTAGATCGCCGCCTGTACAGTACTTAGTTACTACAGTCAGTGTTAGTGTGTCACTGTTTCCCCAATATTGTTGCAAGAAACCCTCAAAGTGCTAGCTGGGTTATTTGTAATCCAGTGGACTTTAATGTTTTAATCAGCTGTGTAAATGATGAGGGTTATATTTATATATGCAGATTTGCCCTCTCTTGAGAACCTGTATGGGCTACTTTTCATGTAAGAATTCTGTGCATGGTCAGGAGCCATGGAGGTCTCAAGGTATTATAATGTATGTTAAATGTCTGTATATGTGTTGTTTGTTCATCTATTTTTTACCAAAGAAGGGCAGATCCTGAAGGACCCTCGGGGAAGAGAGGAACGTTTTTTCATTCCTAGCACACATAGGCCATCATTAGCAACTGATACAAAAGGCAAGCCACAAAACCCTGAAAACACTTGTTACATTGCAGAAGCATCTTTGTATATATCAGCCTTGTGAAAACTCCAATCAATGTTGTCTCCATGTTTTGAAAATAAAGAGGAGGTTAATCAGAGTCTTCCAATAGGAATACAGTCCAAGCAAACAAGCAAAGCAAAATGGACCCACTTGAGGTAGTGCTAGACAGCTGTCCTGACTACAGTTGGACAGACCAAATTCAGACTGTTGAATCTAGTCAGTTATCTAAAGGGCTCCAGTAATTGCAACAAGTGCTTTCCGGATTCCAAGTTAAAAGCCTTGGAGGTTACCCGATTGGAGCCAAATGGTGTCAGGCTTATGAACGGGTTGCCCTTTACCTTTAGGATGATCTAGATTCTAAATTGGCTTCATTGGGAACATTTCTGTAAAATACTAAAGTTCCTAAAATTTGGGGAAGTGAGGAGATGTGAGAGCAGAGAAAAACAGGGCTAAAGAATGAACCCAGGAGGTTTTGCGGCACGGATATTTGCAAGTACGATGAAACAAGGTTTAAATTGGCTAATTGAAGCTGCTTTTCCTTGTTAGGAAACAACAGCTTGGCGAGCGGTTGATTGACAACAAGTGACAGAGGTCACAAGGGCATGAAATGCTGGCTTCTTAATGAAAACTGCAGTTACGAATGCAGCAGCTGTGATTACGAAAATAGCTCAATGTAAAATAGGGGGGGAAGTTTGAACGAATAAATTCTTGCCGATTTGGAGCTGTGGCCACAAAATCCATGCCGATTACAGCCGCAGCCTGCAGCAAGAAATAGGTGCCGGTCTGAAAGGATGGTGAACTATTGAATTCAGCTGGAATCCAGTCAGATTTATCAGATATTCTCCCCCATCCCTAGTCTGGATTTGCATCTGAATGGTGCTTCACAGGGGCTGGGATCTTCAGAGGCTTAGACAGAGTGACCTTGACATCTTCCTCATTTGGAAATATTATGATTGTCTTTTTTATATCTAAGGTGAATTTCATGCCTCTGTAGACAGGCAATGTACACTACCCTCCTCCTCCTCCTCCTCCTCCTGCTTTCTTAAAAATAAAAATATGAGGTGTTTAACAACGCTAGTGACCTCTATTCTGTGAAAATAAGCTAGCACATGTTGTATTTTGACATCTTTTTCATTAGAGGGAGAAATAGGTTTTCACCGCCCCCAAATTAACCCTAATTGTGTTTAAACTTGTTTGGGGCTAAGGGTAATCTCCTGAAACCCCTCGTTAGATAACGAGATAGTTCTTCAGTGGATGTCATTGTAAACTCTTCTTTCCTGTACACTGTCTTCAGATCTGCAGAAAACACAATTACTTGGAAGTAGGTTCTCCTGAAATCAGTGGAACTTATTTAACTCTTTATAAAGTCATTTTATGTAATGACAACAGAAGATTTACGTAACTTTAAAGTTGACAACGAGGACATTGAACTTCTCAAGGATTATCAATACCTCGGCACAGTCATGTACCAAAATGGAGACAATAGTCAAGTAATAAGAAGAAGGCTAGGACTGGGGAGGGCAGCTGTGAGAGAACTAGAAAAGGTCCTCAAATGCAAGGATGTATCACTGACCACTAAAGTCAGGATAATTCAGACCATGGTATTCCTGATTTCTATGTATGGATGTGAAAGTTCCCTGGTCCCAGGCTATGGTCTGAAGGCACATAAGGCCAGCTCCCCGATGAAGCTAAGCAGAGTCAGGTCTCATCAGTGCCTGGATGGGAGACCGCCTGGGAACCATGTGTAAACCGCCTTGGGTTTCATGAAAAAAAGAAAGGCGGGGTATAAATGTAATAAATAAATAACAATAAATAAAGTTGGACAGTGAAAAAAGCGGATAAGAGAAAAATCAACTCATTTGAAATGTGTTGGAGGAGAGCTTTGCACATACCATGGACTGCAAAACAGACAAATAATTGGGTGTTAGAACAAATTAAACCAGAACTATCACTAGAAGCTAAAATGATGAAACTGAGGTTATCATACTTTGGACACATCATGAGAAGACATGATTCACTAGAAAAGACAATAATGCTGGGAAAAACAGAAGGGAGTAGAAAAAGAGGAAGGCCAAACAAGAGATGGATTGATTCCATAAAGGAAGCCACAGACCTGAAGTTACAAGATCTGAACAGGGTGGTTCATGACAGATGGTCTTGGAGGACACTGATTTATACGGTTGCCATAAGTCGTAATCGACTTGAAGGCACATAACAACAACAAAAGGCATTTTGGAACAGAAGGTATTTCATTTTCTATTTGTACGATAAAGGACCCTGGATAAGGCAGGCAAAATAAAACAAACACACAAATGTAGCATATTAAATCATAGCTTTCTAGTCATGATTCTTTAAAAAATACCTGTACATTTTTCTTATTATTTTTTAGTCAAATAGAAACTGGCCTATTCCTGTAATGTGTACATGCTCTATTATGACATTTGCATTGTGTGGTTCTATAGATGTCTTGGGCTGAAATGCTAAATATGTGTACTGATGACACCCTGTTCTGTCCTCGGGTCCTCATACTATAATATATAAATTGATCTGCAAGCTTTTGAGGATGTGGACAAGCTGTGTTGTGCATCAAAATCCTTAAACATAGATTCTTGTCTCAGTTTGCCCAATGGCTACTTCTAGTTGTCTAAGAGTTCTGTCTAAGAATAATCAACAATTGGGCCTATGTGACTTTTTAAACCACTCTTTGTGTAAATTTCATCTTGAAGCTTATAAGCAAGATGTGTTGCAACACGCAAATAGAAGTTTTAAAGGGAAGCTTTAAAGAACAAGTCAAGGGCTGAGAAGGAGAGTGGCACTGTCAGCATAATGGCATTGTTGCCGTATCACATGCTATGCCATTCACTGCCCTTACTTTTTGCAGGGTCAGTTTGTGACTACAAAGATTAGTGTGTTGGCTTTGTGCTTTCATCAACTTCAGTAATGGATTTGTAGGGCTGTGATTCTTTTGTGTATGGCTTAGACGATGTGGGTAGCAGATAGAATACAAAGGAAACTTTGTAAGATGAACTTTCATGACATCCTCTGACTAAGTTAAAACCACAGTGAAGAGAAGACTGATTACGTCTCTTCAAGCTGTCATTGTGACAAAGGAAGAACAGCAGTTTTGTTGTTGTTCAAGACAATTACCCTATCACTAATGCCACCTTGTTTGTTGATGTGCAGAACTTGAATTCAGACTCCAAATATACTAAAGGGAAGTTTGCAGTTTGCAATTTGGCTGGCAAAAAGGCATTGGAAATTACTTTGGTGTGAAATAATTGTGGGGAATGGCCAGGGGAGAAACAAAGTGATGACTCACCACTGTAGTTTCTGTTTCTGACCTCTTCTCACAGATGACATTAGCTCTGGAAGGTAGAAAGTTGGATTCTCCTATTTAGTGGTGGGGGCAAAATTTGATTCAGTTATGCCTATGTTAGTGGAAATAACAACAAAATACAGTGTTTTGCAAAAATGTGTATATTGGTCAAAATTGCATACAAACGTGTATAGTTGGAGAAATTCATACTAAAATGCTAATGCATTTTCATGAGACAGATTTACTTATCCCTGCCCCCATCTCATTTTTGGATTGGTGTGCAAAACTATATGGACAGATTTGTTCACTTAGTTACTTAAATACAGCCATTGATGTACATGGCACTTTACCAAGTAGCACAAATAATAATACAGTAGGGCCCCACTCACATGGCGGGTTATGTTCCAGACCCCCGCCTAAAAGTGAAACCTGCCGAAAAGCAGAACTCCATCAATAAAATGGTGCCCGACGCCTGAAAAACGCTGTAAAAGTGGAACAAGCGCCGTATGAATGGGGCCTTACTCTAATTGAAAGCCGCTGTATTAGTGGAACGCCGAAAAGCTGGCCGCTGAAAAGCTGGGCCCTACTGTAATACAAGGTTCCTGCCAAAGACAGTTTCAATTTGAAAAGAAAGGGAAGCAATGGATAGAAAGTCAACAAAGACAAGGGTAATGGGGGAAATATGAGTGAACACAGTTAAACGTGATTAAGCATGGGCTGCATTCAGACATAGTGTTATTTTTCCTGATTATAATGCCAGCATCTGTCCCAATTTCTAATGTCTCTTTCACACTGTGGTACCTGTTGCATAATGGAACAGTGTTTTTTTCATGAATATACTGTCATGTCATGCTAAATTTTATGCACAACAGTGAGTGTGGTGTAACACATTAACAGCAGATATCATCAGGCATGTCACCGCCTCCACCCTTTATGTGCATGCATGCTGCTGTCCTGCCCAGAGTGTGAGACACGAGACGGAGGCAAGGCTGGAATTAATTCTTGCTTTATTAGAGTAATGGTAACATCAAAGGCAGTGCACTTCATAGACCTGTCTATGCTAACTCACTACTGACTCTACCTGAGCTACCTAGGCATGCTCTGCAGTGTGTGAAGTAAGTTGACTCAGCACCCCAATCAGGGGGGCGCTGCTTTAAATAGGAAAGGTCTTCGCTCATAATCTCTGACTCCTCCAAAGTACCACCTTCTGACCATCCCGCTTTTTGCATCGTCTCACACGGGGTGAGGAGGGGATGATCCTTCGGCTGTACATCTGACAGCACAGGCTCGCTAGGTGCCGACTCGACCTCAGGGGGCTGGGAGTAGGTTGGTGGGGAAGAGTTTGAAGTGCCAGGCAGGGAATCCCGGGGGGGGTGGAGTTGGCGGGAATGAGAGGTCACTTCCCAATGGCTCTGTTGGAGCGCTTGCAGATGGAGTGGGATCTGCATCGACGGGAGGGCTGTCTGTGGGAACTTGCGGGCTGTCAGCATCTCCCCCTCCCTCAACACCCTCAAGAGCCTTGTCCTCCTCCAACACCTCTTCCTGGTGTACCTGGGGGAGCTAGGGCTCAACAGCTTCTGTATGCCAGAATACGACCCCCAAATTTTGTTATGTGAATGGTGGTGGCGTAATCCCAAGAAAACCATGGAAAAATAAATACCAAGCTCCTGCAATTTTCCAGGTTAACAGGGATGTAAATAGATTATTTTCTGGAAGCAGTTAGCACAGAAATGAGTGCTAAACTTCCACTTGATTTCACAAAATTTCCAGATGTGGGTTTTTGTTGTGTGAAAAGTTCACATAAAATCCAAAAATTGAAAGGTAAGGAAACATCAGGAAAACTGAATGAAGTGCTGTCTGAAAACAGCCTTAGTTTTTGTACAGGGAGGACTTAAAGAGTTAAGCCAAAGGCTTCATGGAAAAGGTGAGTGTTGAGGATGTATTCGGAGTGGGACAGAGAAGGTGAAGTGCTGTGTACATGTTTTGCAAGGAAATTCTGGGATTTAAATCTACTCTTTCCTCGTTCTCCATGACATCAGTGGAACTACTTCCTCTACTCCTGTGTCTTGGATGATAGCAGGCTGCCACACATGACAAATTCTTCATAATTGAGCCTCCTAACCACCTCCATGTGGAACCGTCAAAGGGTGCAGGAGAGGTTTTGGTGGCTGACTGACTTACTGTCATGGTGGCTCCAGTTTTCAGAGACGAGAAAGGAGAGGAAGCGTGTTGCTGCTGCTCACCCCCACCCCCCATCTTCTTCCACCATCTGACTGTTGGGAACATTGGTTGGTGGACCACAGAATTCCTGCCAACAGCGGAAATTGCTATGTCCATGCACATGAGATTATTTGGTGTTCCAATGTGGGAGGTGACTCAATGTGTGGATAATCTGTCTTTTTCTGTTAGTTGGTGTGGAAATCCTTGCCTCCTATAACCATCTCTAACCCTGAGCATCCTCAGATCACTGGAAATGTATAAAGAATCATTCTTTTTTGCTGTTCCGCAACTTGGGAACTCCTTCTGATTCCCCATGTTCCATCACTTTCTGAATGAGGGCACGTTGGGGAGGTGACTTAAAGACCTTTCCGTTTAAGCAAATACTTAGTGGCTGGGGATAAGTACAGGATACTTCAGCTGCATTTTTGTCTGACTCTTTTGTTATATATTATTACCTTCAAACAGATGGTATTTTTTAAAAAAAATTACAACAATAATTCTGGTTTATACAAGTTCTGCACCTTTGTGATAGGGTGGGTTATAAACCGAAACAAATAAAGGGATAAAGCACGTGTAGATGACATTTCATCTTTGATGCTGGCAATATTATGGTTCAGTACGTAAGAACATAAGAAGAGCCTAACAGATCAGGCCAATGGCCCATCTGCTCCAGCATCCTGTTCTCACAGTGGCCAACCATGGGAAACCACAAGCAGGGCCTGAGTGCAAAGGATACTCTCCCCTCCTGCAGTTTCCTGCAACAGGTATTTGGAAGTATACTGTCTCTGCCTATGGAGGCAGAGGATAAATATCATGGCTTGCAGCCACTTGAGAGCCTTTTCTTCCATGAATTTGTCTAATCGTCTTTTAAAGCTGTCCAAGTTGGTGGCCATCACTGCCTCCTCTGGGAGCCAGTTCCATAGCTTAACTATGTGCTACATGAAAAGGTATTTTCTTTAATCTGTTCTGAATCTTTCAACATTGAGCTTCACTGAATGTCCAAGGGTTCTAGTGTTATACATTTCTATCATGTTACATCTGACTCACCTTTTCTCTAAGAAGGTCAAAATGCTGTAACCTTTCCATATGGGGTGTTGCTCCAGCACCTTGATCATTCTTGTTGCCCTTTTCTGAACTTTTTCCATCTCTACAATATCTTTTTTGAGGTAAGGTGACCATACATAGTATTCCAAATGTGGCTGAACCATAGATTTGTATTACGGCATAATGATATCAGCAGTTTTATATTCAGTACCTTTTGTAATGACCCCTAGCATGGAATTTGCCTTCTTTCACAGCTGCCACACACTGGGGTGACATCTTCATCAAGCTATCCAATATGACCCCAAGGTCTCATTCCTGTTCAGTCAGCACCAGTTCAGACCCCATGAATTTGTTGTTAAAAAAAAGTTTGAATGCAGCACCTCTAGTTTCCCCACTGCTTATGATATATTAGCTTTTGCCATAGTATTTCTAAAATGAAGAGAAACTTCAGCTTCTTCTTCTCCCTTTCCCCAATCTTAAAATTAAGAAATGTCATGTATTTTCCTTGTGCCTCGTCAGTAACCATGACTCACCTTAATACCATAGTTTGACATTAGAAACTTCTCCGGAGAGGAAGAAAATCATTGAAAAATGAGCAGGATAAAGGTTATTAAACCAACACTTAAAATTCCAGTCCTGCGCATTTTACTTTACCCGTAATTAAATGCCAAGATTTTTTTTTAAAGTATACAGACATGCTGTGTACACCTTTAGCAGAAGGGGAATCTCTGGCAGGGAATTTTAATTTTATAACCAGCAGGTAGGTCTCCTTGATGATACACGTGGAGTGCACTTCTCCTCAAAAAGTGAAATGGATTGCAAAGCAAAATGTACGTGGCTTTCCTCCATAACATCAGCTCTGATTTTGCTTCAGTTGGATGTGAGAGTGAGTTGTCCTGTGAAATTTCTGTGGGACTGATTCCTGAAGTAAAGGCTAATTATTTAAATAAGGTATTACAAATGGAGTTAATAATATGTGCATATATAAGTGCTTATAAAACTTTCATTTAGAATCCCTCAGGACTCTTTCTAAGCGCTAACTTAAATCTTATTTTAATGTATGTGTGGAAGAGCTTATCAGCTTTCCAATTACCCTGCATCCTCTGGGTTGCAATAAACATGGGGAACTGGAGGTAACAAACTATTGTTTCTACTTTTGGCATTTAAGCTATGTCAAGTGTGTGTTTATGAGAGAGAGAGAGAGAGTATTTAATCATTTAATGTATTTATAGCATAAAGAATTCAGTGTATTCATCTTAGTCAGTGGGTAAGAATAGATTGTCACTTTAGTTGTATCTTACGTACAGGTAGAATGGTAGTAGAATACCATAGTTGAGGATAATTCATTCGGTTCCTGCTTTGGCTTACAGCAGGCAATCCTTGAAAAGCTGTAACCTTTGAATTAGAAGACAAAAGGGTGCTGGGCCTCAGTGTGTGTGTGTGTCTGTGTGTGTCTGTGTGTGTGAGATAGAAGTCCCTGTTGTGGCCCAGGTTGGAAGAAGAGGCTTTGAGATGGCAGACTTTGACATTGGGGACTGGGACGATGAGCTGGGGGAAGGGACTAGCAGCAGGGTGAGACGACAGAGTGCACAGATCCCTGTCACCGACAGCTCAGCTCCCTCTGATTCTGGCTCCCCTGCTGAAGCGCAACCAGAGCTGTCAGAGACTGCCCCGTTGGAGACTGCTCCATTAGACATGCCCCCAGTGCTTGTGCCTACATCAGAGGCACCGCCTGCTCCACCTGACGTTTCCCAGCTGGGTGTCCCGCAGCTTCCCATGGCCAAACAAGCTGACTGCTCACAACTCTCGGATGGGGAAACTGAGAGCCAGCCTCCTCCGTCCTACGCTCGGAGGTGGCTGAAGCGGGAGATTCAACAGATGTTGAGGAGCCAGAGTTGGTGGTGCTGAACACCCAATTTACAACAACCGTCCAAGTTCCCTGCTGGCATCCCATTGCTGTTTGGCAAGAAGAAAAATGGTGAGCTGCATCCTTGTCAGGATTACATGGAGTTGAACAGAATTACTATCCGCAACAGATATCCCCTGCCTCTTATCAGCACATATAACACCTGTTCTGGCTCGTTTGCTCTGGCTACCTATTTGTTTCCGGGCCAAATTCAAAGTGCTAGTTTTGACTTATAAAGCCTTACACGGTGCGGGACCACAATACCTGGCGGAACGCCTCTCCCAATATGAACCTACCCGCTCACTACATTCAACATCTAAGGCCCTCCTCCGAGCTCCGACTCACAGGGAAGCTCGGAGGGTAGTAACAAGATCTAGGGCCTTTTCAGTGGTTGCCCCCGAAATATGGAACAGTCTCCCTGATGAGGTGCGCCTGGAGCCTACACTTTTATCTTTTAGGCGCCAGGTTAAAACCTTTTTATTCTCCCAGGCATTTTAACCTATTTGTGTTTTTAATCTATCTTGGTTATTTACTTGTTTAATACTGTATATTTTACTGTTTTTGTGATTTTATTGTTTTTTATCCATGTTGTGCACCGCCCTGAGAGTCCTTGGGCTGTGGGCGGTATATAAATCGAACAAAATAAATAAAATAAATAAATAAGATGCTAGAGTGCCTATTGTCAGCTAAAATCTACACCAAGCCAGATTTACGCGGAGCTTACAATTTGGTCAGGATCAGGGATGGGGATGAGTGGGAAATTGCCTTCGAGACCCATTATGGACACTTTGAATACCTGGTCATGCCATTTGGCTTGTCTAATGCTCCAGCAGTCTTCCAAAATTTCATGAATGACATCTTTTGGGACTACCTGGACCGCTTCATGATAGTTTGTTTAGATGACATCCTTATTTACTCTGACTCTCTCGAGCATCATGAGGCACATGTGAAGGCAGTATTGCAGAGACTGAGAGAGCATCACCTGTACACAAAGCTGGAGAAGTGTGGGTTTGACCTGACCACTCTGGAGTACCTGGGCTGCTGCATCTCTCTCTCAGGAGTTGAGATGGAACCAGAGAAGGTGTGCTGAAGAAGGACCTTCAGCATTTCTTGGGGTTTGCTAACTACTAGTGGTGCTTTATCGCAGCTTTCTCAAACCTGACCACCCCTCTTACTGACTGTCTGAAAGGTTCTGGACCCTTTCATTGGTCCAAAGTGGCTCAACAAGTGTTTGAGGAGCTGAAGCAGCTGTTTTCCTCAGAACCCATACTCCAGCATACTGACCCCCAGCAACCCTTTGTGGTGGAAAGTGATGTGTCAGATGTTGCCATCAAAGCAGTATTATTACAGCCAGTAAAAAAGGGGGGATTGTGACCCTGCACTTACTTCTCCAGAAAGCTGACCACTGCCGAGAAAAACTATACAGTCTGGGAGAAGGAACAGTTGGCCATTCATGATGCCTTTGAGAGCTGACGTCATCTGTTGGAGGGGACACGGCATGAAGTGGAGGTTCGTACCGACCACAGAAACCTAGAAAGTTTACAGATGGCCTGCAAACTAAATCAGTGGCAGGTTTGGTGGGCACAGTTGTTCACCAGGTTCCACTTCTGCATCATTTACATTCCCCAGGCACAGAACCGCCAAGAGGATGCATTATGTCTCAAGCCTGAGTACCAGGAAACTCAGCCTGCCATGCAATTATGTCACATCTTCCCCTTGGAAAAGATGGCCACAGCCAGTTGCCCTGACCCATGGTTTGAGGAACTGCGCAGAGCCCAACAACAAGACCCGTATGCTCAGGAGTGGGTACGGGAACTGGAACAATCACAGCAAGACTGTGTGCCGGGATTCTCCCATCAAGTTTGGCTGCTCTATCGTTATGAGACTCTGCATGTGCCTCCGGGACAGTTGCAAGCCAAGGCTCTCTGCCAGTGTCATGATACGCCCACTGCTGGACATTTTGGGTTTTTTTAAACTTTACAAGCTGTCACACAAGACTCTTGGTGGCCAACGGTTAAACATGACATAGAGATGTATGTTCAATCCTGTCCAACATGCACAAGGGCAAAACATGCCCCAGGGTGATCCATGAGTTTGCTGAAGCCTCCTCTCATGCCCGAGGTACCCTGGCAAATGGTGACTTTGGACCATCACAGAGTTACCTGCTTCCCAGGGGAAGATGACTATTTGGGTGGTTGTGGATGTTTTCAGCAAAATGGCTCATTTCGTCCCCTGTTCTGGGCTGCCAACCGCCCGAGAGACCACCCAACTGTTTGTAGAGCACATTTTTCGTCTGCATGGTCTCTCCACCAATTTGGTTTCAGACTGGGGAGCCCAGTTCACAGCTCATTTCTGGCGCTCATAATGACAATTGCTACAGAGTGAGTTAAGGCTGTTGTCTGCATACCACCCCAAGATAGATGGACAGACAGAGAAAGTGAATGCTACTTTGGAACAATATCTCCATTGCTATGTAAACTATCAGCAAGACAACTGGGTGTCATTGTTGCCTCTGGCAGAGTTTGCCTACAGCAACTCAGTGCATGCGTTTACTCAGCAGATGTTATTCTTTGCCAACTTTGGATACCCCCACCACACTTTTGCCATCCCCGGCTCTATCCCGGCCATCCCAGTCATAGTAGAGTTCATGTAAGAATTGCAAGCAATGCAGCAGTTACTACAGGAGCAGCTTTAGTGGGTGAAAGCCAATTACGAACGGGTGGCAGATCAACACCCCCAGCCTGGCCCAGAGATACAGGTTTTATTTATTTATTTATTACATTTATATACTGCCCCATAGCCGAAGCTCTCTGGGCGGTTCACAGCAATTAAAAACAATAAAAACAAATATACAAATTTGAAAACAAAAAACAATTTAAAAACACAATTTTGTAAAAAAAAATTAAAAACAATTTAAAAACACATGCTAAAATCCCTGGGAGAAGAGGAAAGTCTTGACCTGGTGCCGAAAAGATATCAGTGTTGGTGCCAGGTGCACCTCGTCAAAAAGATCATTCCATAATTTGGAGACAAGGTGTGGCTTTCCGCATGCTATTTACCCACACAAGTTCCCAGCCATAAACTAGAGGCTTGAAGGCTGGGACCCTTTGAAATGGAGGCTCAAATCAACCCAGTGGTGTTTTGTTTACGTCTACCTGCTTCTCTCAAGATCCATCCTGTCTTTCATCGCTCCTTGTTAACCTTAGAGAAGTTGCTAGACCCCCACTGAGTGCCTGACACCGCATCTCCTCCTGTCTTGGTCGATGGTCAGGAGGAGTTTGAGATGGAGCAGAACCTCGACTCTCGCCGGTGCTGGAGAAAGTTGCAATACCTGATCCATTGGAGGGGATTTGGTCCAGAAGAAAGATCTTGGGAGGAGGTGGCTGTTGTTCACACACTGGACTTGAAAGAGTTTCATGGTGCTTGCCCAGACAAGCCAAAGCCCCCAGACTGTGGGGGGGAATCTGCATGGGAGGGGGATGATGTTGTGACCCAGGTTGGGAGGGGAGGCTTTGAGACGCCGGACTCTGACATTGAGGACTGGGACGATGAGCTGGGGGAAGATACTAGTAGCAGGGAGAGACCACAGAGAGTGCAGATCCCATCACTGACAGCTTGACTTCCCCCAATTCTGCCCCCCCTGCTGAAGTGTAACCAGAGCTGTCAGAAAGTGCCTCATTGGAGACTGCTACTTTAGACACGCCCCAGTGCCTGCAGCTGTGTCAGAGGCGCCGCCTGCTCCACCTGACATTTCCCAGCTGGGAGCCCCACAGTTTTCCATGGTCGAGCAAGCCGACCGCCCACAACTATTGGAGAGGGAAGCTGAGAGCCAACCTCCTTCATCCCATACTCAACAGCGGCTGAAGCGGGAGATTCAGCAGGCATTGTGGAGGAGCCAACATTTACGCACAAAAGCCAAGCCTACTTAAGTTGACTCAGGGGAGGGGTTCATTGCTGAGTCAACGTCGAGCACTATGAACTCATGTTTAGTCAGAGTTAGCCAGGGCAAAAGTTCCTAGAAAGCTCAGTTAGGTTAATGAGGTGCACTGCTTTTGATGTAACTGTAACTTTAATAAAAAGAGAAAAAATCACAGCTGCGGCTGAGACTGGATCTCTCGACTTCGGGCAGGACAGTCCCTTTCTTTACATTCAGCAGAGTGCAGTCAGTTTCTATGTTAGTTTGTGTTCCATTGAGTGGCAAATTAAACACATTATTTTTAGATGCACAAAAGACCCCACCACCACCTTCTTCTTGTTCTTCTCTTGTTCTTTCTGGTCTCTGTGTGTCAACTTTCAATAATTTTGTATTAAATGCTTTTATTTCTCTAGAGTAATAAACAGGTGATTCAACTTTGCAGCTGTACATGTGCTATTTTTACTGCTTAGCTGTCACTGGAAATATTCCAAATGATAATAGCTCTTTTAAAAAGCTTGAGTCTCTCAGAAAAGCTGTAATATTATGCTGGGACTTGGGCTAAATAATTTCCCCTTGTGACCCTCCTCTTAGTCTTTACTGATGTGGCAAGCTTATCTTAAAATATCCAAGGACTGTGTTGCTTAAATCAAGGTCAGTAGCACTTGTATTCTACAGTAATTCTGTAGTCAGAAGAAAATAATTACCTTTTACGTACAAGTATAAGTTATTGGTGTACTGTCATATGAATGTCATCTAACAATATTTGGAATCCACTGTAAAAGAAAGAGGTCTTCCACCACTCGGAACTATCCCCAACAGCAGCTAATATAAACAGGGACACAATGTTGGCTAGCATGAATATGGGTTCAGTTTAAAGGATGGCAGTCACACTGTGATAGTTTGGATCCAAAATACTGTTGTGCGCCTCCCCCAATCTCTGAGTGGTGAGATTTCGGGGGTCCCTGTGCTCATCCAGGGTTTGGTTTCCTTTGGGAAGAAGGTCAGTGGAGACTGCAGTGTCTTTATGAAATATGATTTATTTATTTACACACATTCCAACCTGGGAGGGGTTCAAATTGTTTTAAATTGTTTTTAAAATATGTGTTTTAAATTGTATATTTGTTTTAATATTTTTGGTTGCTGTAAACCGCCCAGAGAGCTTCGGCTATGGGGCGGTATACAAGTGCAATCAATCAATCAATCAATCAATCAATCAATCAATCAAATATATAAATAAAATAAGGCATCAGCAGTCCAATATCCAGCTTTTCCATCTGGGTTGCAGGAGGCACCCCAAAGGCCATGATGCAGAGATCCAGTCTCTCTGCCTGCCTTCCAGTTCCCAGCAGTTCTCTAGACACACTCAAACTACAAGCCTCTGCTGGACTCCAGGAAGGTGGGGATTCTCTCCTGAAGAGTTTCAATGACAAAAGGGTCTTCCTGGCCCATTCACAATTGCTAGGCAACTGATAGACCCATTATCCTACCTGGCCAATCTATTTGGTTAACAAAGGGAATTCATCGGGCTAGCAGAGCCAGCCCCAAGGCACAGGATTCCAAATCAGAGGCTGGAAAGGGGACCCACAGGAATCATCCATTCCAACCCCCATGCTCATAACAATACAATGGTCGGCATTAATTAAGCCCAGTAATCCGAGTTCAATATCAGCGGGACTTTGTTGGATACTTTTAAAGCACTGCCTGTGTTGATACACATTGTAAAATAAATGTAATAATTATCTTTCCTCAGATACTTTTGAAGGGGTGGGAATTTGTGTGGTTTTCTTTCCCAACATATTAATATATTTGCTTATTTGTTTGTTTATCACATTGAATTAGCACCAGAATTTTATTTTTTAAAAATCAATCCCTGAAGGTTACATATAAGTATTGACAAGACACCAAAAGGAAGGGTAGGAAAGACAGAGAGGGAAATTGGACTGCAGAGTCGTGAGGAACCATAATCCAGTGAGGGCACGCATGTAGAAGGTCCCATGTTCAATCCTTGGCATTCCCAGCTTTAAAGTATCAAGAAGCAGGGGGTGAGAAACACACCTCTGTACTAGTCCCCTCTAAAGAGCCACTGCCATCAGAGTAGACACTACTGGGCTCGGTGAAGAAATAGTCTGACCTGGTGGGAGCAATCATGAACTGTTCGCTCTGTAGCAAACTCATGAACATGGGTTATGGGTAGACAGTCACTATTGTGACATGTCCAGGTCAGGAAAAAGCTCAGGTTATCTGGAGCTACTAGCTCTGCTCTTTTAGCAATGTATCTGCTCACCGCTTTGTAGGAGATAACATTCTGGCTGGTGTAAGTTGATCTGTAAGAGGCTGAGGGAAGAATGAGCTTGTTTTGGGCAGCATGCTGGGGCAAGGGTTGGGTGAAGTTGGGCTAGATGGATTTTGTTTGGTTCCATCCAGTTCTCTAATGTTGGATATAAATTTAGTAATAAATAACAAGACGATGTTTAGTGTGTTCAAAGTGCTTCACATACATCAAGGATGGGGAAACCTTTTGGTTTTGGGGGGGCAGATCTTTATTTGGCCCCACCCCATGGGCCAACTTTGAGAAGTGTGTGGGGCAATCCACCTCTCAAATCACATTATATCACATGCTTGACAGGTGGGTTGCAGACACTGGCTGTGACAGGGACTGTTCCATTACACAGCAATGAAGAAACAGGTGCTTGTTTTGCAGTGCTGTTTGAAGCAGTCTCCCTCCCCACACTTTAAAGGGAGGAGACTGCTTCAAAGAGCATGCTTTAAGACAGACTCCATGCTCCTGTGTTCAGATGGAAGTTTGGGGATTGTGTTAAAGCAAGCACTCTTTGAAACAGTGCTCTTTAAAATGGGGAACAGACTACTTCAAACAGCCCTGCAAAACACTTTAAGACAGTCCCCATGGTCCCGTCTGAGCACAAGAGCATGGAGACAGTCTTAGAGCAAGTGCTTGTTGATGCAGTCTTTCCTGCCTTAAAAGATTGCTGCAGCAATGGAACAGTCCCTGACAGAGCTGCCCTGTCATACAGCGATGAAGACAATTGGGTCTACTAGTTTTCTCTGCACATGCAGTGAAAGCGAGCAGACCTGGGTTTGTTTCGAAAGCCCAACCCAGCTGATCGTTTTTGGAGGTTGAAGGGATCAGTGCAGAACAGGCTTTCCACGAAGGTCCCACCCATCAGTTGACATATCCAGTAGCACCCTGGGCTCCTACTGGGAGGAAGGGCAGGATATAAATTTAATAAATAATAATAATAATAATGTCAGCTGATGGGTTGGTGGGTGTGGCTTGGGGAAACTGGCCTCTGGGCCCAAATTGGACCCCCTGGTGGATCAATTGTGGCATGTGGGCCAGAGGTTACCCACCCTTGACATACATAATCTCAGTCATCATGGGGGTCAAATTAGATATGAAGTAGATGTACAGCTGCTGTCAGAAATAGCAAATCACACATCTAACTCTGACTTCCTGACCTTGCCTTTTGTACTGATGTTTTCTACACGATTGGCTATTTTATTTTTTTGTAGCTGTTACTGTGTTTTCATTCAATGTTTTTTTAGAACACTTCTGTCCCCTTTATTTATTTTATTTATTTTTTTAAAAAAACTTATATACCGCCCGACTAGCAATAGCTCTCTGGGCGGTGAACATAGATACAATAAAATACAATATAATACAAAAACATCAGTCTAAAATCAAATTTCACAATCTAAAAACAGCAAAGGCTAAAATCAAATTACAAACATTACAATCATTAACAAAAAATTAAAATGTCTCGGAGTAGAGAAAGGTTTTAACCTGGCGCCGAAAGGATGATAGTGTCGGCGCCAGGCGAACCTCCTCGGGGAGACTATTCCATAGTTCGGGGGCAACCACTGAGAAGGCCCTTGATCTTGTCACTGCCCTCCGGGCCTCCCTATGAGTCGGGACCCAGAGGAGGGCCTTCGTAGCAGACCGTAGTGTACGAGCCGGTTCATAGCGGGAGAGGCGTTGCAACAGATATTGAGGTCCCGCGCCGTATAAGGCTTTATAGGTTAATACCAACACTTTGAATTTGGCCCGGAAGCGTATTGGAAGCCAGTGCAAGCGGGCCAAAACAGGTGTTATATGGTCAGACCGCTTCGTTCTTGTTAGCAGTCTGGCCGCCGCATTTTGCACCAGCTGTAGCTTCCGAACCGTCTTCAGAGGTAGCCCTACGTAGAGCGCATTACAGTAATCCAAACGTGAGGTTACCAGAGCATGTACTACTGATGTAAGATCCTTCTTACTCAGGTAGGGACGTAGCTGGGCTACCAATCGAAGTTGGTAGAACGCATTCCATGCCACCGAGGCTACATGAGCCTCAAGTGACAGGGAAGAGTCTAGAACGACTCCCAGACTACGAACCTGTTCCTTTAGGGGGAGTGTAACCCCATCCAGGACAGGATATGTATCCACCATCTGATTGGGAAAACCATCCACCAACAGCATCTCAGTCTTATCAGGATTGAGTCTCAGTTTGTTAGTTCTCATCCAGTCCATTGTCGCGTCCAGGCAACGGTTCAGCACATTGACCGCCTCACCTGAGGAAGATGAAAAGGAGAAGTAGAGCTGCGTGTCATCAGCGTACTGGTGACAACGCACTCCAAAACTCCTGATGACCGCACCCAACGGCTTCATATAGATGTTAAAAAGCATGGGAGACAAAACCGAACCGTGCGGGACCCCACATTGGAGTACCCACGGTGTCGAGCAATGTTCCCCAAGCACTATCTTCTGGAGACGGCCTGCCAAGTAGGAGCGGAACCACTGCCATGCAGTGCCTCCAACTCCCAACTCCGCAAGCCTCTCCAGAAGGATACCATGGTCGATGGTATCAAAAGCCGCTGAGAGATCAAGGAGAATCAACAGAGTTACACTCCCTCTGTCTCTCTCCCGACATAGATCATCAAACAGGGCGACCAAGGCCATCTCAGTGCCGAAACCGGGGCTGAAACCCGATTGAAATGGATCTAGATAATCGGTTTCATCCAATAGCGCCTGGAGCTGGTCAGCAACCACTCGTTCCAAGATCTTGCCGAGATATGGAACATTTGCCACTGGTCTGTAGCTGCTGAAATCCTCTGGGTCCAGGGAAGGCTTTTTCAGGAGTGGTCTCACTGCTGCCTCCTTCAGACAGCCAGGGACCACTCCCTCTCGCAAGGAGGCATTTATCACTTCCCTGGCCCAGCCAACTGTTCCCTCCTTGCCAGTTTTTATTAGCCAAGAGGGGCAAGGATCTAGTACCGAAGTGGTTGCACGTACCTGTCCAAGCACCTTGTCCACGTCCTTGAACTGAACCGACTGAAACTCATCCAACAAAACATGATAAGACTGTGCACCAGACACCTCACTAGGGTTAACTGCTATAAAATGAGAGTCTAGGTCCCGACGAATGCGTAAGATCTTATGCTGGAAGTGCTCAGCAAACTCATTGCAGTGGGCCACCGAAGTATCTACAGTGTCCTGAAGGCCTAGATGGAGTAGCCCTCGGACAACTCTAAAAAGCTCCACTGGGCGGGAGAGAGATGCCTTAATAGTGGCGGCGAAATATTGTTTTTTCGCCGCCCTCACCGCTCCTATATACCGCTTGGTGAAAGCCCAAACGAGCGTATGGTTGCATTCATCAGGAGTTCGTCTCCATCTCTGCTCAAGCCGCCTTCTATCTTGCTTCATCGCCCTCAACTCTGGAGTATACCAAGGAGCTGAATGAGCTCTGCAAAGGAGAGGGCGCGCAGGAGCGATCGTGTCGACAGCCCGGGCCATCTCCGCATTCCACAGATTAACCAGGGCTTCAACAGGAGCGCCGGTCCTATCAGCCGGAAAATCCCCCAGAGCCCTTTGAAAACCTTCAGGATTCATTAGTCTCTGGGGGCGGACCATTTTAATAGGTCCCCCACCCTTGTGGAGGGAAAAGGTAGCTGAAAGTCTAAACTTCAGCAAGCAGTGATCTGTCCATGACAAAGGGAGAGATGTAAAACTCCCCACATCCGGATCACTATCCCCATGTCCAGTAACAAAAATAAGGTCGAGTGTATGCCCCGATATATGTGTTGGGCCACTAACATATTGGGACAGCCCCATGGTTGTCATGGAGTCCATGAAGTCCTGAGCCGCCCCAGACAAAGTAGCCTCGGCATGAATGTTGACATCCCCCAGTACTAATAGTCTAGGGGATCTCAACAATACCTCCGAGACCACTTCCGTCAACTCAGTTAAGGAAGCCACTGGGCAGCAAGGTGGGCGGTACACCAAAAGGATTCCTAGTCTTTCCCTCTGGCCCAACACAAGGTGCAAACATTCCAGACCAGTAGTTGTATGGACATGGTGCTTGGTGAGTGAGATGGAACTCTTATAGACCACAGCAACCCCACCTCCCCGACCCTCAGATCTACCATGATGCTGAACCAAATACCCCGGTGGGCAGATCTGGGAGAGACTAACTCCTCCCTGTTCGCCCACCCAGGTCTCGGTTATGCATGCCAGATCGGCTGCCTCGTCCATAATCAAATCATGGACGAGGGGTTTTTTATTATGAACCGATCTGGCATTAAAAAGCAGCAGCTGGAGATCTGAGAGTTGGCTGAGAGGACAACCAACAACCCTGCGGGTATGAGAAGGACCGGAACAAGGCACAGCCACAACATGTCTGGGCCGCGTTCCCCTTACCTGGCACGTCCTACTCATAACACCATACCTCCCTCTGCCCGTCACTACGGCAATTGGGGCCCCCTCATGTCGCCCCGCTAGATGGAAAGATCTCTTCCCCAGGCACATTATAAACTATAAATACAAAAAGAAAAATACAAAAAACTCAAATACATAAAATACACACTCTCACAACATGCATTCATATAAGCACCCAGAAAGAAAGCAGCAAGAGCAGCAACCTCTCCTTCCCTTGGGGCAATGGTCTCTTCCTCCTGCAGGCCCTGGGTCTCCCAGGCCACTTCAGCCAGCCGGCTTATGTATCCCTCCAGAGAGGGACAGGTGGTAAGAATCAGTCCTGGCTGGCTGGGTACCTGGGGCCTGGTCCTGCCAGGCAGAAGTCCCTCAGGGAAGGGTGGTGGAGGTGGTGGTCCCACAGCAGCAGCAGCCTCTCCCTCCCTTGGGCGATGGTCTCTTCCTCCTGCAGGCACTGGGTCTCCCAGGCCACCTCAGCCAGCCAGCTTATGTATCCCTCCAAAGAGGGACAGGTGATGGAAATTAGTCACAGCTGGCTGGGTACCTGGGACCTGGTCCTGCAGGAGGCACATCTGCCAGGCAGCAGTCCCACTGGGAAGGGTGGTGGGGGTGGTGGAGGTGGTGTTCCAACAGCAGCAGCAACAGCAGGCTCTCCTTCCCTGGGTGGCGATGTTCTCCTTCTTCCTGCATGCACTGGGTCTCCCAGGCCACCTCAGCCAGCCGGCTTATGTATCCCTCCATAGAGGGACAGGTGGTAAGAATCAGTCCTGGCTGGCTGGGTACCTGGGGCCTGGTCCTGCCAGGCAGAAGTCCCTCAGGGAAGGGTGGTGGAGGTGGTGGTCCCACAGCAGCAGCAGCAGCAGCACAGCAGCAGCAGCCTCTCCTTCCCTTGGGCAATGGTCTCTTCCTCCTGCAGGCACTGTGTCTCCCAGGCCACCTCAGCCAGCCAGCTTATGTATCCCTCCTTTCAGTGAAACAACATCCAATGCAGATAACAACAGAAGTTAAAATAATACATTTGAAAACATATATAATAATATAATCCCAGACATCAGTGAAAGGACAGTGACAATCAGTCAGCAGCAAATCCAGCAATTAAACTGACACTTTGTTTTTATTGTGTTTTTTTAATGTTTTTATTATATGGTGTTTTTTAACTTCTTATAAACTGCTTTGATGTTTTAAATGAAATAGTGAAATACAAATAAATAAATAAATATAATAAACAGAAAGAGCAGAATTACAATATTTTATACATTAAGTGAGCATTATGAGGTCAGCTGGTCACCACCAAGAAGGTTCTACCTATGATTTCTGCTCACCTAACTTCTGAAGGTGAGGGCACCCAGAATATTTAAATAGGTTGCTATATGGATTTGTTTTGCAAGCTACCTTGAAGTCACTTGATTTATTTAAAATAACTTCTGATTTCTGTCTTCTCTGCCAGCCTGATTATCGTGCTGGTTCCTCTCCTTTCCGCCTTTCATAATTCTAATCTTCCCAGTTTTACTGTTTGGACCCTACCTGGCAAAGATCTTGTATGGTTAGTCCCTGTAACCCTTCTTGCCAGTTGGACTTGCTGACTGGGTACTTGGCAATGCTTCTGCGACAAACTTGCCCAAGTCTGTAGCAGATTGGATAATCTAACTTAATTATTTTATATATTCTTTTCTCCTATCCTTTACCTTCATGCTATTTCTCCTTAGTATTCAGGAGATGTTAACATAATCTTTCCACACCATCTCAGTCACTTGATTTTTGTTTACCACTTAATGCCTGGTATAGAGGAAACTGTAACTGGAAGGACCAAGTTCGCCATCAGGCATTTAGCCCTAAAAATTATTTTCCATGCTAAGGTTCAGCCCTGGAAACAGGTCACTATAAGAACGAGGTAAATATTACTAAGCATTTGTGTACTGCATGCCAAGTGTTTGGAGCACTGTGTATATTATTTCAGTAATCTTGCATTCAACCTTGCAAGGTTGGAGAGTATTAATGATCCCCATACTGCTGATATGGGGCTGAAATATAGTTGTTTGCTGAAGGCAATCTAGGGAATTCTGGACTGAAGTGAGATTTGAACCAGATTGTTAGCTCATAACTCACCTACACCAACTTTTCTAGCTCTAAGTTTTTGCAGGTTGCATTTTCCCCCACCACTGAGCAGTACAACCTGTTTCCATGCAGCTGACATTAGGGAGCATGTGTGATTTAAAGCATGCTTTAACCTCCACCCCTCTAATTGGCGAAATTAAGCACTGCATTGCAGGAAAGAAATGAATCCATATAAAAAGTTTTTAATTTCAAGGGAAGCTTCCAGTTTGCCTCTAGCCCTGACACTTATGTATTCAATAGCCAAAGCTAAGTGAACAGCTGTGTCTTGGGTAAATGTCACCATATTAAATTGTCATTAAAAAAAGTTTCAAATGAATAAGGCTTAATGTACCATCTTTCGCATTCCTAATAATTCAAACCGATTGCTTTTCTAGTTTTCAGCCAACAATAACTTAAGCAAAATTCTGCACCTGGTTTTCAGTCCTGTTTTTGTATCTTTTGCCTCTTTTTATGCAGAGTCAGGCTAATAGGACAACATGTTATGGGGATCTTCCCATTTTAGCTACCTGCTCCCAATTTGAATTAAAATATAAAATAGTCTGTAAACCTCATGATTACAGAGGAAAACTCAGAAATGATGTGCAAATCAGAATCATAGTTGTTAGTGAACTGTACAGCTTCCTGCCCTTCTCCCATAATATGGTGATAAACTCCTATGCCATTTCCTCTACTGAAAGGGTTCCCATACTGTGATCCGTGGACCACCAGCGGTCTACAAGCTCCATTCAGGTGGTCTGTCTTGAAGAACACTTACAACATATGCTTTCTTCAGGTATATGCATAGGAAAAGACAGAAAAGAAATGGTGGTTTGGCTACTCAGTGAGGATGGCAAAATTATAACAGATGGCAAAGAAAAGGCAGAAGTGCTCAATTCCTGTTTTGGCTCAATCTTCTCCCCAAAGAGGGCCTATAACTCTCCTGGCAAATGTGAAGTTGAAGGGGCAGAATTGCAGCTTGAGTTGGATAGACGAATGATCAAGAAATATCTAGTCATAGAATCATAGAGTTGGAAGGGGCCTATGAGGCCATCAAGTCTACCCCCCTGCTCAGTGCAGGAATCCAAATCAAAGCATTCCCGACAGATGGCTGTCCAGCTGCCTCTTGAATGTCTCCAGTGTCAGAGAGCCCACTACCTCTCTAGGTAATTGGTTCTATTGTCGTATAGCTCTAACAGGAAGTTTTTCCTGATGTCCAGTCAAAATCTGGCTTCCTGCAACTTGAGCCCATTATTCCATGCCCTGCACTCTGGTACGATTGAGAAGAGATCCCGGCCTTCCTCTGTGTGGCAACCTTTCATGTACTTGAAGAATGCTATCATATCTCCCCTCAGTCTTCTCCAGGCTAAACATGCCCAGTTCTTTCAGTCTCTCCTCATAGGGCTTTGTTTCCAGTCCCCTGATCATCCTTGTTGCCCTCCTCTGAACCTGTTCCAGTTTGAATGAGTTCAAATTTCGAGGGCCCAATGAATGGCATCCTAGAGTATTGAAGGAACTGGCTGAAGAACTCTCAGAAGCACTGTCTATTATCTCTTCAAAATCATGGAGAATGGGTGAAGTGCCAGCTGGCTGAAGGAGGGCTAATGTAGTTCCTATCTTCGAAAAGGGCAAAAAGGAGGAACCTGGGAACTACAGACCCGTCAGCCTGACATCAATCCTGAGAAAACTCTAGAGCAGATTATAAAGCAGTCAGTTTGTAAGCACCTTGAAAGCAATGCAACGATGACTAGAAGCCAACATGGATTTCATAGAATCATAGAGTTGGAAGGGGCCTATAAGGCCATCGAGTCCAACCCCCTGCTCAATGCCAGGAATTCAACTTAAAGCATACCCAATAGGTGGCTGTCCAGCTGCCTCTTGAATGCTTCCAGTGTTGGAGAGCCCACCACCTCCCTAGGTAATTGGTACCACACTAACAGTTAGGAAGAGCACTGGACCAAGGACTGAGCACTGTGGTACCCTGCTCATTACTTCCCCCCAGTTTGAGAAGGAACCATTGATAAGCACTGTTTGAGTACGATTTTGTAGCCAACTATGGATCCATTTGATAGTTGTTCCATCCACTTTGTCAAGAACAAATTCTGCCAGACTAATCTTAGCTCATTTTTTTTATTGGATAACCTCCTGGATAGACTGTAGGAATGCTGTGGACATAATATATCTTGACTTCAGTAAACCTTTGACAAAGTGCCTCATAATATTCTGATTAGTAAGCTAGCTAAATGTGGGCTGAATGGAACAGCTATCAGGTAGATCCACAGTTGGCTACAGAATCGTGCTCAAACAGTGCTTATCAATGGTTCCTTCTCAATTTGGGGTGGAGGCAACAAGTGACATACCACAGGACATGGACCTGGGCCCAGTGCTCTTCAGCATTTTAATTAATGACTTAGATGAAGAGGAGTGCAGGGAATGCTTATCAGATTTGCAGATGATACAAAATTGGGAGGGATAGCTAATACCCTGGAGGAGAGAAACAAAATTCAAAATGATCTTGATAAGCTAGAGCTTTGGGCTAAAAACAGCAGAATGAAATTTAACAGGGATAAGTGCAGTGTTCTACATCTAGAAAAAGAAACCACATGCACAGTTATAAGAAGAAGTATACTTGACTCAGCAATATTACATGCGAGAAGGATCTTGTGATTGTTCTTGATCACAAGCTGAATGTGAGCCAACAATGTGATGTGGCTGCAAAAAAGGCAAATGTTAAGTTAGACTGCATAAACATAACTATACTTTCCAAATTGTGTGAAGTACTAATTCACCTTTATTCGGCACTTGTTAGGCCTTATCTTGAGTATTGTGTCCAGTTCTTGACACCGCACTCAAAGAAGGGTACAGACAAACTGGAAGAGGTTCAGAAGATAACAACAAGGATGGTCAGGGGACTGGAAACAAAGCCTTATGAGGAGAGATTGAAAGAACTGGGCATGTTTAGCCTGGAGAAGAGAAGACTGAGGGGAGATATGGTAGCACTGTTCAAGTACTTGAAAGGTTGCCACACAGAGGAGGGCCAGGATCTCTTCTCAATCATCCCAGAGTGCAGGACATGGAATAATGGACTCAAGTTGCAGGAAGCCAGAATTCAACTGAACATCAGGAAAAACTTCCTGATCCACAAGCTAGAGGGAGCCCCAGCATCAAGGCCCCAGCTGACAAAGCATCAAGGCGAGTTAAGCAGCAGAGCGAAAAGAGGGTAAGTAGCTCCCATTTATTCCATTATTTAACTGAAGTAAAACAGCTCAGAGCAATAAGTAATAAGGGCAGCCCAAGGTCACCCTGAGCTAGGAGCCAAATCCTGAAAGAACCTATATCTTAGGAGACAGATCCTAGGAGAAGGAAGTCCATAGAAAGCTAGTTTTCAACACCACCCTAGCAGGAAAGCTTCAGGGGACACTGTAAACAAGGCTAAATTCCAGTCGGAGAGAAGGGGGAAAAGGAAACTCCACCGACACATACAGGGAGAGAGTCAGCTCAGTCCTTGCTAAAAAGGGCAGCTTCAGCCTTCCTGAAACACAACCACAAGCTCTGTTTCCCTAGGTTAAAGAAAGGTCAGGCTGTTCTAGGTGGGAAAACAACAAACACAAAAGACTTGCCTGGAAGGCGCAGCCCCTTGATTAGATTAAAAGCAGCCAAAAGCTTAAACAGCCCCACCCCTCGCTCAGGAAGGAAGGAAGCCTGAGAGAATACTAAAGAGTTAAGCCCCAGCTGATAGCCATCAGCCTCAAGTAACACATCATTGGCTGGCAGCAGTAGCTGGGAGGAACCAGCCACACATATAAAGTCAGAGCACCCTAGCGAGGGAGCCTGCTCCACGAGCTAGAGGGAGCCCCAGCTGATGAAGCGTCAAGGCCCCAGCTGATGAAGCGTCAAGGCGAGTTAAGCAGCAGAGCGAGTTCGGCAGCAGGGCGAGGAGGCCAGGGCCCCCCACTCTGCCCGTCTGTTCCCTGACCTCAACTAAACCGCAGTCTCCAACCCATTAACGTAATAAACCTTAAACAAAACTATGCAGGTAAGAAGCCAGCAGGGGTGTGGGGGCTTTCCAGTGTTTTGCACCGTCTGCAGCATGTACGACTATCTGCCTGTTGGACAGAAGTCGTGGGTGTGCTCTCGGTGCAATGAGCTCCTGGCTCTCCGGGAACGACTTCATTTCCTTGAGGCCAAGGTGGCGGACCTGGAAAAGCTGAGAGAGGCAGAGAGGTGTGTGGAGGAGGCCTTCAGGGACGTTATAGCTGTGTCCCACTCCAACGATGATAGCTCTCCTGCTATCATGGAGAACGATGGTCTTGGGAAAGGAGAGCATCCAGCTGAGGAAGAGGGAAACGATCCCTTAGAAGGGACCCATTCCTTGGGGGATGAGCAGCTATCCTCTCGTGCCGAGGATATATCTCCAGGGGGTGGAGGGATCCTTGTAGTGGGTGATTCGATCATTAGGAACATAGACAGTGGGGTGTGTGATGGGCGTGTAGACCGCAAGGTGTTTTGCCTGCCTGGTGCGAAGGTTGCGGATATCGCCCGTCGTTTAGATAGTTTGGTAGACAGTGCTGGGAAGGAGTCAGTGGTCGTGGTGCACGTTGGCACCAACGACATGGGGAAATGCAGCCGTGAGGTCCTGGAAGCAAAATTTAGGTTGCTAGGTAGGATGCTGAAAGCCAGGACCTCCAAGGTGGCTTTCTCTGAAATGCTACCAGTTCCACGCGCAGGACCAGCCAGACAGGCCCAGCTTCGCAGTCTCAATGCGTGGATGAGACAATGGTGTCGGGTGGAAGGGTTCGGATTTGTTAGGCACTGGGGAACATTTTGGGACAAGCCGGGCCTGTACAAAAGGGACGGGCTCCACTTGAACCAGAATGGAACCAGACTGCTGGCACTTAAAATTAAAAAGGTGGCAGAGCAGCTTTTAAACTGACTGAGGGGGGAAACCTGACAGGAGCTGAGAAAGGTCCGGTTCGGAATAAACCTCCCCCCTGGGATAAAAACCAAAGAAATGATGAAATTTTAAAAGGGGTAGGCCTAGAAGTAGGCATTGTGAGAGCAGGGGCACAGGATATAAATTCAGAAGAGCAAAATTACCACAGGCCTAACCACAAGTGCCAAAGACACTTGAAGAGAGACACTGCTTACAAGTGCCTGTACGCTAATGCTAGGAGCCTCCGAACCAAGATGGGAGAACTGGAGTGCTTGGTCTTAAAGAAGAGCATTGATATAGTGAGCATAACGGAGACCTGGTGGAATGGAGAAAACCAGTGGGATACGGTTATCCCTGGATATAAACTATATCGGAAGGACAGGGAAGGACGTATTGGTGGCGGAGTCGCTCTATACGTGAAAGAAGGCATTGAATCCAGCAAGCTCGAAACTCCAAAAGAGGCATACTCCTCCACAGAATCGTTGTGGGTGGTGATACCGTGCCCCAGGAGGGACTTAATACTGGGAACGATCTATCGTCCTCCTGATCAAAATGCTCAGGGAGACCTTGAGATGAGATATGAAATTGAGGAAGCATCCAAACTAGGAAATGTGGTAGTAATGGGTGACTTCAACTACCCGGACATAGACTGGCTGCATATGTGTTCCAGTCATGACAAAGAAGCAAAGTTTCTAGATATTCTAAATGACTATTCCCTAGACCAGTTGGTCATGGAACCGACCAGAGGGACGGCAACCCTGGACTTAATCCTCAGTGGGGACCGGGACCTGGTGCGAGATGTAAGTGTTGTTGAACCGATTGGGAGCAGTGACCACAGTGCTATTAAATTAAACATACATGTAACTGGCCAATTGCCACGAAAATCCAACACGGTCACATTTGACTTCAAAAGAGGAAAGTTCACAAAAATGAGGGGATTGGTAAAAAGAAAGCTGAAAAACAAAGTCCAGAGGGTCACATCACTCGAAAATGCTTGGAAGTTGTTTAAAAACACTATATTAGAAGCTCAACTGGAGTGCATACCGCAGATCAGAAAAGGTACCGCCAGGGCCAAGAAGATGCCAGCATGGTTAACGAGCAAAGTCAAGGAAGCTCTTAGAGGCAAAAAGTCTTCCTTCAGAAAATGGAAGTCTTGTCCGAATGAAGAAAATAAAAAAGAACACAAACTCTGGCAAAAGAAATGCAAGAAGACAATAAGGGATGCTAAAAAAGAATTTGAGGAGCACATTACTAAGAACATAAAAACCAACAACAAAAAATTCTATAAATACATTCAAAGCAGGAGACCATCTAGGGAGACAATTGGACCCTTGGATGATAAGGGAGTCAAAGGTGTACTAAAGAACGATAAGGAGATTGCAGAGAAGCTAAATGAATTCTTTGCATCTGTCTTCACAGTGGAAGATATAGGGCAGATCCCTGAACCTGAACTAACATTTGTAGGAAGGGATTCTGAGGAACTAAGACAGATAGTGGTAACGAGAGAGGAAGTTCTAAGCTTAATGGACAATATAAAAACTGACAAATCACCGGGCCCGGATGGCATCCACCCGAGAGTTCTCAAAGAACTCAAAGGTGAAATTGCTGATCTGCTAACTAAAATATGTAACTTGTCCCTCGGGTCCTCCTCCGTGCCTGAGGACTGGAAAGTGGCAAATGTAACGCCAATCTTCAAAAAGGGATCCAGAGGGGATCCTGGAAATTACAGGCCAGTTAGCTTAACTTCTGTCCCTGGAAAACTGGTAGAAAGTATTATTAAAGCTAGATTAACTAAGCACATAGAAGAACAAGCCTTGCTGAAGCAGAGCCAGCATGGCTTCTGCAAGGGAAAGTCCTGTCTCAGTAACCTATTAGAACTCTTTGAGAGTGTCAACAAGCATATAGATAGAGGTGATCCAGTGGACATAGTGTACTCAGACTTTCAAAAAGCGTTTGACAAGGTACCTCACCAAAGGCTTCTGAGGAAGCTTAGCAGTCATGGAATAAGAGGAGAGGTCCTCTTGTGGAAAAAAAATTGGTTAAGAAGCAGAAAGCAGAGAGTAGGAATAAACGGACAGTTCTCCCAATGGAGGGCTGTAGAAAGTGGAGTCCCTCAAGGATCGGTATTGGGACCTGTACTTTTCAACTTGTTCATTAATGACCTAGAATTAGGAGTGAGCAGTGAAGTGGCCAAGTTTGCTGACGACACTAAATTGTTCAGGGTTGTTAAAACAAAAAGGGATTGCGAAGAGCTCCAAAAAGACCTCTCCAAACTGAGTGAATGGGCGGAAAAATGGCAAATGCAATTCAATATAAACAAGTGTAAAATTATGCATATTGGAGCAAAAAATCTTAATTTCACATATACACTCATGGGGTCTGAACTGGCGGTGACCGACCAGGAGAGAGACCTCGGGGTTGTAGTGGACAGCACGATGAAAATGTCGACCCAGTGTGCGGCAGCTGTGAAAAAGGCAAATTCCATGCTAGCAATAATTAGGAAAGGTATTGAAAATAAAACAGCCGGTATCATAATGCCGTTGTATAAATCTATGGTGTGGCCGCATTTGGAATACTGTGTACAGTTCTGGTCGCCTCATCTGAAAAAGGATATTATAGAGTTGGAAAAGGTTCAGAAGAGGGCAACCAGAATGATCAAGGGGATGGAGCGACTCCCTTACGAGGAAAGGTTGCAGCATTTGGGGCTTTTTAGTTTAGAGAAAAGGCGGGTCAGAGGAGACATGATAGAAGTGTATAAAATTATGCATGGCATTGAGAAAGTGGATAGAGAAAAGTTCTTCTCCCTCTCTCATAATACTAGAACTCGTGGACATTCAAAGAAGCTGAATGTTGGAAGATTCAGGACAGACAAAAGGAAGTACTTCTTTACTCAGCGCATAGTTAAACTATGGAATTTGCTCTCACAAGATGCAGTAATGGCCACCAGCTTGGACGGCTTTAAAAGAAGATTAGACAAATTCATGGAGGACAGGGCTATCAATGGCTACTAGCCATGATGGCTGTGCTGTGCCACCCTAGTCAGAGGCAGCATGCTTCTGAAAACCAGTTGCCGGAAGCCTCAGGAGGGGAGAGTGTTCTTGCACTCGGGTCCTGCTTGCGGGCTTCCCCCAGGCACCTGGTTGGCCACTGTGAGAACAGGATGCTGGACTAGATGGGCCACTGGCCTGATCCAGCAGGCTCTTCTTATGTTCTTATGTTCTTATGTTCCTAACTGTTAAGAGTGGTATGACAATGGAACCAATTACCTAGGGAGGTGGTGGGCCTTAACACTTAATTAGATTCTTTGCCATCAAACTAAGGTGCCTAAGTTAGAACTGTTATTCAACACTGCTTGTAACTTCTGTCTGCTAAGGCTAGTCCTCTTCTTCTTTGTTGTATTGGTGATGTAGGGTAACAAGGGGCAGCAGATTGATTGGGAGTAACCTAAAACTATTATATTTCAGTGCTTTAACACTTGTGAATGTATGACTAATGTGGAAAGGAGTTGCTCATTCCAGGATTCTTCATTGAACTTAAATTACCCTGGTTACATTTATTTTAATTGCCCTGGAGGCATTACACTTATTTAAAAAAGAGAATGTTTTTCAGGCACCATCTGAAAATGTGATCCAAAATGTGATCATAGTAGGTAGAAGTGGTGAGTGTAAAAATGTGTAGGCTACTTATGATAGCGAACCTTGTAGAAATTTAAGGTGTGTATTCTGGTTGTTTAAATTCCAAATTACTTAATTGTTTGATTAAGAAGGAATACAGTTTACTTGTAATTGCCACTATTGTATCCAATACAGTTTAGTTTAGCTTTCAGTTAAACACCTTCTGTTAAGCAGGCATACTGTCTATGGAAACTAGCCAAATAGCAGTGTGTAAAATTATAAGACTTTGAAGAGATGCATTTTATTCTTAGACCTGCTCAGTTTTGCATGTGTTAACAGGGAAATGTGTCAAATTTAATTTCTGTTGCAGAATATTACCTCAAAGTTGTTTTCTTTTGGCAATAGCATAATATTTTAATAATAATTCTTGGTCTCAGCTTAAGCTTCTAAAAGCATTTTTAGTTTGCATTATTTCTTTCAGGAACAGAAGGAGCGAGTTAGTGCCTTTTCCCCCTGTGGTTGTTTCTATTTTCAGTGTCCTGGACTATTATTCTTTTGAATGAGTAGGGTGATATATAATTTTACTTGGATTGTAGCAGTTGAAATTCAGGACGTATTGGCCAGGATCCAAAGAGGCCCTTTCTTATGTTTATGTTTGTGTGTGTGTGTATGGAGTGCTTTTTTGTATGCACGAGAGGAAGTTCTCTATTTCCCCTTCTAGTAGCAGCTCCTTTCCCTTACTGAAATGGTTTTCCAGAGGGTCTACAACCTATAGGAGTAGCTTTCTGGGGCTGTGGTAGGAAAGGGGTAACTGGAAAGTAGCCCTTTGGATCCTTGTGTAATCATATTTGGATACCAGTGCAGAAATATAGGATTGGGGAGGGGGTGAACATCAATGACATATTTGGGATCTTCTCCAAGGCAGTAGTTTCATATTTGTAAGATAGGATTCTGTTAAAAAAAAAGACTCCTAAATTGATCAAACTAGTTTCTTTGTTGATTATTGACTTTAGCCAACTCTGTTAAGTATTTCTTTGCATGAGTAAAGAGTACAGGTGGCTGATTGCCACAGAAACTACTAACTGGGGATGCTTTCAGAAGGTGGGCTAAAGGGGTCAGGTCTCCTCTTCCCTCCTCTGGCTGAAGGAGATGTCATTGGTGAGTGTGAAGTCTGTGTAAGAATATTATGTGTTGGGAAATTATAGGTTGAAGCACTAGGTAGGTTTTAGTTTCCTGTGGAGGAAAGATCACAGGAGATTTAGGTCATTTCGCAGTACTTAGTTTATATATGAAAAGAGTCAAGCAGCAGGCATACTCTTACCAGGCAACAGATCAGACCTCCAGGGAGAGGTATCTTGCCCTCCAAGATGCTTCCAACTAACCATCTGAACCTATGTCATTGAAATTGCTGTTTCCTGTCACACCCAACTTAAATCAGCCCACAAGTCCTGCTACCGGGGATTATCAGGTATGTCACCTCCATACTATGATGGTTTCCACAGCCCAAACAATACAGAGATAATTTCTTAAAAGGCTGGCCCTGCCATTAGGTGGAATGGGGCAGCTGCCTCAGGTAGTGGATGGTGAGGCATCACATGTAGCAGTTATCAGAATGTTGTGCATCAAAGCAAGTTGTTCAAACATTAGGGGAAAACAAGAACATTCCATGATTTTCGAAGCACGATTAATACCAAAACTTTATGCTATATATGGGCAGCGTCTGTCTAGCCCTTCTTGTAGGCAAACGTGGTTGCAGTGGCAGCTGGTGTCCACTAGACCTGGTAGAGCTGCGGTGGAGGTGTGGACAATGAGGTCATGGGGGAGTGGCCAAGTTTTGGCTTTCTTCCCATCATCCTTCCTTGCAAATATTCTGTGTCTGCTTAAGCATCCCAGTTTTGCTTATAGCACCTAACTAAACTGTAAAGTGTTTAACTTTGGTTCAGAAGGGATTCCTGCTGTCACGTTTGCGTCTCTGATGGGGGAAAAGTTGTGTGGCCATCACCTGTTCTGGTTCATTTTCCCTCCTCCTCCTTTGCAAAGAAATAATGGACACTTAAACATTGCATTTTTAGTAATACTTAGCACCTAACAGAGCTGTAATCCTAAGCTTGTTCTCATGAATGTACACACAATCATATCTCTTCAGTAGTGAACAGAAAACTAGATCTCTGCTCATTCAGTAATATTCTCAATCTTGTTTAAAAACACACACAAAGTGAGTGAGTTGCTGGAAACTCACGTTTAATGGACATTACAGAAGGCTTTATTTCTATGTTTCCTCATGAGTAAGCCCCACAGAATATAGTGGAGCTTACTTCTAAATGAGATGAATAGGATTATGTTAGTAACCAGCAGTGCTTGGAAAATTAATGTTAAAAAGGAATAAAATAGTTCAGTTCAAGTTCATCCAAATGCACTTTTAGTTCATAATAATTTCCACCTGCCACACAGCTGTTAAAGGCACAAGAGTATTGCTGTCCCCCAATGCCAAACCTAAACCATGGAAAGAGCTCAGATGAAGAGTAAAATGAGGGGGAAAAGAACGTATTTGGGCAACTTGATAATATATTTTTAAATTAAAACATTTAAAATGAGCACCTACAATTGTATAAATGTAATAGAGTGCTGGACTAGGTCCTGGAAGACCAGGGTTCGATGCTACACCCACTTAAACAAACACATTGGGGCTTACTTCCAAGTGAAAATAATAGGATTATTGAGTTACTATCTCTAAATCATATTTTTCCTTGATATAATTAACCATTCCATATCTGAGACTGCCATTTCTATGGAGAAAACAGCAAATACTGTGTTCAGGGTTATTGTTTTATTTAAGCTACGCCTGGTTTATTCTCTTGTATGCAGAAAGAACCTCTCTGACCTGGAGCAGTATAGTTAAATATCATGGATAACAGTCATAGTCATATCTCCAGAGTTTCTTTTTTTAAAAATAAATCCAATCTTGCAAAGCTATAAGCTCTTATAGCACAGAATAAAAAATATGGCAGGTAGAGAAAACAAGAAGCCACAGTGTTAGAAAAAGGAGTATTTCATACCATATGATCAGTTCTAGATACTGTAGCTGGATGTTCTACAAGTTCCTCCAGTATTTCACACAAAGTATATTTAATACTCTTGGTATTTTTTAAAAAAGCAGGGATTTGCTTAACTCAAAATTCCTTTTGTTTTTGACCAACCGCATTTGCACATTCTACCTCCCCGCTCAAAGTGAAATGGGGGCTGGAAGTTTGGAACAACCCCATGCATGCCCTGCTAATTAGACTACCAATGCCAGGATGTCTGTGTTATCAACCATTCTCCTGCTCTCTTTTCCCTCAGCCCTCATCATGAAAAACACAGTCCTGGGTTCTGAAAGAAAATAAACACTTGGTCTTCTTCAAAGTACTCCTAAGCTTTTAGTTTTAATTAAAATAATTACAATAAGTTCTTGCTCTTATTACTATGGAAGTTAATTATCTTGTATAAGCCCATATCAAATGTTCAGATAAATAAAAAAGGTCCAGTCCAGTCCAGTCCTTTCTTGGGGCAGAATCTCTTCTCACTCCCACTCTGCCAATTAAAAGGTCCAGTCCAGGTGCAGCCCATGAAGAAACCAGATTCTTCCCTCTCCCCACACACACGCTTATGATGCCAGCCAAACATTTTGGAGGGCAGTTTGCCACCAAGAATCACTTCACCCTGACAATAAAAAGGCCAAGTTTGGCTGCCTGTGTTTCCGAGCCCGATTCAAGGTGCTGGTTTTAACCTATAAAGCCTGTTATCTTTTTGGCGCCAGGTCAAGACTTTCCTCTTCTCCCAGGCATTTTAGCATGTGTTTTTAAATTGTTTTTAAAAAAATTAAATTGTGTTTTTCAATTGTTTAAATGTATCATGATTAGGGTTGCCAGGTCTCCGGTTTTCTGCCGGAGTCTCAGGGAAAATGGGGCCGTCTCCGGCCTCCGGCCATATGTCAGTCAAACTGGTGGATCTCTGGCTTTGTAGCGGTCCCCTCAGCCACGCATGCGTGAAGAGGCGGTGGCTGTGGAGGCCAGGCTGGGCTGGCTCCTCCTTAGGCCCGGAGCCAGTTCCCCTGCTCCAGAAAGGAAAAGAACTCTTTCCGGTGGCAGCTCAAGCTTAGCAGCCCCGCAGAGCTGGCTCGCCCGGTGGAGAGAAGGCAGCGACTCTCACCTGGATTCAGAGACCCCAATTGCTTCGGCTAGCGGAGCCCAAATGCACAGGAAACTGTTCAAGGTGAGGCTGCCTTGATTTAGCCCTGTCCACTTTGGAACCCGTTTCCTCGCTTTCGTGTTATGTCTGGCCCCGAGATCTCCCTCCCCTCTCCCGTCGCTTCTCCCTTTCTCTCTCCGCCCGCTCCCTTTCCCTGGTAATAACGACATGTATGCCCTCCTGCCCACATTCTAGCAACCGGGAATGTGCCAAGCGCCACAGCAGGCAGCTGCTGCCACCCACTCGCCTTGCCTTGCCTTGCCCTGCCCCCTCGCACTATGCAACGGACCCCCACCCTGGAATCCTACGCCCCCTCCTCTTTCCCTTGGGATAAAGGGGTGAGCCGGCAAGGAAGGGGGCTCTCTTTCAGCCTCCCCCCTTCAATTCAGGGCTCCCAAAGGCTCCCGGTCTCCTCTCCCCACCCGCCAAGCCCCCGATCGGGGGGGCAAGGCTGGCATCGGCCGGCCTCCCTTCCCTTCCCCTTGCCTGCTGGTCCCCGGCCGGCCCGTGCGGTGCCTGGGGTGCGCACCTCCACCGCCTGCGATGCAGCCACTTGCGGCTGTCAACCTCTCGCTCAGCCCCTCCCTGCCGATTGCAGCTCTCACACACTCACACGCACCCGCTCTCACACACACGGTGCCGGGAGGGAGCACGGCGGCACAGTCAGGGCTCCCAAAGGCTCCCGGTCTCCTCTCCCTGCCCGCCAAGCCCCCGATCGGGGGGGCAAGGCTGGCATCGGCCGGCCTCTCTTCCCTTCCCCTCGCCTGCTGGTCCCCGGCCGGCTGTGCGGTGCCTGGGGTGCACGCCTCCATCGCCTGCGATGCAGCCACTTGTGGCTGTCAACCTCTCACTCAGCCCCTTCCTGCCGATTGCAGCTCTCACACACTCACACGCACCCGCTCTCACACACGGTGCAGGGAGGGAGCGCGGCGGCACAGTTAGAGAGGCGGAGCCGGACTCGGCAAAGCTGGCGGACGAACACTCACACCCGGAGCCGCCACCGCATGTGCGTGCGTGCGTGCGTGCGTGACCACACACCAAGCGAGGCAGCTGCTATAGTCCAAGCGGGAGCTGCAGCTGCAGCTTCTCCGAGCAGCATGCTCTGGGAGGGTGGCGTGGGTAGCTTGCTGGCTGGCCGGCCGATGCCAGCCTTGCCCCCCCGATCGGGGGCTTGGCAGGTGGGGAGAGGAGACCGGGAGCCTTTGGGAGCCCTGATTGTGCTGCCGCGCTCCCTCCCGGCACCGTGTGTGTGACAGCGGGTGCGTGTGAGTGTGTGAGAGCTGCAATCGGCAGGGAGGGGCTGAGCGAGAGGTTGACAGCCGCAAGTGGCTGCCTCGCAGGCGGCGGAGGTGCGCACCCCAGGCACCGCACGGGCCGGCCGGGGACCAGCAGGCGAGGGGAAGGGAAGGGAGGCCGGCCGATGCCAGCCTTGCCCCCCCGATTGGGGGCTTGGCGGGCGGGGACAGGAGACCGGGAGCCTTTGGGAGCCCTGAATTGAAGGGGGGAGGCTGAAAGAGAGCCCCCTTCCTCGCCGGCTCACCCCTTTTTCCCAAGGGAAAGAGGAGGGGGCGCAGGATTCTGGGGTGGGGGTCCGTTGCATTGCGCGAGGGGGCAGCGCAAGGCAAGGCAAGGCGAGTGGGTGGCAGCAGCTGCCTGCTGTGGCGCTTGGCACATTCCCGGTTGCTAGAATGTGGGCAGGAGGGCATACATGTCGTTATTACCAGGGAAAGGGGGCGGGCGGAGAGAGAAAGGGAGAAGCGACGGGGGAGGGGAGGGAGATCTCGGGGCCAGACATAACACGAAAGCGAGGAAACGGGTTCCAAAGTGGACAGGGAAGGACACACTGTTCACTGTGGACTTTCACCGTTAAAACCATTTGGAACAGAAAAAAGATCAGAAGAGCTCTGTATTCCTAATTATAATAAGGAGTTTTGTAAAGACTGCACTAAAGAGTATCAGAAGCTATTGTATAGTGACCAGCACTATGGAAGCCCCAAGAGTGTTGACATCAAAAGCGAAGGAAAACCTCTACATAATAATAAAGAAAAACAACAAATTTTGTGGAGGCATGTTGGGAATGCTAGTGAAATGGACAATGGAAAGGAGGACAGTGGATACTCCTCTTTGTTGGCCAGTCAGCACGAGCCCACAGATAATGACGATAGTATGCTACTGGCAGGAAACATAAGTGATACACATATATGCATATTCTTTACCTTTTAAGGAGGCAAGTCGTAAATGGGGGGTGGGGGAGAGAGAACACACACCTCTGCATTATTTTAGAACAATGAAATGGTATATAAATAGTCCCCTGAAAATATATGTAGGTGACATTGTGTACTTTGTAAAGCCAGAAGCAAGTAAGCTAGATTAAATGTTCCCTAAAAGTGTTGAACTGTGACCTGGCAGACCAGGGTTTGAATCTCCACACAGCCATGAAGCTCACTGGGTGACCTTGGGCCAGTCACTGCCTCTCAGACTCAAAGGAAGGCAATAGTAAACCACCTCTGTCTGAATACTGCTTACCATGAAGATCCTATCTGGGATCAACTTGAAGGCAGTCCATTTCCATTTTGCATCACCCTAAGCTTGTGAGAAAGAATGACCTTGTCACTTCAGATGGACCTAGGAACACCCTATTTTAGATAAGATTTCTATTTTAATCTCCAGAGAATTTTTTTTTTAATGGTATGCTCCAAGCAACTGTGGTTGATACAATGTATCATGTTTAATGATGTCACTAGGGCCCGCCCCGTGACGTCACTAGGGCCCGCCCCGTGACGTCACTAGGGCCCGCCCCGTGACGTCACTAGGGCCCGCCCCGTGACGTCACTAGGGCCCGCCCCGTGACGTCACTAGGGCCCGTCCCGTGACGTCACTAGGGCCCGTCCCGTGACGTCACTAGGGCCCGTCCCGTGACGTCACTAGGGCCCGTCCCGTGACGTCACTAGGGCCCATCCCGTGACATCACTAGGGCCCGCCCCGTGACATCACTAGGGCCCGCCCCCATTTTCTCAGGTTTTTGGATGATTCCGACCTGGCAACCCTAATCATGATATAGGCTAAGACTACTCAGTGGGCTGTTCTTGAAGCAGCCTAGACTCCTCCCTAATTTGCTATAGTGGCTGTGTCAGGTAGGCCTCATAACAACAGATGGAATAAAAACCTTCCTAGCAGGCTGACAAGCAGGCAGACCAAGGGGAGGGACCTCTTTGCCATAGGTACACGTTTTTTTATTAGGATTGGCTGAGTGGTGCAGAGAGTTGATTGGCCAGAGAGCAGAAGAATGACAAATGTTTGCAATGCTTCTCTGAATTCAAATACAAGTAGAAAATGTATGTGGAACAAGAAAGAATCTGAAGCTTTGAGATTTTAGGGGAAATGTTTGTTTGTTTGTTTGTTTGTTTTAAAAGCTTGACATTCTCATTGGGAGGGCTGTGCCCCAGTAACTCTAATGGACCTGCCTCCACTGCTGGGCTGTATGTGGAATTCTGTGCTTGTGATAGCACCCTCAAGGCCTCGACCCCATTGCAGTTGTGTAAATTACTGTGCCTTCTTTGTATGTAGACTGGCTGTTTCTTAGCTGCCTTACCCGATTGTGGAAAAAATCTCAGGGACTGATCCTGTTATGCAAAGGAAGAAAACAACAACACATCTGTTCATTTGTGTTCTTAAACCTTCCATTTGTGATAGTGTTGGTTCATTGGAAGAGTATTTTTGTCACAGATGTTGCCCTTTTTCTCATTAATCAATCTATTTTCATTTTCATTGATTTCAGTGGGAGACCCAAGTGGTCTTGCATTGCCTGCGAACTTGGATTTCTCCTATCCAGTTGGCATGGCATTTTCAGGCATTTGAACTACCATTGGAAGGGATCAGACCTGTGACATTTCTGAAAGATAAGAAAAAGGGTGCATGCTCATAGCTAATTAAAAATGTGTCATTGTTGTTATGTGCCTTCAAGTCGATTATGACTTATGGCGACCCTATGAATCAGTGACCTCCAGTTGTTTACCGGGCCCAATTCAAGGTGTTGGTGCTGACCTTTAAAGCGCTATATGGTTTCGGCCCAGTTTATCTGAAGGAGCACCTCCAGCATCACCAATTATGCCGCCTGACGAGATCAGCCACACAAGACCTTCTATCGGTCCCACCAGTCAAAACAGCGAGGCTGGTGCGGACTAGAGAGAGGGCATTTTCGATTGTGGCCCCCACCCTCTGGAATTCCCTTCCTTTTGATCTTCACCATGCCCCCTCCCTGATAGGTTTCCGCCGGGCCTTGAAGACCTGGCTGTTCAGGCAGGCCTATGGGATTTCTGGGATGGGTTAGTTTTTAATGCTGCTTCAATTTGGAAGAGTGGTGCTGAGACAAATTGTGGTTTTATTGATTTATTATATTGTATGATTGTATCATTGTACATCACCTAGAGTGGCCATTAACTCGGTCAGATAGGCGACTCAGAAATAAATTATTATTATTATTATTATTATTATTATTATTATTAAGAGCATCTGTCATGAACCACCCTGTTCAGATCTTGTAAGTTCAGGTTTGTGGCTTCCTTTATGGAATCAGTCCATCTCTTGTTTGGCCTTCCTCTTTTTCTACTCCCTGCTGTTTTTCCCAGCATCATTGTCTTTTGTAGTGAATCATGTCTTCTCATGATGTGTCCAAAGTATGATAAAAATGTGTCACATGCACACAAATGTAAGTGGTGTTTAAAATGTAGTGTTAGTCTGTGTCTTGGACACTAGGTAATCATAGGGAGAACATAGATTTTTTTAAGGCTGTTGTATCTGATGAATAAGCCCACTCCTGAGCCTTAGGGAAAAAAAGCTCGTATAGTCATATAAAGCAGGGAGTAACTGTGTGAACAGGTCTTTAGCGCTGATAAGCAGGCCTTTTGTGCAATGATTTTTTCTAGCAAAATGTTAATTCTTGCCCTGTAACCATACATGGCATTTCCCAGAGCAGTACAGATTCCGGCACCGTGGAGCTTACAACCTTCACTAGTGCTGGGAGACAATAAAGAGAAGGAAGGGAACACTCCGGAGGGCTTACTCTCACTTAGGAGAAAGTGGTTCAATGGGGCTATATCAATAAGAACTGCTTTGGGCATTAAATTTGGTTGGTGTGCATGAGATAGGGGGCCATCTTGGTGGTGACCCTATGATCAGGGCTGGTTCTAAAGGGTGGCCAGGTTGGGCACTGGCCTGAAGGCCCCGGAGCTACAGGAGTCCCTGAGGGACCCTCTGCTCCCCTTCTGTGATCCGCCTCCCCCATGCCCCCCACTTACCTGTCAGCCAGCTTTTTAGCATTGCCCTTAATGAAGATGGCGGCCGCAGCTTCCCTAAGGTACTGAAGCTGCTGCCACCATCTTAGTTGATGGCAGAGATGTGCGTGCGTAGCACACACGTGTGCCATCAACAAAGATGGCAGCGGAGGCTTCATTCCCCTTAGGGAAACCGTGGCCGGCATCTTCATTAAGGGCAATGGTAAAGACTAGACAGGTAGGGGGGCCGTAGGGGTGCATGGGGGGCCATGCGTGCACGTTCGCACATGCGCACACCCACCCACCTACCCACCTGCCGGGGGGCCAGGGCAAGCTGATGCCCAAGGGCCCCCGCATACCTGGAGCCGGCCCTGCCTATGATTATGGAATTCCTTTCCATAACCATGTTTGTCCCCTTCAGTACACAGGGTCTTGTTTCCTTAAGAGTGTTAATGACTTGTGTGATCCAGAGCAGTCGTCTCATATTACTTGTATGATTATCTGATGTGTCTAATGTATCTTGTATCATCCTTTTTATGCATGTTGATTTGCCAGGGCTTGGCCCTAAAAAAAAAAGTTTTTTTCAACACTCTGTATAAATAATAAATAAATATGCTTAAAGAGAGATAGTGTAATGGCTGCAGGCAGAGATGGGGAAAATATACTGAGAGAGAGAATGCAAAATGCCTAGCATGCTGTATTTCTGGTGGGAAAGGGCTTAAATGTTCCCTTAATAGTCCACTTCTTAAGATGGGATATAAGTATATAGAAAAATCAGTATGTTGATCACTTCACCCAAGAGATGATTTAGCAGAAACTATTGATCCCTGATATGTTCAGGTCTGCAGAGCTTTGCAAAAATGGCTCATACAATAGGTCTTCCAGAAGTTCCCTTAGGATATTTTATTCTCTACTAGACTTCACATTCAGAGACCTATATTGATATTGCATCCCTGACCCTGGTAAATGGGTCACTGTAATGATGCAGCTATTGCTTTTTCTCAGATACCACTATTGCCCTGAAGTAATTTTCATCAACCACAGCTGGACAGGCTAGTGCAGCCATTTTGATATAGTGCAAACCTTACAGGAAATTATGACTATGTGTCAACATTGCAAAACAATGAATTCTGGGAAAAGAAACCACATACCCTTCAACTGTTGTGTATGCAGATAACTGCAGCCTGGATTGATTGTAGTCTAGTGGGAAAATACAGTATTTGGGCTCAGTAGGAACAGAGTGAAATTATATGTTAATCAAACTAGTTGCACTTTAAAAAAAATCACCTTGAAACAGAATGTGGAAAATAATTAAGGAAAATATACAGCAAGTGCAAATAATCACATCAAGAGGATAAGGAGAGCACTGCTGGATGATACCAAAATCTATTCTAGTCCAGTATCTTCTTCTCATAATAGTGAACTAGATGTCTATGGAAGCCCACAAGCAAGCGCTTCTCCAACTGGTGGCCATATTTGGGTTCAGGAAGGCCTGCTTGCATTGGCTGCCTGTATGTTTCCGAGCTCAATTCAAAGTGCTGGTTTTAACCTGTAAAGCCTTACACGGCTTGGGACCACAATACCTGATGGAACACCTCTCCCGACATGAACCCACCCGTACACTACGCTCAACATCAAAGGCTCTCCTCTGGGTGCCTCCTCCGAGGGAAGCTGGGAGGCTAACAACAAGGGAGAGGGCCTTCTCAGTGATGGCCCCCATATTATGGAATGATCACCCTGACGAGGTGCACCTGGCACCAACACTGTTATCTTTTTGGTGCCAGGTCAAGACTTTCCTCTTCTCCCAGGCATTTCAGGATGTGTTTTTACATTTTATTTTTTTAAAAAAAATGTTTTTTTTAAAAAAATGTGCTTTTAAATTTGTCTAAGTGTATATTTCTTTTTAATGTTTTTAATTGTTGTAAACCACCCAGAGAGCTTCAGCTATGGGGCGGTATACAAATGTAATAAATAATAATAATAATAATGATAATAATGATGATGATGATAATAATAATAATATTTGTCTGATTGGAAGAACCCCTGGGTTTTATTTATAACTTTATTGGAGTTATAACTTGCCCCACTTAGAGGTGGGTAATGGTCACTAATTAATCAACCCTATCTATAATCATCCAAAGCCAGTTTGAATGAAGACATTTTACACTGCTTATAAAACAGTGCAAGAAAACAAAATGTGCAGGCTTTGTTGAGTCTCTGAGGAAAGAGAATTCCAAACTATGGGCAGCCACTGGGAATGCCCTTCTGCTGGTGATATCAGAAGAATCCTTGAAAATGGACTATCAAGCAGATTTCTTCATTGATTTCATTATGGCACAGACTTTTCATATTAATGCTTTCCCTCTTAGTTCTCTACAACAGGGTTTTGTGTTTTTTTAAAAAGAATTCTTACATTATACATAAATAGATGTAAATTGCTTTGCAATGTTTGTTATTTACATAATAATTGATGCATGATTGCCACTGTCCCAACTAGTGCCTCATTGCTTTTCTTTTTTCTGACGTGTTGATCATTTACATTGTGAAAGTTGTTCATTTCTAGAAGCAGCTTGTATATGCACCAAGGCTTCAGTCCTGACCATGCCTATTCAGAAGCAAGTCCCACTGAATTAAATGGGGTTTACTTTTAAGTAAGTGGGGAAAGAATTGCAGCCTTAATCCACTTCCTACTGTGAATTTAAAAACATACAATGGGATGTATTATTCAATATTATTCTTTTCACGTGGAAACAGGTGATCTTTTCTGTAACCTGAGACTTCATCTTTGGTCTTCATCCTCTTTATCAAAGTGGGGAGAACCATCGGAATTTAACTGCTCATTTTTGTCCATCCCCCTAAATCTTAGTTTTAAAAGTGTTCTTGTTCTACTCCTATTCATTAATTTATTTTTCCCATAACAAATACATTGGCACAAAAAATGATTTAAAGTTGTCAAACATAAAATCATGTTTACTACAAACATAAATTAGCTTGAGTGTCATGTATCAGCAAACGCACACATGACCAGTTTCTAAATATGCATTTATGAAATAAAATGTTCCAATACAAAAGGAGTAGTTCATACAATCCAAGACACAAAGAGCAAAATGTCCACAGGGTCCTAAAGTATCCCTACCTGATGTCTGAGTGAGGAAAATGAGACAGGATGAGAAGTTTATACTGGTCTGTGAAAGCAAGCGAGGGAGATAGCAATCCTAACTCCACTTACCTGGGAGTAAGCCCCATTGATTTCAATGGGACTTCTGAGTATGGATTGTTAGAATTACAACCATAGATAGCTTTGTGACAGACCATTAGCTACTTCTTTAACTTTATATTTAAAGTGCCACAATAATATGTTGTTCTGCTCAGAGCTTGGAAGTAATTCATTACAAGTAACAAATTACTTGTAATTCATTACTTTTTTTGAGAAACGAGTGGGTAATTCCTTTACATTTTGATTGTAATAGAACTAGGAGTAATTTTATTACTTTTGTGGAGTAATTGTAATGTTTCCAGCATTACTTTTGGGCATTACTTAGGGGGGAAGCAGGGGAAGTCTTCTGCTCCTCTGATTCGTGGATGAAAATCATGTGCCTCAAACTGGGCTTCTGTGCAGCATTGCTCTTCCCTCATGCTCTGTGGGTGGGTAGGAGGCGATGAGGGATGAAGTGGAGAGCGAGACAGAGGTAGAGAGGAGAAATCAATAGTTTAAAAAACGGATGGTGGTGGTGAAGAATGGAGTGGAGGGGAAAAGGAGCTGGAGGGCAAGAACATGGATTAAGGAGGAGGAGGAGGCAGCAGCAGAATGGAGATGAACTGTGGAGGCGAAAGATGACTCGTGTGTGTGTGTGTGTGTGTGTGTGTGTGTGTGTATGTGAGAGAGAGAGAGAGAGAGAGAGAGAGAGAGAGAGAGAGAGAATACTGTGTTTGCACCTGGCACACAAAGTGGCCTCCACCACCCTCTCTGGCTACTGTGCTGCATTTGTAGTATTTTGTCTTTTCTGCATCTCGGGAAAATGTTTGCTTGGGTGAGTGTCTCTTAGTTGGTGGCAGGGCAGGGCAGGGTCTGGGAGGTGGTTAAGTGAGAGAGATTATGCTGGCTGGCTGAGTGGTGGGGGGTTGCACTTGGTTTGACGTGCAAAGATCTGAGTAGTGGCCTCTGCCTCCCTCCCACCTCTGTTACCAGCGGAGAGACCACCATTGCTATCTTATGGATAAAAAGAATTATTCTACTACCTCTGCATGTGTGTGTTTATTTTTAATGTTGTTTTAGGCTACTTAGATGTGCAGCAGCCAAGGCCAGCAACTTGTAGGCGTTTTTTTAAAAAAGTAACTGAAATGTAATTGTAGTGATTACTTTTGAGAAAAAGTAAAGTAATCAGTTACTCTCAGAGCAATTGTAATTGTAATGGTAACTACTACTTTTTTGGGCCATGTAACACTAACTGTAATTTATTACTTTTTAAAAGTAATCCTCCAAGCTCTGGTTTTGCTGCAATAGACTAACAGGGCTATGCTGGAAATTCATTCAGTTTTAAGTGAACATACAGGGAAGGTAATTGATTTGTAAATTTTTGTTGATGGCTGAGAAAAGTGTATATGTTCTATGCTATGATACATGTAAAAAGGATATATTTTCATACCAGCAATGAAACGGAACACAAATTTGTGCAAAATAATCCAATTGCAGTGGAATGGAAAATATCAGATGAAAGTACAAATCAATGCTGAAACAGACTGAGGCACATTTGCACATTACTCTGTAGACACGCTTGCAGACCTGTTTAGGTGCATAGGTGCTATATTTATCCAGTCCCTGTCACTTAGAACATGAAGGTGACGTGATGATCTCTCAGGGATTCTGTGTAGAGCAGAATGAAACTCTATAGATTCTTAAAACAATGATTCAAAATCATGGTGTTGCTTGAGAGCTGATAGCTCTTGATGGAAAACCATCCATCCTGTATATGGAAAAAGAGAGAGGGGAGTTAATTGGGGTTATTCAAATACAACCTTGGTAAATTGTCTCTTTTTAGTAGTTAGGACTTAGAATTCTGCACTTCAATTGAGACCTTGTTTGCAAGATATATGCTGCCACCCAAACATGCTTAAAGCTATGGAAAAATAAGGCATTTGCCCTCCAATAGTGTGGCAGGAAAGGTAGAAATGTGTGGTAGAAATGTGCCTACTTGTGATAGAAGTCCAGTGACCAACAGTAAAGGTCTAACACCAAGGGAGGGAGGGAAGGGAAAGGCTGCATCTTTGGGGTAGCAAGTGCTTTTATATGTGCTGTCACCATGCCCCCTCCAGAGCTCTTGCAAGGAGTGGCTGCATCTGCTTTTGGAGTCTGCAGTGCAAGCCGCACAAGGTAATCCTGCTGCAGAGGCAGTGCTGAAGAACTGAGAGTTACAGTGCAATATAGGTTATTAATGGGGTATCTTCTCTGGTCTAATGTTGTTTGGCAACAGGGGAGGGCTGAAGCTTTTGTGTCCTACTTGTGAAATTCCAGAGGCATCTGTCTGGCTGCAGCCACAAACAGAAAGATGGATTTAGAATTTTAGATATACCTTTGATCTGATACAGTAGGACAGTTTGTAATGTTGTTTAGGGTTCCAACAATGCTAAAAATATAGTGTTAAGACAGGTTTACAGATGGCGTGTGAAAAAGAGAGAGGCTACCTGTGATTAAAGAGTATTGATTTAATAATTGAAGATTCATCCCCTTAATCCCACAGGCTTTGATTATCCCACACTTTATTTACTGGTTTTTGTTAAATCATTGATTTCTTTAGAGATCTCAATAAATTTTAATAGGTAAGCAGACCCAGGTCCAATATTACTAATTTGACATAACATGGGAGTTTGCAGTTCTTTTCCTGCTGTGCTATTTTGAAGGCGGGAATAAGTAGTGCTCATAAGAAATACCCATGATTTAAAAAGAAATGATATTAGGGGAAAATAAATACTCTCCCTCTATTTCAAACATCTAAGTTACTTTAAGATTATACAGATTTGCAAATAGGATCAACTGACAACAGAATGGATCCTCATTATAAATTATAATATATCACTATATTTTAAAAAACTGGAAGCATTAGCAATGAGAGGGGGAAGGGAAATCTGATCTAAATCAATAATTTATTTTAACTGTGACCCTGAATATAGTTGTGTGTCGGTTCATAAGTTTCTAATGATTAGACTGCTGCTCTTCAGCATTCCAGTAGTTTCTTTTCCCCCTGAGGTTTCTTTGTATTGACTTGTTGCTGTATCACTAGGTTACATTTGGGATTCACTCTATTATGTGTTCAATGCATGCAGATGGAATTAAAGCATCCATTACCCACCAACTACCTTGGGGCATCCTTCTCTGTCCTCAGGTCATGAGAGTAAAGCAGAGCTCCAATGGTATGATACTTCCCATTGAGCCACTGTGGCTTACAAGTGGTTTGATTTTTGTAGTACCAGGTACTGTACCTGGACATGTAGAGATGTGAAGGCCTGGAAAAAAAACCTGGAAAATTCAGAAAAAGAAGTTATTTATTCGGAGGGGGGGGCAGAAAAAACACTTGTTTTTTCCAGATTTTTTTTCAGACCTTCATATCTCTATGGCCATGTATGGATACTACATCACTCCTATATAATAGCTAATTTACTAGGTAAGTGCAAATGGCTATTTAGCCAAATTAGGGCCACTGAGCAACAAGAGGGTGATACCAGCATACTCAGGAGAATCCTGAGATTTGAAAAAATACATCATCATCATCATAAAAGGGGAGGAGTCAACACCTCTGCTAACAAAGAGACTGTGCTGATACAAAACAAGCCTCCACTCTGAACAATGAAGTTTTGTAGGAGATATAGTAAATGGTTTTCTTTAGGGGCTTGGGGTGTTAATGGTTACTCCTTTGTTTTTAAAGAGTGTTTTATTATGTTCATAATGTTGAAAAGTTGTTTTTGCTTATTGTATTTGTTATGTTACTGTTTTATTATTTTTTGTTATTAGGAAATTGTTTTTGCAATTATTTTTGAGGTGTATTTTTGATCACTTTATTGTAAGCCGCCTTGAGCACAATTTTATGTGGAAAGGCGGCATACAAATAAAATGATGATGATGATGATAAAATCCTTTTTTTTTTTTTCCAATAATTTTTATTCAGATTTTCATAAAACATACAAGACGAAATCATAAAACATTCAAAGACAAAAAACAAAATCAAAAATAGTTAAACAAAAAGAAAAAAAGAAAAAAAAAACAAAAATAAAAAATAAAGAGTAAAATATTGACTTCCCATTTGTCAAAGATCAAATCAGTTATAAGTCTATAATATATAACAATCCTGTCTCTTAAGTCATATTATAAAATCACTTTCCTCCAGTAGTTATCTTACTTAATCATCAAATCTCATAAACATTACTTTATTCTTTCCACAAAAAGTCAAAGAGAGGTTTCAATTCTTTAAGAAATATATCTATCAATTTTTTTTTCCAGATAAGCATATCGATTAATCCATCTCATTACTAATTATGATAATCTTATTGTCATAACCATAGTCAAAATAAACATTTCAATTAATCCATCACATCAGAATCTGTTAGGTTCAGTAATTTCAGTAGCCATTGTTCTATTATCCCTATTAGTTCCATTTTCCATCTTCCATCTTCAGTAGTCTTGTTAAGTCCAGTAATTTCAGTATCCAATCTTCCATTATCAGTATTCCATAATAATCTTGCTGTCAAAGCCATAGTCATATAGTAAGAGTCTGATGGGAATTACCTCTATCCCAAATATTTTCTTGCCATCCATTCTGAATAGGTTGCTGAAATACTGCTGTAAAATCATATCTCTGTTCTTTTTTTCAAAATACACTGGGTCATCTCTTGAAAGTTTTTCCATTGTCACATGGCTGCAATTAATTCCATAGATTTTCTCTATATTGGGCTCCATCACATCATTCCAGTCCAGAAGATTATCCATGCCATTGATAACTTTATCTCTAGAATCTTCATTAATTTCTTCAGAGATAACATTGAGTTCCAAACAATAGATTTTATTTCTAAAGTCCATAGACTCCAAATCTTGTTCCTGTTCCACGTTTGTTCCAATCTCCGGGATCTCCTCTCTCACAGGGACCCCTGTTCCAGTCTCCAGGGTCTCCTCTCTCACAGGGACCCCTGTTCCAGTCTCCAGGGTCTCCTCTCTCACAAGGACCCCTATGTCTTTAATCTCCTGTGTCTCCAAACAATAGATTTTGTTTCTAAAGTCCATAGACTCCAAATCTTTTTCCTGTTCCACGTTTGTTCCAATCTCCGGGGTCTCCTCTCTCACAGGGACCCCTTCCAGGGTCACCTCTCTCACAGGGACCCCTATATCTTTAATCTCCTGCTTCATTTTACTCAATTCAATTTTCAGCTCCTTACAACCCTGTCGCAGGTTTTGTTTCGTTATCTCAATCTCATCCATTATTTTCTGAAACATAGTTATTTCCAGATTCTCAGCCACTTTCTTAATTGCCATTTTAAAAGAAAAATATAGGAAAACCACTTCTTATTTCAGCAACAATTGGGTTAATACTCCAAACTTGGTGACATCACAGTATAAACAGAGCAGACAGCCTTATCTCTCCATGCTTAAGTAAACAAAATGCAGTTCCCAGGATCGAAACAATTAATGGCGGTCGTCAGGAAACAGATTCGTCAAAATAAAATAGACCAAAAAGAGAGTAGTCTCAGACAATATAATATTCTTCAAAATAAAAATCTGGAATAGAAATCCCTCTTCTGTGTATATCTTTAGAATGCAAATCCAGGACAGCTTTTTGCAACAAAAACAGAGATAAGCTATTAATTAGTGAGTAGCAGAGAGAAGTTATGGCTCCCCAGTGAGATGTCAAAAACCGATCAATCTGGCAAATCTCTTTTAAACAGCAACAATTTAAGTCAAGTAAAAGAAAAATATAGAAAGAAGGGTGCTTGCCTGTTAGTGCGTTCTCTCTTAGAAGATAAGATGAACGTTCGCTTTATCAGATAGAGCTTGTTGTTGAAAATCCGTCCTACCTTCGTCGGCTGGACCTCGTCCCATAAATTAATGAGATCTGGTCGTCCCAACAAAAATAGGCTTTGAGGTTAATCTCTTCGTTTCTCCCTACCCGGGAGAAGTTTAATCAGTCAAAAAAAAACAAAAAACTGACTGATATATCTGAATAAGCTTCTTTTGAGGCAGGAGCCCGTCTCAAAAGCAGGCACAGGCTAAGTCACCCTTCCCGGAAGTCCATGATGATGATAAAATCCTAAGGTGGTTATTCCCCCGCCCAAAGAAAACTAGCCAAGTGAGGATTATAGCCATGAAAGAAAAATATAAAATGAGTTGTGTGGGAAGTAGGGAGATGAACTCTACTTGGAGGAAATGGCTGGCTGGAACCCTAAAAGGGAATGCAGCTGTTGGGAAGGAGGATCCATGTAACATTTTGTTACAGATCCAGTTTGTTCCTTCTAATAGTGAAACTGTGTGGTCAAGTGTCTTACCAGGTTGGAAGCAAAACAGGGCCACCGAGAAATTAGGGAATGGATTGTACATACTCAGGGAGTTCTCTGGGTACACAAAAGCGTATACATTTTGCAAATTAAAGGGAAAAAAACACCTGAGAAGAACCTCTACAGAGAGCTGAAGGCAGCTGAACCTAAAGAGAGAGGTTTTGAGGGGTCCCTGAAGAAACTGGAGGTCAGGCAGGCAGTGGAGATCTATTAGTAAAGTATGTGATTGAGAACAGATGAGAGATGGCATGATACAGTGCCAGGGTACCTCCCCCTGTCCTCCAAAGGAAACAGGCAAAAGGAAGAGTTGACCTGGTCAGTTAATATTGAATATCAAGGAATTGGGTGGGTGGGATGAGGATTGTAAAGGTGGGGATGCAGACTATGAGGTTAAAAACTCCCCCCTGCACTATATAAGGATGTTTCAGGAGCAAGGAAAGAAAAAGGATATCTTTCCCCATTTTTTCCAAACTGCACCCCTCCCCGTGCTGCATAGCTATAAAGGGTTCAGGTTTAGATCTGCAATCTTCTCACTCTATTCAGCAAATCAGGGGAAGGCCTGGGGTGCCGTGGAGGGGGAGGTGTCTAGTATCTCTTCCCCACTCTTGAAACTCCACACCCTCCCCAGGGGCCTGAGCAGTGCTACAAAGCTCTTGTTCCAGGGGCTCCTGGAGCTCTAAACAGGAGAGCAGGGTGAGGACAGGTCTCACTTGCTTTGTTTTACTTCTGTCCTAAACATGTTGCATGTCTAAAGCAAAAGTCTTTTCAACACCAGAGTTTGGAAAACATTTAGCTAATTATTTGTATGAACCAAATACTGCATTTCCCTTTTTACACATCACTTACTTTTGTGGTAAGAACAATGAGAGGACCACAGTGCCATTGGCTTCCAGATAGCCACATCCTCACCCCTCCTTAATCTACCTTGGTGTGCACATGCCTATGTAGCACTTTGATGTCTGGAAAAAGAAGAAGCTCTATTGTAATATATAAAAGTTTTCATGCCTGCATACTTGGAGATTATTCTTACTCCACTCAGGCAACCGGGACATTTAGAAACCCGCTCTGTATTTTTCATATAAATGTGTAAATTAAGCCAGGTTGTCCTGTAAATGGAGGACACATGAAAATCTACTAAATCAAATGGCAGGTTTTGCTTGTTTGTATAGATTTGCTCCAGCTGCAACCATGTTTTAGTGTCAGTGCAGTTGAAAGAGTTCATGTCATTATAGGAGCGACACATTAATTCTGCTCCCTGTGAAGAAACAGTCTCTCTTGCATTGCGACAGCTGTGAGCTGTTCCATGCTCTTGTGAGAAGAATGAGATTAAATTGTCATCACTGTAGTATTTTAAATTAATTCAACCTCCAAATAAATAATTTCTTAGTAACATTTTTGCATCTCTGGTCTGCAGATTAATTAGTTAATGTCAAATTAATTAGTTAATGCAACTGCTAATGAAAAGCTCTCTCTCCAGCTGATATGGGTAACTGTTGAACTCATTCTTGCAAATGTTGGGAAGGAGAGAGGAACCCCTTGCACAGAGAAAATTTACTTTGTGTCACATCTCAGTGCTGTTGAAGATATTGTGAGTAATAATGTGATGTTATTTTTCTGTAAGTTTTATCCTACAACATCAAGCAATTAACTAATAGAGATGGGGGAGAAATTCATGTTGGTTTGCTTTTTAATGCAAACCCATCTTATTCACACTTCCTGTATGAATAGAAGAACTAAAATACATCTGTCCTTCAAAATGGACAGTTCTCTGAATTTTGCACTGCAGTTTGCCAACCCAAAAAAATGCATGCAGAAATTTTTCGATTAGGAGAAAGTGTGTGCAAAAATGTATATATTAGTGCAAAATACAATTTATTAGGGGGAACAGCTTATAAAATGCATATATTAGGAAAAGTTGTTTAACAGAGAGATCGGCTGTAAGAGGGACCCGTAACAGTCCTCAGAAAAATGTAGTAAGGAAGCCAAGCCATAAATCACATGGTCTTTGATGCCTGTATACTAATGCGCAGAGCATGGGAAACAAGCAGGACGAACTTGAACTCTTAATACAGGAGGGCAGTTACAACTTGATAGGTATAACTGAAACTTGGTGGGATGACTCCCATGACTGGAATACAGCAACTGAATGGTATAACTTGTTCAAAAAGAACAGAAGGAATAAAAAGGGAGGTGGAGTTGTGCTATATGTTAAAAATATATATCCCTGCTCAGAAATACAGCAAAATGAGCTTGGTAGTTCCACTGACAGTATCTGGATTAAAATTAATGGGGCAAGTAATAAAAGGAATGTGGTGCTTGGAGTCTATTACTGACCACTCAATCAAGGAGAAGACGAGAATGTAACTTTTGAAAAGCAAATTGCCAATGTTTCGAGGAGGCATGATGTAGTGGTAATGGGGGATTTCAATTATCCCGATATCTGTTGGGAGACAAATTCTGCCAAACACAGCCCCTCCAAGAAATTTCAGACTTGTGTTGGAAATAACTTTCTCCTACAGAAAGTGGAGGAAGCAACCAGGGGATCAGCTATCCTGGACTTGATTCTAACCAATAGAAATGATTGGGTGGATGAAGTGGCAGCTATGGGAACTTTGGGGGAAAGGGACCATACCATACTTGAATTCTTGCTTTTAAAAGAAGCAAAAGCTGAGAGTAGCCATATGCGCACCCTGGACTTCAGGAAAACTGATTTTAATAAACTCAGAACAATTGTAAGTACGGTTCCATGGCAAGTGACCCTAATGAGAAAAGGAGTCCAAGATGGGTGGGAGTTTCTAAAAAAAGAAATTCCAAAAGCGCAATGGCAAGCAATTCCAACAAGGAAAAAAGGGGGGAAACAACAGAAGAAACCAATGTGGTTTCACAAAAAGCTTAGAGCTGACCTGAAAACAAAAAAGGACACATACAGGAAGTGGAAAGAAGGCCAGGCCACAAAGGAAGAGTACAGGCAGATATCACGGAATTGCAGGGATGGTGTCAGGAAGGCTAAAGCTGAGAATGAGCTGAGGTTAGCGAGGGATGCTAAAAGCAACAAAAACGCTTTCTTCAGGTACATCCATAGTAAAAGACAGAGAATGAAGTGGTGGCACAGCTACTCAATGAGGAAGGCAAAATGATAACAGATGACAAAGAAAAGGCAGAAGTGTTCAATTCCTACTTTGGCTCAGTCTTCTCCCAAAAAAGGGTCTATGACCGTCCTGGGAAACGTGAAGTAGAAGGGGCAGGATTGGAGCTTGAGATTGATAGACAAATGGTCAAGGAATATCTAATCTCTTTGAACGAGTTCAAATCAGCAGGGTCCGATAAACTGCATCCTAGAGTATTGAAGGAACTGGCTGAAGAACTCTCAGAACCACTGTCTGTTATCTTTGCGAAATCATGGAGGACCGGTGAAGTGCCGGATAACTGGAGGAGAGCTAATGTTGTTCCTATCTTCAAAAAAGGGAAAAAGGGACTTCCGGGAAGGGTGACTTCGCTTGTGCCTGCTTTTGGGACGGGCTCCCGCCTCAAAAGAAGCTTATTCAGATATAAATCAGTCAGAACATTTTTTTTTTTTGACTGATGAAATTTCTCCCGGGCAGGGAGAAACGTAGAGATCAACCTCAAAAGCCTGTTTTTGTTGGGAGGACTGGATTTCATTAATTTATGAGATAAGGTCCAGCCAACAATGCCGGACGGACTTTCTAACAAGCTCTATCTGCTTAAGCGATACGTTTATCTTTTCTTTAAAGAGAGAACGGACTAACAGGCAAGCACCCTTCTTTCTATTATTTTTTTTTACTTGGTTTAAATTGTTACAGCAAAAGGAGATTTGTCAGATTGATCGGCTTTGGACAACTTCTGGGTGAGATATAACTCTTTTCTGTTATTCACGAAATTAACAGCTTATCTCTGTTTCTGTCGCAAAAAGCTGTCCTGGAAGTGCATTCTAAAGATAATAAACAGAAGAGGGATTTCTATTCCTGATTTCTATTCCGAGGAATATTATATTGTCTGGGACTATTCTCTCTTTGGTCTATTTTATTTTGACGAATCTGCTTCTTCACGACGCCACTAACTGTTTTGATGCTGGGAACTAAATTTGTTTTGCATTCTTGAACATAGAGAGATAAGGCAGGTTGCTCTGTTTATACTGTGATGTCATCAAGCCTGGAATATTAACCCAATTGTTGCTGAAATAAGAAGTGGTTCTTCTTTATTTTTATTTTGCTTTGTTTTCGTGGTTTTAAAAATGGCAATCAAGAAAGTGGCTGAGAATCTGGAAGTAACTATGTTTCAGAAAATAATGGATGAGATTGAGATAACGAAACAAACCCTGCGACAGGGCAGTAAGGAGCTGAAAATTGAACTGAGCAAAATGACGCAGGAGCTTAAAGAAATAGGGGATCCTGTGAGAGAGGAGAATGAGATCAGAGATGAGAAAAGAAAAAATAAAGGGAAGATACAAGCCCTGGAGATTGGAACAAATGTGGAATTGGAAAAAGATCTGGAGTTTATGGATTTTAGAAATAAAATCTACTGTTTGGAATTTAACGTTATCTCTGAAGAAATTAATGAAGATATTAGAGATAAAGTTATCAATGGCTTGGATAATCTTCTGGACTGGAATGATGTGATGGAGCTTGATATAGAGAAAATCTATGGAATTAACTGCAGCCATGTGACAATGGAAAAACTCTTAAGAGATGAGCCAGTGCATTTTGTAAAAAAGAAGAACAGAGATATGACTTTACAACAGTATTTCAGCAACTTATTCAGAATGGATGGCAAGAAAATATTTGGGATAGAGGAAATTCCCATCAGACTCTTATTATATGACTATGGTTACAACAGCAAGATTATTATGGAATACTGATAATGGAAGATTGGACACTGAAATTACTGGACTTAACAGGACTATTGAAGATGGAAGATGGAACTAATAGGGATAATGGAATAATGGCTATTGAAATTATTGGACCTAACAGATTCTGATGAGATGGATTAATCGAAATGTTTATTTGGACTATGGTTATGACAATAAGATTATTATAATTATTAACGAGATGGATTAATTGACATGTTTATTTGGAGAAAAATTGATAGATATATTTCTTAAAGAATTGAAACCTCTCTTTGACTTTTTGTGGAAAGAATAAAGTAATGTTTATGAGATTTGATGATTAATTAAGATAACTACTGGAGGAAAGTGATTTTATAATATGATTTAAGAGACAGGATTGTTATATATTGTAGACCTATAACTGATTTGATATGCGACAAATGGGAAGTCAACATTTTATTTTTTTTGTTTAATCATTTTTGTTTTGTTTTGTTTTTTGTCTTTGAATGTTTTATGATTTTGTTTTCTATGTTTTATGAAAATTTGAATAAAAATTATTGTAAAAAAAAAAAAAAGGGAAAAAGGAGGAACCAGGGAACTACAGACCAGTCAGCCTAACATCAATCCCTGGAAAAACTTTGGAGCGATTATAAAGCAGTCAATCTGTAAGCACCTTGAAAACAATGCAGTGATTACTAGGAGCCAACATGGATTTATGAAGAACAAATCCTGCCAAGCTAATCTCATCTCATTTTTTGATCAAGTAACCTCCCTTGTAGACTGTGGGAATGCTGTGGACATAATATACATTGACTACAGCAAAACTTTTGACAAAGTGCCCCATGATATTCTGATTAGCAAGCTAGCTAAATATGGGCTGGATGGAACAACTATCAGGTGGATCCACAACTGGCTCCAGAATCGTACTCAAAGAGTGCTTATCAATGGTTGCTTCTCAAACTGGGCAGAAGTAAAGAGTGGGGTACCACAGGGCTTGGTCCTGGGCCCAGTGCTCTTCAACATTTTTATTAATGACTTGAATGAGGAGGTACAGAGCATGCTTATCAAATTTGCAGATGATACAAAATTAGGGGGCATAGCTACTATCATGGAAGACAGAAAGAAAATTCAAAGGGACCTTGATAGGCTGGAGCATTGGGCTGAAAACAACAGAATGAAATTTAACAGGGATAAATGTGAAGTTCTACACTTAGGAAAAAGAAACCAAATGCACAGTTATAAGATGGGGGATACTTGGCTCAGCAATATGACATGTGAGAAGGATCTTGGAATTGTCATTGATCACAAGCTGAATATGAGCCAACAGTGTGATGTGGCTGCAAAAAAGGCAAATGTTAAATTAGGCTGCATTAACAGAAGTATAGTTTCCAAATTGCGTGAAGTATTAGTTCCCCTCTATTCAGCACTGGTTAGGCCTCATCTTGAATACTGCATCCAGTTCTGGTCTCCTCACTTCAAGAAGGATGCAGACAAACTGGAACAGGTTCAGAAGAGGGCAACAAGGATGATCAGGGGACTGGAAATAAAGCCCTATGAGGAGAGACTGAAAGAACTGGGCATGTTTAGCCTGGAGAAGAGAAGACTGAGGGGAGATATGATAGCACTCTTCAAGTATATGAAAGGTTGTCACATAGAGGAGGGCCGGGATCTCTTCTCAACCGTCCCAGAGTGCAGGACACGGAATAATGGGCTCAAGTTGCAGGAAGCCAGATTTCGACTGAACATCAGGAAAAACTTCCTAACTGTTAGAGAGGTTTAACAATGGAACCAATTACCATGGGAGGTGGTAGGTTCTGCAACGCTGGAACCATTAAAGAGGCAGCTGGACAGCCCCCTGTCAGTTATGCTTTAATTGGATTCCTGCATTGAGCAGGGGTTTGGACTTGATGGCATTATAGGCCCCTTCCAACTCTAGTATTCTATAATTCTATGAACAAAGATGAGCACACAAGGAGAAATATGTGTTAAATGCATTTTAATTTTCATGTAGATGTTTCCCTCTAAAAACATGGACAACTGATGCAGAAATGGAATTGGAACTGAATTGAAGATTTTTTTAAAAAATAAACAGAGATATCAACCTTGACAGGCTCTTCCATCACAATACACTAGTTAAAACTCAGCAGCTCACATAAAACCACATAATCATAAAACAAAAAGGAATTATGAATTAAACATCCCAAGCAGTAAGCAGGATAAAACCAACAAGAAGCAAGCATAAAATGGTAACCCAGCACAACCGCCATCAATTCAACAAAAATGCCTTTCAAAAAAGTCAGGGTTGAGCTTGTTGCCTGAAGCTAAGCCTGGACCTGGCAGGCCTCCCTCAGTTGGGCATTTCCTGATGGTGCCACAACTGAAAAGGCCCTACTTTGTGTGTTCACTATACCTCAGGTGGAGGCAAGGGCTTGTTTGATGGCCAGAGTGCAAGGGGAAGACATTACAATGCTTCTTTAACAGGATCCAAGCCATTCAGGCTTTAAAAGATCCAAAACAACACCTTAAATTGAGCCCAGAAACAAATAGCTAACAAATGTAAATAAAATGAGATTGAAGTACTACGTTCCAATGAACCAGGCCCAACCAGCAATTTGTCCACAGCATTCTGTACCTATGAGAATTCTGAACACTTTTAAAGGGAATTTTCAACTAGACTGTAAGGCCACATTCACACCGGACATTCATTGCACTTTAAACAGTTACGGCTTCCCCCAAGGAATCCTGGGAAGGGTAGTTTGATAAGGGCTGTGAGCAGGGCCAGTTTTAAAGGGTGGCCAGGTGGGGCACTGGCCCGAGGGCACCGGAGCTACAGGCGCCCCTGAGGGGCCCCTAAGGGGCCTTCTGCTCCCCTTCCGCGATCCGCCTGAGCCACCAACCATTGTCCCGCTTCACCTACCTTTCTCTCTGCTGTATTTTGCATTGCGCGCAGGGTTGCCATCAATTAAGATGGCGGCTGTGGTTTCTGTAAGGGGTTGAAGCCTCTGCCACCATCTTGGTTGATGGCAGCAATGTGCGTGCTGCGTGCCATCAACCAAGATGGCGGCAGAGGCTTCAGCCCCTTATGGAAACATTGGCCGCCACCTTGATTGATGGCAACCCTGCGTGCGCAGTGCATGCAGCTGCAAAAAACAGCAGAGAAAGGTAGGTGAAGCAGGGGGATGGTGGGTGGCTTGAAAGCTCCTGTCCTGTGATCCGCGGCGCGGCTCCTGCCACGGATTGTGGAGGGGCCCGGGGCAGGCTAATGCGAAAGGACCTGGCATGCCTGGAGCTGGCCCTGGCTGTGAGAGTTGTTAGAAGACTTCTATTCACCTCACAGGGTTTCAATTCTCAGTGGCTTAACAATCAGTCCCTCTTCCCAGAGAACACAAAAAGCCTTTTTTGGGTGTGGGGAGTATATGTGTGTCGGTGCACACTCTGACATAGTTCTTGTCTATTGGATTACTGCTGCTGCAGCCAGCTCTCTCACATGTTGCTGGAATGGTGCTCCTTGTAAGGTGGTGCGGGGACCTTCACAGTAAACAGTGCTTCGGCTGTCCTGGAAGCACTGTTTACTGTAGACGTGTCTGCTCAAGTGAAGGGGACGATGGCAGAGAGAGAGAGAGAGAGAGAGAGAGAGAGAGAGAGCAATCACAGGGTGGCGGTGGCTGCTGCCCCTTGCCTGCATACCTGCTTGAGTGTATGAAGTGGTCTGTATGCAAGGCTTACCTGCCTTGGTTGTTTCATTTCAGAAATTCGTATTGTTAGTTTTGAATAAAAAGTTTGCTGAAATATGTTGAACTGCTCTTCTTTTCTGTGGTGTAGGAACCTGTCCCTATTCTTTCCATGTTATTCCTACCTCTGGTACCAAAGTTTCTGTTAAACACATGTATTTTGTTAACTGAGGTATTACTATATGCTTCTGTTGATGCAGCCTAAAATAGCATTTGGCTTTTTTGCAGCCACATCACGTTGTTGGCTCATATTCAGTTTGTGATCAATTATAATTCCAAAACCCTTGTCATTTGCAGTATTGATGAGCTAGTTCTATGTTTGTGTGTGTGCGTGAGAGAGAGGGAGAGAGAGGGGGGCAGGGTTTGGGCCCCTTCCCATGTTGCCTCACTGGCTTTTCCATGACGAACACTGCAACATTAATACTGGAACTACATGGGTGTGCCCAAATGTATGGGTTATTCGCAGCTGGTCATTGCTCTTCTCCCTGCCTGCACAAATGATTAATTAGGAAAATGGTTGTACTTGGCCCTGCCCATATGGTTCAGGTATACAGATACTTCCCTCAGCAGCCTAGTATTTTATCCTGGAAAAGCAGTTTCCATTTAGGATTGCCAGGTCTTGGGTTTTCACCTGGAGACTCCAGATTTTGGGGTCCTCTCCAGGGGAGTCACCCCAATCTCCGGACTCTCAGCTTTCATAGTAGATGTGTTTAGAATTGCAGCCTTCAAGGGCATCCATCTTTATTCCTGAGTTTATTCCATGTAACATCTCCACAACACTAGGCTGCTTTCTTCCTACAGTGGCCTTCTGGTGACTGGACTGGCCTGAGGGCACTTGAGACCTTTTTGCCAGAAGCGAATTGGCTAGATTAAATGTTCCCTACTCAGGCTTCCCTAAGCAGGTGAGAAGGAATGATTCTGTCACTTCAGCTGGACCTGGGAACACCATCTTTTAGCTAAGATTTCTATCTTAATTTCCAGAGAAATGTTTTTGTTTGAATTGTACGTTCTAAGCAACTGTGGTTGATGCTTAATGTATCATGCTTAATGACATCACTAGGGCCTGCCCCTGAAATCTCAGGATTTGGGATGCTTCTGACCTGGCAACTCTATTTCCATTTCACAAAGTTAATATGGGGTCTGGTCCAAAAATGCAGCAAAATGAGGTGGCAAGAATCTTCATGTGGTATAGTGGAGTGTACCATTTCAGACTGTAGCTACCAGTTAGAATGGTCTCCTGTGTAAAAACAGACAGGCAATATTTGCAAGTGAAAAGTGCACACCAGGGAGAAGGGTTTTAGTGCAGCTGATTCTCTGTTCTGCTTTTCTGTTTGCAGGGTGCTTTGGCAAAGATTAATAAACAAACAAATAGAACACCCCTCCCACCTGCAATCTGAATTCTACTACAGTAGGGCCTCACTCATATGGTGGGTTGCATTCCAGACCCCCGTCGAAAAGCGGATCTCCGTCAATAAAATGGTGCCCGATGCCTGAAAAACGCCGGAAAAGCAGAACAAGCGCCTTATAAGTGGGGCCTTACTCTAATTGAAAACTGCTGTATTAGCAGAAAGCCAAAAAGTGGGCCACCGAAAAGCTGGGCCCTACTGTACATCAGAACTCAACCACCTCACTTCCATCACACTTTGCTGCGTGTTTAGACCAGGCCTCAGAAGGAACTTAGAAGGAGCCTTTAACTGGATCCATATAATTTCATGGTCAGCCTTGAATCAATATGATTTGGATTGCATTGCTTTAAAACTAATCCAGATATTATCCAGGTCACTCACAGGTCTGAAGGGACTAACATAACACACTGCCCCTTTGAAACCCCCCCAAATAGGCAGTCTAGAGCAGTCTGGGTTTTTTCTAATTAACTTTTGTTTTACTCTTTTAAAATAAGGCAAGAAAGAGATTTGGCTCTAAACTAAACTTGCAAGTGTTTTAATCACCTACACTTTAAGGTGTGTTTAGAAAATGACTAGTGCAGGAAAAATATTTTTCTTTATCTACGTGAATAATGTATTTAATTAACAAATCAGTGACATTAGCTGTATCTTGTGTAGTCAAATTAGATTGTGACTGTGCTGTAAGGGTAAGTGAATGCTGCAGCATGGTCCTTAAGCTTGTTCAGCACCTGTGTTTTATTCAGAAATGTGACTTAAACTGGATATTATATATCTTCAGAAGTGTCTTTCACAGCGTGGTTATTGACTCCAACTGGAAAGATGCAAAGTATATTTCACATTTTTAATGACTAGTTTCATTACTAGTTTCAAAGAGATAACATTTGGCATTGTGCTATCTGTCAAGATTCTCCTTAAATCAGTTTTCAGTGGGGGGAGGTGGAGGGAGGAAAGGAAGGAGGAAGACAGTTTGTTTTTCTTGATGACATTTGTATAAAGGGGAGCCAAAGCTTTTTATATGATTGACTTAATGTGAAGTAAATTGAAATTGTTTAATATAAGCTACCAACGCTTTGGCAGTCAAGCATCAGATTTTGAGTGGATAATAGCTAACTTGACAAAAGAAGAAATGATTTCTTAGGGGAAAAAACAGAGTATGTCTGCAGTATAATTAGTCACATAGCAAGTCTACAGCGTAATGTTCAAAAGCTAATATTTATCTGAAATGCTGCGTTTTTAATTGATGAGGTTTAATTTTTACATAATGGATGACAATGCATAAATGTACAAAGGTCACAAAAATGGCATTTGCTCAAAATGGAGGGGTGATTGAATTCACAGGGTTACTTTCAGTTCTTGGTTGTTTTGGGAGGGGGGGTTGAGGCAAAGAATATTTTAAAGTTTCAAGAAGCATGAGTCAGCAGGTATTCAGCCCCTTCATCCAAAAATCCTATTAATCTCTGACTGACCTTTGAAATCTCTAGGGCAGGAGTTCTTCACCTGTGGTCCATGGACCCCCAGGAGGTCCATGAACCAGGCACAAAAAAATTCCAAAGCAATAAAATAAATTGTGTGTTTGTTTACTTATTTATTTATGGAGGTCCATAGCTTTCATCAGATTCTCAGAGCTCTGTGACCCCCCCAAAAAAGGTTAAGAAGCACAGCTCTAGGGTCTTGCTCACTGAGCACCCTGAAGTCATATCTGTTATGGGATTCCCTCAGGATTGTGTTGTGAGACTTGATCAGGCATAGGAATCAGGTAATAATAATAATCCTTGCAGTGGCATCACTAGGGTTGGTGTCACCCAGTGTGGTAACTCATGGTGTCACCCCCATGGACCTCCTCCTGTACCAGACCATACAGAATCCTTAGTAATGTTTTTTGTACTAATGTTACTCGTAAATCGTAATTCCCGTATATCACTGAATGTAATGGCAATAGTAGTGACATAAACAACTAGCAAAATTAAAACTACACCTTTAAATTACAATATCATACGCACAGCCTAAATGTATTTACATTTACATAGTTTCATGTGGTTAAAGTGAAAATTCGGTAAGAAAACAATAGAATTCGAAGTAAAAATGTTCAAGAACTACATCAAAATTGATAATATCGCAAGATTGTAAAGCCTTGACTGCCCCATGGTAGATCGCAAATAGTTCTTTATACGTTCTTTATAAGTTTCAGTTTTGAAAAGCTCCTCTCACATGAAGTTGGAAAGACTCACAGGGTTGTTGGAAAGACTCCTCCCTCTCTCTCTCTCTCTCTCTCTCTCTCTCTCTCTCTCTCTCAAAAATACACCACACATAATAGTTTATTGTCAAACCAGTTGGTCATTGCAGAACTGCCTAATTGTTTTAAAAATAGGATTGGAGAGGAAGGGAAAGATTTACAACACAAACACAATTCTTTGTTATGTTTACTCAGAAGTCCCATTAATTTACAGCACAATCCTAACCATGTCTACTCAAAAGTAAGTCCTAATGAATTCAATGGGGTTTACGCCAGGTACATGGGATCAGCATTCCTTTACTCCCAGAAAAGCAAGTATTGGATTAAAGCTTTCATATTGGAAAGGTTTTCAAAGCACTGCCCTCTCCAACAGCCCAGGGTCTGACTGCGTGCTACACACAAGAGAAAAAAAACTTTAACCCATATTTTTACTCAAACTGAAGACCTCAAAACCACCATTTTGACGTTGTAATGAAGCCTAAGCACTGCCTGGGTCAACAGATCACAAGCCTGGCTTCCCTGATTGGCTACAATCCTGAAAGGGTGGGATTAGAGGCCAGAGCTTGGAAAAGTTATTTTTTGGAACTATAACTCCCATCAGCCCAATCCAGTGGCCATGCTGGTGGGGGCTGATGGGAGCTGTAGTTTAAAAAAGTAACTTTTCCAAGCTCTGGCTAAAAGCTGCTATACAGGTCGGTTAAAAAAACAGATTAAACAGTCGCGGGGGGGTTGATGTTTTGGTGTATATCTCGGGAACCAGACGACGTAGAAACTTAGTTGTTTTTTTAAATTGACGCTGAGAGTCTGGAGATTAAGGTAAGTTAGCTGGAGACCTGGAGGGGACCCCCCCAAAACCAGAAACTCCAGCCGAAAATCAGACACCTGGTAACCCTACCCCTGGGAAGCCACTCAGGAACACAGCCCAAGAGCAGGCAGGGGACTTAAACCTCCTGCCTAAAATTCACAGCTGATGAGCGGGCAGGCCAGGCAGGATGGGGGGGAAAACCGCTCTGCAGCCGAAGAGTGGGAGATTCCCCAAGAGGGAAGTGGCTGGCGAGATGGCCGCTGCAGGGCTTCCCGGTGCCTAGGGGTGGCTCTGGGTGTCACCCCCTCTGATGGTGTCACCCAGTGCGGTCTGCACCCCCCGCACCCCCCTAGTGATGCCGCTGAATCCTTGGAAGGCAAACCTGATGTCAGATTATTATTATTCCTGAGAATGTTTGCCTAAAGTCCCCATGAGAGCATCATTCTCACAGCATTATTACAGAAATTTTACTTTGCTAAGAAATATCTGCTGTGTGAATGGCACTTCTGTCATTTGTCTCTGTAGCAGGAGGCAGGAACCTGTGTCCTTCCAGATGTTGTAGAACTCCAACCCATCAGCCCCAGATACCATGGCTGATTGTCAGGGATGATGTCAGCTATAGTTTAAGAACATCTGAACTGCTCTGGGATCTCCTTGATGAAGAGTGGTTTAGAAATCATATAAATAAAGAAGTTGCTTCCTTAATTCTAAGAGGACTATAATTGATTGTGAACTCTCTCTGAAATTTCTAAAGTTGAAAGGCATGGTATCATTGCTTTCCATAAATATGTAAGGAAGTCCAGAGTAGACATAATGCAGTCCATGTTAAGTTTTCAGTCCTCTGCCTCATATTTTATGGAATTAATAATTTTGATCACCTCAAACATGTTGGCACGGTAGTTAGTCCTTTTTAAGATTAGGTCACATCTTTTCAGGGTCTGCAAAAACTTGCATGCAAGCTGATCCAATGAAAACTACTGAGCTTACTTTAGTCTTATTCTGCATATGTTGAAAATGCAGATGTTTGTTGCCTGCGGTCTCTGTAGTGAATTAATGTGCCATGTCCACTTCATGAATGCTCTCTAGTTTCTCATTTTCAGGGCCTCAGCATTTGAGGCTGACCCACTATACCTTAATAAAAATATCCATTCATTTCTATTTATTATCAGTGCTTGCCCAGAGACAGCCTGATTCAGAGGAACTTGACATCTGGCTTGGGGTGGAAAGCTCATTTGTTTTCTCTAGTTTTCAACTGTTACTGGATTCTGCTGTCTGTATTATTAAATTACAATTATTGTACTGTGTTCTGGCATGATAAAGTGCTCGGCAAGTAGAGATACTGAACATGAAATGCATTTTCTGAGCTGAGGCTGCCATAGACCAGTAGCTCTTTTTAAGTGACCAAATAATGGGTGTGCTGTTATTGAGCTATCTCTTCCCATACTTTTAGGCAACATGCTCCAAGAATTTAAAAACCTACTTCATCAAGGAACCTACTTGTACTTTGGTATATATTTTGTAGTATAATATTTATTGGGGCCAGATTCAAGGATCAGAAAAAGGACATACATGCTGAACCATATGCTGAAAGTCCTCCATATTTTTGATCCAGAAAGCATGCTTGCATCTTTGTTGATTTTGAAACCAAAAACAAAGACAGTCTTCTGGGCACACAGCTATTCTCTTCATATGGGGATTTTGCTACTGTGTTAATTTTTCGTACACGGCCACACACCCTTTGCTATTGTGAACAGCCTTTAAGCTCTGGACGAACTGTGTGGGACCTGTTCTCAAATGAGTTTGCCGGGTCGTTAAGATCATCTTTGGAGGACCTGCTTGGAGTCTCTTCCTCTTCTGAAGTGGTAGATGTAGAAGAGGGCCTTTGCAGTAATGACACAACATATTTTGTAAGAATGCTTCTTGCTCCTCCTTTTCATTCCAAAGGCAATTGCTCTTGTTGGCTGACTGGGCTAGCTAAACACTGCCTCCTGCACACACACATCAAAGAGAGGAGCAGAGGAAGATTACCTGCCACACTACATAAATAAGGTAAACCAAACATGAAGCTTTCCCTCACCCCACTTGAGCCATTTTGACAAGTTTTGGCACATTTCTGGGGGATTCGCCACCATTCTCCGCCAATTTTTTATTTATTTATTATTGCATTTATATTCCAACTTTTCAACAAGGTGTTCAAGGTGGCATACATGGTTCTTCTCCTCATTTAATCCCCACAACCCTGTGAGGTAGGTTAGTTAAGAGGCCGTGACTGGCCCAAGGCCACCCAGTGAGCTTCATGGCTGAGTGAGGATTTGAACCCTGGTCTCCCAGGTCATAGTCCACCACACTCACCACTACACAACACTGGTGAAACCTGGCTTGGTTTCTTTTCATGATCTTTTTAACTGGAGATGCCGGGCACTGAACCTGGGAACTTCTACATGCAAAGCATGTGGCTTTCCACTAATACTCAGGTATGGTCCCCCTACACCACTCCCATAAACATTTTGAAAAAATAAAATATATTGCCAGGAGGGTTAGATTTAAGCAGAGTGAGGGATGGAAGAGGAACAGTTTATTATTTTCTCCAAGTGCCATTGATATGCTCAGTTGCTGCCTCCCCATGCTGCTTTTCTGCACACAAGCCTTGTCTGTCTTGATCTGTTTGTCCACTACCAGATGGACTTTTCTCCCCCCTTCCCTTTACTTTCAGAAGAACTAGCCACAACTATTTTTTACCTCCGCTGTCGGAAGCAGTGTGCCTCTGAATACCAGTTGTATTCTCATGTGGCTTTCACGTGGGAGAGCTCTGTTGTGCTGAGGTTGTGCTTCCAGGCTCTCCATGGGCATGTGGTTGGCCGCTGTAAGAACAGAGTGGGAGATTAGATGGGCATTTTGTCTGATTCAGCAGAATTCCTCTTTGCAAACTATTGAGATTTTTGTTCTCTAGCCCTGCATCCATCACTGATGCAAAGTCTACACTTGTGCTAGATACAAGATGATAGAATGAACTGCACCACTGCAGAGAATTGGTGATGGCGGTTGTGGGGATACAACTTCTGTGACTGATGCCTTATGTGAAACTTCCTCCAGAGAGAAGACTAGAAGATCGAGGAGAGAGGCTCCAGTCCCAACACTTAGTTTACCATGGTGATTTTTCTATTGATAGTGAATATCTTTTTAACACAGGGAGTTATTCAGAAGTGTGGTCCATCACATGTAGTCAGAAATTGTGCTGTCTACTTTACTACCTTATCATTCCACCACCTTCTGATTCATGCATAGATGAAGGTTAAGCCCTGGAAAACCGACTGCTATCCAGAAAGGATGTGATAATAATCTGAGATTGCCATTCTTCCACCTGGTGTAGAAGTACAAGTGGCACAAAATTCCAAGCTGGGGCTGCATTTGGTCATGTGAAAGTCACTTGGATATTGGCATAAGGGTCATCTCAGCTACCATAGTGCTGAATGGCTCAGAATTACAGATACATAGCCATAGTTGCATAATGGATGACACATTGCTATGGACCAGCTACAACAGTGGGTGGCTGTCACAGTGCCTTGCATCTGCAAAACAGGACACATTGGATTCTACTCCTGTGCAGTAAGGAGAGTGTGGAAGATTTATGTTCTGTGTTTAGCCTGAAGATCAAATGCTGCTATGTTTTTATCAGGTTTCTGACACTTGCAGACATTGCTTTCACTTCTGCCCCATCCATCAGTTCTTGTAAATATGATATTTTAATTTATCCACCTTTTATCTGTGTTCTTACACAGCTGTGCATTGCCATTGTGTTTTATTACTTCTCTTATTTCTCTGTCAAAGCAAAAAAACCCGCCTTATGGAGTGCTTTTTAGTAGCTTATTATTTAATAAAACACTGGTGCCTGAGATGAAGATCAGTAAAGTTCTGCAGTGTATCAATTCATTGCTTCTTTCAAATTGTTTTTCCCTCTTGCCTTTTGTTTTTGTTTGGAAATCTTGCTTACTCTTAAAAATATACTGTAATTTTGCCAGGTAGCCAGGATTGCTACCTTCCATCTGTTTTTGTCCCCTGCATTTTGTGCTTAGCTTTCTTCATGAGATGGAAGCTTCTGCAGAGGGCCATGCCCTGTCTCTGCATAGAAGAGGACTAATTGGATTTTTTAATGGAAATAATGGATCTAGTTATGACAAACAGAAATAGTGGAGAATGGCATACACCACCCTACCCCACTCCTCTCTACCTTCTCCAGTGGATGGAAGTAAAACATATGCAGCCATGAAATATGCTTTTGCAGATTGCTTTTTGCCGATGTATGCAAAATGCAGCGGATTTGTATTCCAAAGGGGTCTGCAAGTTAAAGATCTTTTTGACCAGTTGGAAATATGGTACTGTACAGATGAAATGGCACCAAGAAGTAATGATGGAGCCTTTAATCTCTGTTCTAAGGTTGCAAGTGACACTAGTTAGGGGGTTGACCTTTCTCATTCCTTCTCTTAAGAGAAATGAGAAAGGTGAGTATTAAGTAGAAATCGAGTGCTTCTCAGAACCTTAACAAAGGAAACCAACATGGAGCCTTTCCTTTCCTTTTAGAACTTTGCTCTGTATATTAAGATGAAAGATGCTTCGCAGCTGCATTTTACCTACTCATACCATTTGTCTTTTTCTGCTGTGTATGAAACCTTAATCTGCTACGCTGCAGAACCTCTCTTACTGTTGATTTTTATCCTTGAAATAGCACCCTTTTTGCAGGTCAGAAACATTATTGCATTTTTAAGGTTATATTTGCACCTCCTTATCCATTCCACGCTTTGAAATTTTGCCTAACTGCAGTAACCTGGCCTTCATATTTCAAAAGTGTAACTTGTATTATCTATCTAAACATTGCTGGATATTCAACATCCCCTTCAGTTTGAACGTTGGATAAAGGGGAGCTGGTGGAAATACCAAGGTTTCTTGTTTTCAAATTATTCACTAGAATGCCAAAGCCATAAGATGTCAGTCAGGTTCTTTATTTGCAAAAGAAGAAAAGTGGTTAATACAGGTAGGGAGGGTGCTAGGGAGTTTGAGCAAGGGACCTATACTGGAAAGGAACAGTCGTGAGAAATTAGCAGACATTTTGAGAACTGGCTAGACGATTTAGGTCAGAATGACCTCTGAAAACATCTAGAAATCCTTGCGAGAAGTAGCCAAGAGAAAGAACTGATACCATCTTATCAGGAGGTCCATTCTGCACAACATAGAAAACGGACCTTTAGCGTAGTGGGAGTAAAGCTGCAATGCTCATTCCACATACCAGGAGTAAACCAGGAGCATCTGTAACATGGAAAGAACAACTTGAACTTGTAGCAAAGCAGCAACCAGTGCAGATTTCAAAGCAGAGGTATTATGTGCTGACGGTCTCACTTATGTCAGCAATCATGCCATAGCATTCTGTACTATCTGCAGCCCCCGGGCCAGGTTGTGCTGCATGGGGATTTCTGTGACCTTGGCTGACCGGCTGCCAGGACTTTTTTAGTTTTGGTTTTTGGTTATGAATCCTGACTGATTGTGAAATGCTGAGTTTTCTGTCTTGCTCACAGGAATCTTCTTGTGGTTGGTATGATATTGCATTTAGGAAATCATCGCCGTCTTTTGTTTTTCTTTTACTATTTATATTTCATTTACCTATAACATTATTCCCTTACATCCAAAAAAGCAACAACAGTGATTCCATGTGCTCAGCTCAACCCGCTTAAGCCCATTGATGATGTGTTGGTTGCATGACAATTTGTTTCTTGCCCAATAGTGGACATTCCTGGTAGGGAGTTGCCAACCCTGCTTAAATATCGATATCTTTGCAGAGGATGACTAGTCAAACCTTACTAATAGCACAATCCAAACGATATCTATTCAGAAGTAAATCCTATTGTGTCCTATGGGGCTTAGTCCCTTAGTAAGTGTGTTTAGAATTGAACAGAATTGGCAGAATATGAAGCATTGAATAGATAACAGACAAACAGATGCACAAGAGAAATTGAATTAGATCTAAAAGAAATGCAGTAGTCCTGTTTGTGACCTTATGATAGGCATCTGGTTGACCACTTTGAGAACAGGATGCTAGACTAGATGGGCCTTTGGCTTGATCTGGCAGAGCTCTTTTTATATTCTTATAAGCAAAAATACACATTTTGAAGACCTTCCTCTTCTTATGTATTAAATTTATATCCCACCCTTCCTCCCAAAGAAGCCCCAGGGGGCAAATAAGAAGCAATAAAACAAGAAAAACATCATAAAAACAATTCCAATAGAAATGCAGACTGGGCTAAAGGTATCTACTTAAAATGTTTCTTAAAAGAGGAAGGTGTTCAGTAAACAGTGCAAAGACAATAGAGATTGGTGCCTGACTAATATTTAAGGAGAGGGAATTCCAAAGGGTAGGTGCCACCACACTAAAGGCCTGACTCCTAGATTGTGCAGAATGGACCTCCTGATATGATGGTACCTGCAGGAGGACCTCATTCTTGAATGCCAGAATTGAAGATGTAAGGCAAATGTTAACTGTATGAGAAACTGTGGAGGCGCCACTGAGAAAGCCCTGTCTCATGTATTCACAGACTTAATAATTTTATTGGCAGTCACACAAACAGGATTTCAGATACAGGTCTTAGATAATGGGTAAGGTCGTACTTCAGTAAGCAATACAAAGTCCTATACAGCTTGGAATCGGGATACCTGAAAGATCATCTTACTGCCTATATATCCAGTCGATCACTACGCTCTGCAGGTGAGGGCCTCCTACAGATACCATTTTATCAGGAGGTCCGTTCCGCACAACATAGGAAGCGGACCTTTAGTGTAGTGGCACCTACCCTTTGGAATTCCCTCCCCTTAAATATTATGCAGGCACCATCTCTGATATCTTTTCGGCGCCTACTGAATACCTTCCTCTTTCAACAAGCCTTTTAAGTAGAGATCTTATCCCAGTCTGCATCTGTGTTGGAATTGCTTTTTAAGATGTTTTTAAAGCTTTTTTTTTTAAAGATGTTTTTAAAGTTTGTTTTAATATGCTTTAGTCTTGCAGTGCTTGTAGTGTTTTAGTTTGCTGCCCTGGGCTCATTCTGGGAGAAGGGGCAGGGTATAAATTAATTAACTTACTGAACTGAACAGGGTGGTTCATGACAGATGCTTTTGGAGGTCACTGATTCATAGGGTCACCATAAGTTGTAATCGACTTGAAAACACATAAGAACAACAACGTTAACTAACTGGAGTTCTGGGTTGATAGCATCCAAGTTGGATACAGAGAAATGAAAGATTTCCTGAAGCAGTCATAGGAAGATAGGAGGCTGCCTTGTTCTGGGCCAGACCATTGGTCCATCTAGCTCAGTATTGTCTGCACTGACTGGCAGTGACTCTCCAGGATTTCAAGGTGGGAGTCTCTCCCAGCCTTACCTGAAGATGCCAGGGATTGCAAGGCAAATGCTCTACTACTGAGCTAAGGCCTTTTCCCTGATGGGAGAGTTAGAATCCAACAACATCTGGAGTGCCAAAGGTTCCCTATCCCTGCTATAAAAGTTTCAGAGTTGGGCTTCTATACTGGTATAAGCAATGGTGCGACCTGCTGTTGGTGTCTGAAGACTCAACCCATCGTTGATTTACATGGAAGTAGAGTTTGACATACTCTGGACTTGCTGAATAGTTTTTTACAGTGGGAAAAATAGAGGGGCAGCATAGACGATACCATAAGGCCTCCAGGCAGCATTTTACATTATTCCAATCTCTATTATAGATCGCAATAGGGGTTATTGAGAAATATTCCTTTCATAATTATTAATATGAAAAAGGGGATGTCAGCGCTTAGAAGCACTGGTAAGCTAAAGCTTAGCAATTTTAGCCTTTTGGAGGAAAACTCAGTGAGTACAGCACTGCTGTAATAAGTGTTTTACACATTCAGGGACACCAACATAGCAGGAGCAAATTTCCTGCACAGCTGAGTAAAATATACAAGTTTTATGTAAGCAGTGTCTCTAAGTGACTTATAAAAAAGCTTTCTAAGGGAGGTGGAATGTACAAGCTTTAGCTTAAGAATACTTGCAGGTTTCCTTATAATGAATAGGAAAAAATAAATAAATATTACTTTTTAAATATTACTTTTAAGCAGTGCCTATACTGAGCTCTCTCTCTCTCTCTCTCTCTCTCTCTCTCTCACACACACACACACACACACACGTTAGTATAAATCCTCTTCATCCCTGCTGACTGTAAAGGCAGGTATTTAGTGCATGATGGCAGATATATTTTTGAGTTTAGACTTGCTAACACTCATCTGAGGTTATGAGTCTCCCTCTTTCCCCTATCACTAATTTATTGTATTTAATGTGTGAAATTGACATTGGTCTCTTGATACAGTCAAGGATCAGGCCAAGGGAGAGCCCACACGACAATGTTAACTGCAATCATTATCCCGGAATCCTTCCTAACTGCTACACAGTTAGGAACAGATGTATCCCATTAATAAAGCAGTGGCTTTCTCTCCCTCTTTCAGCCAGTGTGGTCTCCGTACTTGTAGAGGAAGGGGGGATTCATTCTGCAATCATAGGAACATTAGCCCCACTGAAATAAGTGGGACCTGTGAGTAAATACGGTTAATGTCAGAGTAATTTTCTTCAACAAGAACAAGAGGCTTTTTGAAGGGGATATGAAGTGATCTGCAAGGGATATGAAATGATCTGCAAAAGATACTCTACCTTAGTTTGACCTTTTCTTGTCTGTTCACTTCCTATTCACCTTCTCTTTTTTGCTGTGTTTCCGTGCCATTTTTTCTTTCCGCCAAGGTTACTGCTGCCTATATCAGTGAGGTTTCACAGGCATGTTTGCATGTCCTTTCTTCAAAAAATCTGCAAAAGTGGTGGCCTGTTTTTGTTGCCTGTGAACAAGGCTGTGAAAACAAGGGTGTCTGTGTCTGTGTTGGCTCAGCCCTAGAAATCATTTGCAGAAGTTTCTAGCACAAGTGATATAAATCACCTCTAATTAAATCACTTTCCTTGACGCTTGCACGCTTGCACGCTTGCCCCGTAGTAAGTCCCTTTATGACCAAAACCAGAAACCAGAACACATCAGATCTTTTAATACTGTGGTTGGTTTAAGATTGTCAAGTGTTTGGCTTTTCTTGTGTTCAAGGTTTTATCTGCTGGAGACCCCCAATGAGATGCCACAAAGGCCATTGTGGTGGAGGTGAAAGGACAGTTGATTTAGGTCTCTGATGATTGAGAAAGCTGGTCTTTGCCAGTCCTTAATTCCTGTATGGGAATATCACAGTGCTGGGCTTTTGTTGTTGAAAAAAGCCAATTCTCACTGCTCAAAAAAACAAGCTATATGTTTCCTTCCCCTGTTCCCTGGCGTCATTTAAAAATAGATCTGACCATTGCTTTCTTTGGAGATGATAAAAAAGGAGTAAAGAAAAAGGGTGTGTCGTTGAAATATACAGTACAGTGAGTCCCAATTTTATTTATTTATTTATTTATTTATTTATTTATTTATTTATTTATTGAATCTATTAGTCGCCCATCTGGCTGGCTGTCCAGCCACTCTGGACGACGTACAAAATAGGCATACAATACCTAGACATCAAAAATCTAAAAACAATGAAGATAAAATCTAGCCAACTCCAAAAGCCTGCCTGAAGAGCCAGGTCTTCAAGCCCTGGCGGAAACTCATCATGGAGGGGGCATGGCAGAGATCATTTGGGAGGGAGTTCCACAGGGTGGGGGACACAACTGAAAAAGCCCTCTCTAGTCATCACCAGTTTGGCTGTTTTGACTGATGGGATGGAGAGGTCTTTTGAGGCTGATCTTGTTGGGCGGCATAGCTGATGATACTGGAGGCACTCCTTTAGATAGACTGGGCAGAAACTGTATAGGGATTTAAAGGTCAAAACCAACACCTTGAATTGGGCCCGGTAAGCAACTGGTAACCAGTGCAACTCTTAGCACTGGAGTGATATGATCTCGCCGGCAGTTGCCTTTAATCAGGCGTGCCGCCACGTTCTGTACCAGTTGCAGCTTGCAGTCCGTTTTCAAGCGTAGCCCCACATAGAGCGCATTACAGTAATCTAGGCAAGAGGAGACCAGGGCATGTACCACCAATGGGAGCAGATGATTGGGAAGGTAGGGGCGTAGCCTTCGTATCAGATGGAGTTGATACAGTGCTGCCCGGCTCACAGCCAAAACCTGAGCTTCCATGGACAGTTAGGAGTCAAGAATGACCCCGAGGCTACGGACCTGGTCTTTCAGGGGCAATTGTACCCTGTTGAGCACAAGGTCCAAATACCCTAACCTTCCCTTGTCTCCCACGAACAGTACCTCGGTTTTGTCAGGGTTCAGCTTCAGCTTATTCCTTCCCATCCAGCCACTCACCGACTCCAGGCACTTGGACAGGGTTTCTACGGCCAACCTCGGTGAAGATTTAAATGAGAGATAGAGCTGCATGTCATCCGCATATTGGTGACACTGCAGCCCAAATCTCCTGATGATAGCCCCCAGTGGCTTTATATAGATGTTAAATAGCATCGGGGAGAGGATGGAGCCCTGTGGCACCCCACAAGTGAGAGGCCAAGGGTCTGAAACCTCATCCCCCAATGCTACTCTTTGGTGCCTATCAGAGAGGAAGGAACGGAACCACTGCAATACAGTGCCCCCTATGCCTAACCCCTCCAGGCGATCCAGAAGGATACTGTGGTCAACGGTATCAAAAGCCGCTGAGAGGTCCAGGAGGACGAGGAAGGTGCACTCACCCCTATCCAACGCTCTCCTCATATCATCCACCAAGGCGACCAAGGCTGTTTCAGTCCCATGTCCAGGCCTGAAACCCGAGTGAAATGGATCCAGATAATCCGCTTCCTCCAATTGAGCTTGCAACTGCTTCGCCACCACCCGCTCAACCGCCTTGCCCAAGAATGGTAAGTTTGAGATTGAGCGAAAGTTGTTCAAATCTTGGGGATGCAAGGAGGACTTCTTTAAAATTGGTTTTATTACTGCCTCCTTGAGGGCGATGGCATTACGCCCTCTTCCTAGGATGCATTTACCACCGCCTTGATCCCCTCGCCCAGTCTGTCCTTGCAGCTTATAATGAGCCACGATGGGCAAGGGTCGAGTAAGCAGGTGGTTGGCCTTAAGTTTTTTTTTCCAATTAATTTTTATTCAAATTTTCAAAACCAAAACAATACAAAAAGAAAAAACACAAATCAATAACTAATACAATAAAAAAATAAAAAATAAAAATATTGACTTCCGATTTGTCGTAGTTCAGCTATAAATCTATAATATATAACAAGCCTGTCTCTAAATAGATTATAAAATCACCTTCCTCCAGCGGTTATCTTAGTTGGTTTCAAATCTCATTAGCATCATATCATTTTATTCTTCCACAAAAAGTCAAAGAGAAGTTTCCAATCCTTGAGATATATGTCCATCAATTTTTTTTCTAGATAAACATGTCAATTACTCCAACTCATCAAGTCTACTAAGTCCAGTAATTTCAAATAGCTCTTCTTCCATTATCCATATTGGTTCCATCTTCCATCTTCCGTCTTTACGCACCTAATAATCTTGCTGTCATAGTCATATAATAAGAGTCTGATAGGAATTTCCTTTATCACAGATATTTTCTTGCCATCAATTCCCAACGTATCACTGAAGTATTGTTGCAAAGCCGCATCTCTGTTCCTCTTTTTTACATGATACACTAGCACATCTCTTGAAGATTTTTCCATTGACACAAAACAGGGATTTATTCTGTTAACTTTCTCCATTTCAAGTTCCATCAAGTCCTTCCAGTCCAGGAATTTTTTTGAACCGATAATATCTTTATCTCCAATCTCTTCAATTCCTTCAGGGACAGCACTGAGTTCCAAACCGTAATATTTGTCTCCAGGATCCATCACAGCCAGGAAATCCAAATCTTTTTCCATATCCATATTTAATCCAATCTCCATAGTTTGAACCTTGGCTTTGATTTCTCTTTCATCCTTTTTTGGTTTTCCAGATCTATCTTTATTCTCCTTTCTCATAGAATCCTGAATTTCTTTCAGCTCCTGTCTCATTTCGTCAAATTCAATTCTCCACGCTTGACAATCATTTCTCAGTTCTTGTTTTATTGACTTAATCCCATCCATTATTTTCTGAAACATGTCTAAAGATAAAGTCCCTTCTTGTACATCGATGATCTTCTTAATTGTCATTCTTGAAGCCAAAGGAACAAAACTCCTTCAATTTTCAATGTCCCAAGCAAAGAGCATTTTATTTCTTTATCCAGTTACAAAGGAGTTAATCTTTCAAACCAACTAGCGTCACACTCTAGACAGCCCTTATCTCTTATATGCCCAGAAGTGCAAAAACAGCTTTAGTTCACAGCGTCCAAATAACTAGTAGCAGAGAGAATGAGCAGATTCTTCAAAAAAAAAGTAGATCAGAAAAAATAGTCCCAGACATATATTACACAAAAGTCTTATAAATCAGAAAGATTTCTCTTTTCTCTTCCAATCAGAAACCCCCCATCCGTTGTAATCTTTATAATGCTATTTTCCATGTCAGCTTTTTGCAATAAGAAAAAAGATAGGCTATTTTTATATTCTTCCCCCTTAGTTCCGTGAGTAAAAAAAAAGGAAAGTTTTGGCTTACCCAGGTTTTCTTAATTGCTGTTCCTTTGACAAATCTCTTTAACTGTATAGATAAGAAAGTGATAAGCATAGACAGGAGAATGCTTGCCTGTTAGTCCGTGTTTCTTTAAAGAAAAAAAAACGGATCACTTTTTCAGCTGAGCTAGCTAAAAATCCTCGCTCTGTCCGAGTTGCTGGGAGACCTTCTTTCACAGACAATTCTGACGAATTCCAGTCTCCAACAATCACAACAAAGCTATGTGGGAAATCTCACATTTCTTCCTTATCCGGAAGAAATTATCCCCAGTCAAAAAAGACCCTTCTGACTGGATTTAAGGCTGAAAAAGTTTCATCCAAGACAGGAGCCCGTCTCAGAGGCTGCACAGGCGGAGGGATCCTCCTGGGAAGTCCCGTTGGCCTTAAGGTTGAAAGCACCTTGTCCACTTCATCGGAAGGAAGAAGCTGGAACCGATCCCACACCACCGGAGAACCACTGGCTGACTTTGGTTCACTCACTGTATCCATAGCGTGCAGAATCACACTCTTTTGACGATCGATTTTATCTTCAAAGTGCTTTGCAAACTCATCACAGGAGGTCTTAAAATGTTCCATAGGTTCCGAAGCAACTGGACCGACCAGGCTTCGGACCACTTGGAACAGCCTCCTGGGACAGCACTCTGCGGACGCAATAGAGACAGCATAAAAATCCTTTTTTGCTGCCCTTATCGCCACATGGTAGGCTGCTGCAGCCGCTCTAACCCGTGTCCGATCGTCATCAGAGCGAGATTTCCACCACCGACGCTCTAGCCATCTCACCTCCCGCCTCAGAGTTCGCAACCGTGGAGTATACCATGGTGCTGTCTGAGCTCTATTCAGGGGGAGAGAGCGTTTCAGAGCCATCCGGTCTAATGCCCCGGTGATCGCCTTATTTCACTCCTCCACCAGGGTCTTGACCGAGTGCCCATCTGCAGGCTCCATAAGGTCCCCAAGTGCATTCAGGAATCCATCAGGATCCATCAAGCGCCTGGGCGGACCATCCTAATGGGTCCTTTACCGCCGCATAGGGTGTTTGGCATCAAAAGGTCTACTCTCACCAAGTAGTGATCTGACCATGACAAGGGGGTAAGAGATGTAGCCCCCATTTTCATATCACTCCCCTCCTCTCCTGAGACAAATACAAGGTCAAGTGCATGACCAGCTACATGGGTGGGCCCCTTGGGAATAAGGTGCAGCTCCCAGGAAGTCATGGCTTCCATGAAATCCCAAGGTGCCCCTGTGAGGATGGCCTCACCATGTATGTTGAAATCCCCCCAGCACCAGCAAGTTTGGGGACTGCACCCACACATCCAAGACCACCTCCAGCACCTCAACCAGGGAGTCCGTCGTGCATGTTGGATGTTGGATCGGGCACAAGCAGATGCCCAGAATGCAGAACAGAATAGTGACAGGCTAGATCCCAGTTGAATCACTCAGCCAGACAAGACATAGGTTTTAAGAATCACTTTTACTGACATGAAAAGTTTCAGGATACATTTACAAGCTCTTTCTCTCTACTAACAAACTCCTCGACCCCCACACTCACAAGTGTCTGCTGGCCCTCTATATAGATAAGGCCAGCTGCCCGAGCCTAGGTTGCATAGCAACGTGTCCTTGAAGATAGCTCGAGCTCTGCCAACTTTCGCTTCTAAGTCACGTAGCTCACTTGTAGAAATTTAACCTCTGCTTTCTCGGTTTAATAGCCAACAATCCCCCACCTTAAATTTCCACATTCAGCCAGTTACATTTCTCTTCCATTTACATGTGTTACATTTTACATGTCATTACATTTACATCATTTGGTTTTATTCTTCTGATACATTTCCTTTTATTTCAGTTTACATCACTTTCATTTGTAATACAGTTACTCCATTGCAATGTCAGCATCATTTTCATTATATTTCATTACTCTTCCTGATTTCCATCATCCCACTTTTTCCAGTCATACCTACTTGATTTATCAGTTTTGAGAACTTGTCTTCACTTAGTGGTTTTGTCATAACGTCAGCCAGCATATCAGCAGTGTTACAATAAGTTAATTCCACAAACCCTTGTTTAATCATTTCTCTGACATGGTGATATTTGATGCTGATATGCTTGGTTCTCTTGGTGTGTGCTTCTGACTGAGCTAGCTTAATGCAGGTCTGATTGTCCTCATATATTTTGATTGGTTTGTCTATGTCTTTTCCAATTTCAAACAGTAGATGGTCGAACCAGGTAAGTTCATTACAAACCAGAGACAACGCTATATATTCAGCTTCTGAACTTGATGTTGCCACTATAGTTTGCCTCTTGCTGCACCAATCAATCACTGAATCATATAATAGAATGACAACACCAGTAGTAGACTTGCGGCTACTGGGATCGCCAGCATGATCCGCATCTACATAGCAGCACATACTCCCGTGTTTACTGCTGGACAACACTAGACCTTTACTGCTAGTACCTTGCAAATACCTCAGGACTCGTTTTATTCCTTGCCAATCTGTCTCAGTAGGCTGTTCTACTTTTCGACTTAAGATGCTAACAGCATTACAAATGTCAGGTCTTGTTACCTTAACAAGATATTGCAACTGTCCTATGATGTGTCTGTACCTAGCAGTGTTTTCACAAGCTGTCTCTGTGTTTTCTTGTTGAAATGATGTTGTCATGGGAGTCCCTACTGCCTTACATTCAGACATCCCACAATCTGCTAGTATTTGTTTTATCTTTCCTTCCTGTTTTAACACGAAACTCCCGTCTGAACCCCGTATGACCTCTGTACCTAAATAATGACTTACAGGTCCCAAACTTTTCGTTACCACATGTTGTTTCAGACTATTATGGAACTCTCTTTCGTCTTCCTCCTCATGGGACAAGTACAGGATGTCATCCACATAAACTAGGCAGTATGTGAGCCCCCCCTTTCTTTCTTTCACATACACACAGGGGTCTGCCACACAACGCTTGAAATTCATTGACTGCAGAACATCATCTAGTTTTTCGTTCCAACAGCGCGCACTCTGGCGCAGACCATACAGGGATTTCTGTAACTTGCAAACTAGACCTGGCTGTGTTTCACATCTGGGAGGCTGTTCCATATAGATTTCTTCTTTCAACTCCCCATGTAAAAACGCCGTGCCAATGTCATAGTGGCTTACATGCATGTTTTCTATGGCAGCTATTTTTAGCAAAACCCTGATTGACTCATGTTTCACCACGGGAGCGAAAACTGCATCGTAGTCCGTCCCGAATTGCTGTGTAAAGCCCTTAGCTACTAGGCGTGCCCTATACCTTTGTATCTGTCCTGTACTCGACCGCTTACGTTTAAATATCCATTTACACCCTATAGCTTTCTTCCCTGGGGGCAGAGGTACTAGCGTCCATGTGCCATTTTTTCGCATTGCTTCCAGCTCCTCTTTCATCGCTGCATGCCATTCATTCTGTTCAGCTATGGGTAATTGTTTTATATCCCCGAGGCTTGAGGGTTCTTTTTCCTGCTCTGTTTTATAAGCCACGACATCAGCATCAATCACTGGCGTCTGTGCTTTCACTGACTGCGTCAGGTTAATCCCTATTGAACCTCTATGTGTCCTGTCTGTGTCTTTACTGAGGACTCTCAGCTGCATATAGAACAGTGACTGCTTTACTATCCCTTTCATGAATATTTTTCCTCCTCTCATCACATGCACTGAACCCCTTTTGAACATTACTGTGAACCCCATTTCATTGAGTTTCGACACAGCCATAATGTTACATTCGATATCAGGAACAAACAGCACATCTGTCATAATGGTATTGAAACCTGCTTATTTCACTGTACCCCTACTTTTGATCTGTTTCTTAGATCCATCAGCCATTATTACATGATCCTCTACGTCACAAAATGTATGAAACATGGATTTATCTTTGATTATACTATTTGTTGCCCCACTGTCAATTGCCCACAAATCTTTACAGTTATTTCCCTGCTCATTGTTAATACATTGCTTATTCTTACTAGCATAGATCACCTGTACACATGGTTTTCTTCCTCTTTCTCTTCTTCTTGCTTCACAATTCCTTTGAAGATGTTGTTTGGAACCACAAAAGTAACATGCTTTTTGTCCATACAGTCTCTCTTGTGCTGCTTTGTTGTTCAGCTTTCCCAAGTTGTGTTTAGACTCAGTCCTTTCTTGCTTTGCCATTTCTTGCCTTCTTTGAAATTCTTGTAAAAGTTTTCCTTCAATATAATCCATATTGAGATTAGCATCGTCCATTGCTTCCAAAGAGCTCACCAGACTATCATAACTTGAATCCAGTGAAGATAATGTGATATACACTTTTTGTGTTTGAGAATGTTCAATTTCACGTTTTGACAACTCAGTAAACAGTCTGTTTATTTCCAACAAATGCTCTGACATGGTTGTATCTCCAGATAAGCGCATCTGATACAATTTTCTGGCAAGATATATTTTAGAACTAGCAGTCTTTTTCACATGAATATTTTTCAAAGTTTCCCAGGTTTCCTTTGCTGTTACTGCGTCACGTACGTGCAGTAGTTGAGAACCATCAATAGCAAGAACAATTAACGCCTTTGCCCTCTCATCCAGCCTTCTCCAATCTGCTGGAATAGGCACCCCGGCGGGTGGGTCTTCTGCGATAGCTTTCCACAGGTCTTCTTTCACTAGAAAAGCCTGCATTCTCTGTTTCCAAGTGCCATAATTTTTCCCTGTCAGCCTTTCCAAGGGAATCCCGGCCGATAACTTTACACAGTTCACCGCCTTTGTAATTAGAGCTTCTCACCTCTGTCCTTCAGTTAGTTTTTCCCACGGCTCTTTCACAGCTTTCAGATCAGCTTTCGGTTTCTCCGTCTCTCTGCTCTTTTCTCGCTGGTCTGCAGTTCTGGCTTTTCTCTGCCGCTTTTCTGCAATCCTCTGCTCCAGGTAATCCTCAGCACCAGGTAATCCTCAGCACCAGGTAATCCTCAGCACCAGGTAACCATCAGCACCAGGAAACCATCAGCACCAGGTAACCATCCTCTGCTACCACTTGTTGGATGTTGGATCGGGCACAAGCAGATGCCCAGAATGCAGAACAGAATAGTGACAGGCTAGATCCCAGTTGAATCATTCAGCCAGACAAGACATAGGTTTTAAGAGTCACTTTTACTGACATGAAAAGTTTCAGGATACATTTACAAGCTCTTTCTCTCTACTAACAAACTCCTCGACCCCCACACTCACAAGTGTCTGCTGGCCCTCTATATAGATAAGGCCAGCTGCCCGAGCCTAGGTTGCATAGCAACGTGTCCTTGAAGATAGCTCGAGCTCTGCCAACTTTCGCTTCTAAGTCACGTAGCTCACTTGTGGAAATTTAACCTCTGCTTTCTCGGTTTAATAGCCAACAGTGCAGTGGGGTGGGCAGTACATGAGCAGAATTAATTCCATTTCTCCATTGGAAACCTCTGCTTGTTTTAACCATTAGTCCATCATTAGTAATCTTCATTTAAATATAGCAACAATTTGGTTTTAGGTTTATATCTTAAATACTCCCTATTATGCTTAATATAGTGCAGTATTTTCAGAAGTGGTTCAACAAGGATAAATGTCATGTGAAGCTTAGAGTTTCATCACTTTTTTTTTAATTAAGGGTCTGTGTCTAATTTTAAAGAAAACATCTTTCTGTTCTACCTGGCTGTCCTGGCTCACCCCGTCAGAATAAGACTCAGGATCACTGACATGCTTTTCTCAGGTATTTTAATGTGAAATATAACTCTAGAGCAGTACATAGATCGGATTACAGGTTACACATGTCCCTGGGTCGCTACAAGGCATTTCTAGGCATGGCTACTCAAGCAAAGACATAGATGCAACAGTTTGACACGCCTTCAAGACCACTTGTGTAGACTTGGGGTGGCTATACTACTTTTGCAGATTGTCTCTTGGATTGGGACTGGGCCAGCAAGCGGGCACTTGTATGGAGGGGCTGAACGGGCTCAGTCTGTTCACGCCTATGCAGATGGCGTTGCATCCTTGGCGATGGGGGAGGAGATGCCTCGACTAGTGTCTCGACTGCCTTCTCCAGTCTCCACCTCCGTCCATGTCTCTGCCTCCTCTGAACCCAGGGGCAGAACAGGAGGTGGCTTGGGAGGCAAAACAGGGTTGGAAGGTGTGGTGATGGAAAGTTCACTGTCTCACATCACGCCCTCTCATATATTGCAGCTTGAGCCTCCAAGGCGGGGGCTGTTGCTGGCCAAACTACTGAAGTCCTTTCTAGTTTCATCCTGCCCTTTGCAGACCACTGGACCTCTCCCCCAGATCCCAGTCATTATCCTCCTCTAGCCTACTGTGCCAGGAGTTTCAACAGGGCTCATTGCACTCTTTTCTTTCTGATATTTTTCTATTTTCTGTTGGGAAGGAAGATTGCTTGGTAGGAACTAGGGATGGTGTAGAATATTCACAAAATTGGATTTGTTATCAAATTCTAGGATAATCCGCAAGTTCGTCTCATTGTCAAATAGGCTCCCATTCTTTCCGTGGGTTTGCGGCTGTTAGCAGTGCTGTAATTTTATTTTTTTTTAGAATCTGCGGCAAGAATTATGTTATTATTTATGTAATTATTATTGTAATCTGCTGCTGCTGTATACATAATATAAATATACAGCAGCATAAGGAATAATGGGGGAAATTACGTAATTTTGTTTGGAAAATATATCAAAAAAGGGGAGGAGGAACCTGGAATCGTTATAACTAGCGAAACACAATTTATAGCGGTTAGGAACTGGCAGCCCATTTGACGAACTGAAAAATGGAACTGGATCAGATAGCGAACCCCATCCCTAGTAGGAGCTATACAGAAGTGTGTTTCTCAGTTACATTCATAACATGGATTCATACGGTTTCTTGTAACCTTCTTTGAATGCCTCTTTTTGATACCCTAATTCAAGATGTACTCCACACAGAAGGTTGGCATCTGTTCCTTAGCCAGTGGAAGTGACAGAAACAACTTGAGGACCTTGACTTTGTCATACCTGCACACTTTTGAAAGCAATGTGTAGTGTGTCCAGAAATGCTGGTACTGGGTATAATCTGAGATTTGTATTCTGGCATCCTTTGTCAAATGCTTTGTTGCAAAACTTTGTTATGTTGTTAATACAGATGTGATACCCACTCACCCTGTGCTGTGACTACTATTACAACTGCCTTTGAAAGATGAGCAAGTTTCCAAGATACAGATTAGCTGGCACAGATACAGACATTGTCACGGGTAATCTGATCCAACAGTGGTCACACTTTGGCTGGAAAGCCCAGAACATGAGTATCTAGGCCAGCCTTCACCAACCTGTTGCTCTCCAGATGTTTTGAAGTACAATTCTGTCAGCATTTTAGTGTGTGTTTTTCTGAATATGCACATTTTTGAAATACATTTTCTCTTATAATACATTTTAACGTTACTTTCACCAATGTAATGCACAATTTCCTCTAATATGTGCATTTGTGTACACATTCTTTGGCTGGAGATCTGTGTTTCAAAAATTGGAGATATGCACATTTTAGAAGACAGCTGTCTCAGTTCACATATTGTTTTGGGAATGGCGAATGAGGTAGGTTTGCATTAAAATGCCAATGAAACCAAATTTATTACCCAAACTTAGCACTTATAGGAGACAGTGGTCCTTAAGGATGGCTCAGGGCACACATTACATTCTCCAGGTAAATATACCTCCAAGCGTAGCCATGGTATTGAGAGGGTCGCTTTTCATGGATCAATGTTTCCATTCCTGGAAGTGCCTCCTCCCTCAAATCCAAACCTAAGGAACATTGGAAAATGCCTTATACTGAGGCAGATCATTGGTCCATCTAGCTCAGTATTGTCTACACTGACTGGCAGCAGCTCTCCAGGGTTTCAGGCGGGCTTCTCTCCCAGCCCTACCTGGAGATGCCATAGACTGAACTTGGGACTTCCTGCATGTGAGGCAGATGCTCTATCATTGAGCTACGTCCCTTCCCCGAGGAGCCAGAGGTACACCTGTCGGTCAAGTATGGCTTGCTTGATCTATGCTTGAATGCTGGCTTCTCTTATGAGTGAGTTCTCATATCTCATTGTTGACAGTTAGATGCAAAAGTAATCAAATCTTTCTCGTGAACAGGGCATCTCTATGCAGATTTTGAGATGAAAGCAGTGCAGCTTACCCAGCACCTTTTCCTGTAATAGGGCAAAAGACAGACCTATTACCTGGCCCCTGACATGCTTTCAGAAATGTGTTGCCCTACTGGATCTATAGTTAGTTTTCAAGCACTTAGCCACCTACATTTCATCCTTGAAAATCTAAAGTGGGGGGGGCAGCGACAGGGAGATCAGTGTTCTAAAGCATGCCCCAAATTATACAAAGAGAGCTTCCTCATTTTCATTGTTGTTGTTCATTAGAATAATTTAAACAATAGCAAATAAAACAGAGTAACTTAATAAACATAATTATTCAACAGTGTATTCAGAAAACCCATTTATTTGCAAGCTGCCTGCTATCATCCTATGTTGACTTCTCCCTTTCAAATTGTAATGGCTTTCACAGCCATAAAATTGATGAAAGCAAACATTACCTTTCTGTTATATGTTTCAGCTGCTCTTTTATGTATATATACTGGGATATCTTGTATCTGCAGATAATCATAACTGTTTAAGTTCTGATATGAAGGAACTCACCAGAAAGGTCCTTCCCATCATCCAACAGTTTCTCAAAGTAGCAGAAAAACCCGCTATATATGATTAGTACTCACTTTATAGTAAATGATGGTTAGTTTTGAGCAAGGCTTGAGGGGCAGGTTCAAAGTCCTGCAGGCTGAAAAGCTCATTTGGGGGCAGTCACACATGCAGCCTAGTTATTCTCAGCCTAACTTACTTTATAGGACTGTTGTTAGGATAAAATGGGGAAGGGGCATGTACACCCATCTGAGCTGCTTTAAGGAAATAAAAATGTGATCAATATTAATAAATAAAAGTTCAGCCATGGACTCACCAAGAGTCCTTGAGCAAGTTTGCCTGTGAAAAAGGCAAATTCCATGCTAGCCATAATTAGGAAAGGTATTGAAAATAAAACAGCCGATATCATAATGCCGTTGTATGAATCTATGGTGCGGCCGCATTTGGAATACTGTGTGCAGTTCTGGTCGCCTCATCTCAAAAAGGATATTATAGAGTTGGAAAAGGTTCAGAAGAGGGCAACCAGAATGATCAAGGGGATGGAGCGACTCCCTTACGAGGAAAGGTTGCAGCATTTGGGGCTTTTTAGTTTAGAGAAAAGGCGGGTCAGAGGAGACATGATAGAAGTGTATAAAATTATGCATGGCATTGAGAGGGTGGATAGAGAAACGTTCTTCTCCCTCTCTCATAATACTAGAGCTCGTGGACATTCAAAGAAGCTGAATATTGGAAGATTCAGGACAGACAAAAGGAAGTACTTCTTTACTCAGCGCATAGTTAAACTATGGAATTTGCTCCCACAAGGTGCAGTAATGGCCACCAGCTTGGACGGTTTTAAAAGAAGATTAGACAAATTCATGGAGGACAGGGCTATCAATGGCTACTAGCCATGATGGCTGTGCTGTGCCACCCTAGTCAGAGGCAGCATGCTTCTGAAAACCAGTTGCCGGAAGCCTCAGGAGGGGAGAGTGTTCTTGCACTCGGGTCCTGCTTGCGGGCTTCCCCCAGGCACCTGGTTGGCCACTGTGAGAACAGGATGCTGGACTAGATGGGCCACTGGCCTGATCCAGCAGGCTCTTCTTATGTTCTTATGTTCTGTATTTTAAGCTCAGTTGCCAGTTTAATGGTGATAGTAGTGACTTGCCTCACAAAATATTTGGGGAAAGTGGACGATAGATTCTAGGGGCGTGTTTAATATTAAAGAAAGAGATGTATGAGCTTCTCATGGATGGTAAACCCACACTCACCACCGGGGTGAGGCGTGGAGGCGATGTCTGAGTTCCTCTTATATGTTATGTATGCTATAAGAGTGAAAAAGAGAACCAGTGTGGTAGAGTGGTTAAGGTGTTGGACTACAACCTGGGAGACCAGGGTGTGAATCTCCACATAGCCATGAAGCTCACTGGGTGACCTTGGGCCAGTCACTGCCTCTCAGCCTAAGTCGGAAGGCAGTACATTTACATTTTTTAAGAGTGAGAAGAGTGGATGCAAAGAGAGAATTTTTGTAAACAAATATATCCCCTACTGCTCCTTTGAATTCCTTCTCTGCCCTAAGAAAGGATGGAGGAGAAATTCAATTCAGTTCTCATTTAAAGCTAAATTTATCATATTCACACTTTCCAAAACATTTGAACCAAAGCACAGCCATTCCTTGAAATTCACATTTATCCAAATTATGTGATGCAGTTCTCTGAATAAGCAGTGTTTGCAAGAATGCATATATTAGGGGAAAGTGCATAAAATGAATATATTGGTGAAAATAACATACAAAATGCATTATATTAGGAAAAATTGCTTGCAAAACATGTACATTAGTCAAAACTGCATACAAAAATGTTTAGTAGGATAAATTCTCACTAAAATGCTGGAGAATTTTCATAGGACTTTTTTTTAAAAAATTGCGAATTGCTACAGAAATGTGGAGGACAAAGTTTAAGACTGAAAAAATGAGAAACTGAGAGAACCAAAATCGACAGATCCTTCCATTTCTAGACATAAGGCACACATTTCTGTAGACTGAGGGCATTCCCCATCAGTCAGAGCAGAGATGTGGCCCTCCAGATTTTGGAGGGCTGCAGCTGCCATCATCACTCTCCATTGGCCATGCTGCCAGGGACTGATGGGAGTTTTTTGTTGCACAAGTCAGGTCATTTGATGGGATGCGACCCCATCAACATGACATCTGTCATTTCCCATGCTGGTGATGGTGCCCGAAAAGGTTTTATTAATCTTTATTTAATGCATCCATGTGTGAGAGGGGGGGAAATAACATGTGATGGACCACAGGTTCCCCTCCCCTGATGGACAGGACTTTCCCTGTAAGCCAAGTCTCTGAATCAAGCAGTAGAACAGAGTTGGGAGCAGAGGCGAGAGCTTAGGTGTTCACAGGGGGCAAGGCATTCTCTTCCCAGTCATTCTTAATTTATATAGTCCCTTGACAATGAATTTTGTTTTTTAGAATTTCCCTACGTTAGCATATTATGGAACAGCTCTTGTTGGCATAATAATAAAGTGCTTGGACTGAAGATCTATTTTTCAGTAATCATTAAAGATTCTTAAAACTTTCCTTCTTAAATGTGATAGGCTCCAAGGCATTGTTTGATTTGAAATGCACTCAGTCAATTTTGTGGAGTTTTTTTGTCTCACAAGTCAGGTCATTTGATGGGATGCAGCCCCATCAGTATGACGTCTGTCATTTGCTGTGTTGATGATGGTGCCCGAAAAGGTCTTATTAATCTTTATTTAATGCATCCATGTGTGAGAGGAGAAAAAAATAAACACAGAAATAATAAATCATATGTATGCATTATGGAAACCCTCTGGGCATTCAGACCACATTACTCATATCTTAGAAAGGTAAAAATGGCAAGTTGTATTAGCCGAGTTCAAGACACAAAAGGCTGTATTCATTTCACAGCATGCATAAGTTATGCAAATAGGAACAACTTCAGGAAAAACAGCAGCACAATATTCTATCCAGTGGAATAATACAATTTAATAAGCACTTGTCATAAAAAGCAGCACATGCATTCTGCTAACTTTCTTACTTGTTTTTGGTCAAGGCTGTTTAACTACTTCTGGCATTTCCATGAAAAAAAAGTTTAGATGTTGAAGACTTGGGTGTGCTCAAGAAGGGAAGGGCATTCATTGAGCAGCACAATTTCCCCCTTCCAAAAACAACCCCCTAAAATTATCATTATTGTATTTTTATTATTAAATTTATATTCCACCCTTCGTCCCAGAAGGAGCCCCTGGTGGCAAACAAACCCACTACAACCATTTAAAATATCTTAAAAACATAAGACTTTAAAAATATATTAAAACAAAATATTTTTAAAAAATTTGTTAAAAAAACTGCTTTAAAAATCTTGAAAAGCAGTTCCAGCACAGATGCTGACTGTGATAAGGTCTCTACTTAAAAGGCTTGTTGAAAGAGGAAGGTCATCAGTAGGTGCCGGAAAGATAACAGAGATGGTGCCTGTCTAATATTTAAGGGGAGGGAATTCCAAAGGGTAGGTGCCACTACACTAAGGGTCCACTTCCTATGTTGTTCAGAATGGAGCCTTGTACTCCAGGATATGGTTAGATGGGGTGGAGACAGTAATGATTGTGTGGTCCTCTAAATCCTGATTTATAATAGAACAGAAATAAATTGGGGTGGCAATGTCCAAAAGTATCAATGAGTAGTTTTAACTCAACAGTTTTGTATCATATCATGGGATTGGGGGAGACAATTGGTGTTAGAGAACCAGTGTAGGGTAGTGGTTAAAATGTTGGATTGCACCTGGAGAGACTGTGGTTCATGAAGTTCACTACCCGCATCCTAATCCACCTCATAGGGCTATTATGAGGATAAAATGATGGGATCATGTATGATAAAATAGTTTGGTACCAAAGTGTTTGAAAAATATTTATTACTTAGACAACCTGGGAGACCAGGGTTCGAATCCGCACACGCCATGAAGCTCACTGGGTGACCCTGGCCCAGTCACTGCCTCTCACCCTCAGAGGAAAGCAACGGTAAACCCCCGCTGAATACCACTTACCATGAAAACCCTATTCATAGGGTCACCGTAAGTTGGGATCGACTTGAAAGCAGTCCATTTCCATTTTTCATTACATTTATACCCAATTTTTTTTTTATCTCAGATTGGTTCCCAGTGTAGTTTTAAATAAATCATCAAAGTACAACGTAAATTAAATGAAGAAGGTAAAAATAAATAATGTTTATTACTTCTGTTGCACTGAAAACATTAAAAGCTCCCTGGAAGAGCCTGCAATAGCAACAGCAGCAGCAGCAGCAGCAGCAGCAAAAGTGCTGCAGATTTCTGTAAGGTTGAGTATATGTTTGGATTGAACAGTATAATCAATATACAAACCACAAAATTTGATCCAAATCAGGATTATGTGCGAATCTGGATGATGTTTTTTGAGGGAACGTTCTTGAAAAAGAAGCTCCTCTTCAGTGGTGGTGTGATAGCGTTGTTGGTATGGCACCATCCACACAGAAATCCATGGGTTCTGGCATAGATCACACTTCTCTCCAGCAGTCTGAAGGCTAAATCCTATACTTTAGGTAGATCTCTACCACTGCAAGCAAGTCTGTAATAATAACTAATGTAGCTTTAATTTTGCATTTATTTATTTAGGTTGTTTATATCTTCCCCTTAATCCAAAGATCTTAGATTAGGTCACAATTAACTGCATACAGTAAAATACAATATCAATATCGATAAAGGAAGCCACAGACCTGAACTTACAAGATCTGAACAGGGTGGTTCATGACAGATGCTCTTGGAGGTTGCTGATTCATAGGGTCGCCATAAGTCGCAGTCGACTTGGAGGCACATAACAACAACAACAACACCACAGTAAATGGTGGCCAAAGGGTGAGGGTGGTATGCCACCACCTATCTCTACAGGTCAATAAGTGCAGAGCAGGGTATACTGTCAGTAGTGTGGGTAAAAGGCAGTGGTCTCAGAGGTCACTGCAAACGATTCTCTTCAGTGTGAAGAGTAGTTTCCCAAGCCATTAAAATCTTTTCTCTTTAAATAAATCCAAATCATGGCATTACTCTGACTTATGAGGTGGGAATCCCTTGCTCTTTAGTTGTAGTGGTTTTGGGGTGTGTACACATGTGCTTTGCAGATACCATGGACTGCGAAAAAGACAAATAATTGGGTGTTAGAACAAATTAAACCAGAACTATTACTAGAAGCTAAAATGATGAAACTGAGATTATCATACTTTGGACACATAATGAGAAGACATGATTCACTAGAAAAGATAATAATGCTGGGGAAAACAGAAGGGAGTAGAAAAAGAGGAAGGCCAAACAAGAGATGGATTGATTCCATAAAGGAAGCCACAGACTTGAACTTACAAGATATGAACCGGGTGGTGCATGACAGATGCTCTTGGAGGTCGCTGATTCATAGGGTCACCATAAGTCATGGTCAACTTGGAGGCACATAACATCAACAACAACACCACAGTAAATGGTGGCCAAAGGGTGAGGGTGGTATGCCACCACCTATCTCTACAGGTCAATAAGTGCAGAGCAGGGTATACTGTCAGTAGTGTGGGTAAAAGGCAGTGGTCTCAGAGGTCACTGCAAACGATTCTCTTCAGTGTGAAGAGTAGTTTCCCAAGCCATTAAAATCTTTTCTCTTATAGGTAGAGAAGATACCATTAACCTTGATATTTCAAGGGCTATTCTGCTATGAACAGTCAGTTTAGAATCTACCTACCGGAATTTCAGAAAGAAATCACCCTGTGCTTTATAGATTACAACAAAGACTTTGATTGTGTAGATCATGAGAAACTATGGAATGCTTTAAAAGAAATGGGGGTGCCACAGCATCTGATTGTCCTGATGCACAACCTATACTCTGCACAAGAGGCTACTGTAAGGACAGAATATAAAGAAACTGATTGGTTCCCCATTGGAAAGGGTGTGAGACAGGGGTGTATTTTATCACCCGATTTGTTTAATCTATACGCAGAACATATCATATAGAAGGCAGGATTGGACCAAGATGAAGGAGGTGTGAAAAATGGAGGGAGAAATATCAATAATTTAAGATATGCAGATGATACCTTACTACTAGCAGAAACCAATAATGATTTGAAATGAATGCTGATGAAAATTAGAGGAAAGCACAAAAGCAGGACTACAGCTGAACGTCAAGAAGACTAAAGTAATGACAACAGAAGATTTTTGTAACTTTAAAGTTGATGACGAGGACATTGAACCTGTCAAGGATTATCAATATCTTGGCACAGTCATTAACCCAAATGGAGACAATAATCAAGAGATCAGAAGAAGGCTAGGACTGGGGAGGGCAGCTTTGAGAGAACTAGAAAAGGTCCTTAAATACTAAGATGTATCACTGAACAGGATCATTCAGACCATGGTATTGTCGATCTCTATGTATGGATGTGAAAGTTGGACAGTGAAAAAAGCAGATAAGAGAAAAATCAGCTGATTTGAAATGTGGTGTTGGAGGGCTTTGCGCATACCATGGACTGCAAAAAAAGACAAATAATTGGGTGTCAGAACAAATTAAACCAGAACTATCACTAGAAGCTAAAATGATGAAGCTGAGGTTATCATACTTTGGACACATGATGAGAAGACATGATTCACTAGAAAAGACAATAATGCTGGGGAAAACAGAAGTGAGTAGAAAAAGATAGGCCAAATGAGATAGATTGATTTCATAAAGGAAGGTACAGACCTGAACTAACAAGATCTGAACAGGGTGATTTATAACAGATGCTATTGGAGGTTGCTGGTTCATAGGGTCGCCTTAAGTCATAATCGACTTGAAGGCACATAACAACAAATAAAAAACGAGTGGGAAACCTGAAGCATGCTATGTGCACATTCTTGCCATCAACTAATATGGCGGCAGGGGCATCAGCACCTTAGGAAAACCTCGGCTGCCATCTTGGTTGATGGCAGGTTTGCACCCGCAGCACAACCAACATTTGCGTCAAAAGAGAGGTAGGCGGAGCATGCGGGGGGGTCGCAGGCCTGTAGGGGGGTGCCTGGGAGCTCCCTCTCCATGATCCATGCTGTGGATTACAAAAAGGAGCGCTACCCACCCACTCTGAAGGGCCCTTCAGGGGCCCCTTGGGCAGGGCCCGACCTGGCCGCCCTCTGGCTCCGGCTCTGTTCGCCACATTCACTGCATGAGAGAGGTAGTATCTGTGCCCAGGCATCCTGGGAGGTTTGGGCCTTTTTGTCCACTTTGACTGTAATCTGCTGTTTGAGGTTTCTTTTAAAATACCAGGTTGTTTTGGTGGGTGGCAGAGTTTTGCTTTTGTTTTCAATGCTTGCCTATCTAATCACAATCTAATCCCCTCTTGGCATCTTGGAATTTATGTAACTGCAGTGTTCCTTCTCTTGCCGGAATGAGTCTAGAAGAGGGAGTTGTGACCTTGCAAAACAGTAATTTGTAAGCAACAAAATTAATGGGTTTTTTCCTGTCTCATCAGATCATGCATAGCCTCTGTTTGCAGCCAGCTGACCTCTGTCTCTCCAAGTGGGTTTTCTGTGGGGCCAAGGTATGCACCCATCTCTGACGTTTTGCAGTGCAAAGGGCCCTTTGGTATTTCTTCTCAATCTGAGCCCTATATTAATGTTTATCTTTCAATGTAAAGAGCACAAATGATAGGCTTTCAGTTACAAGAATTACTGAGAATTTGAATTACTGGATTTTATTGTTTTTGCCAGATCTCTGATATATACAAGAGGTTCTCATACCAATCAGTATGGAAATAGTCTTCTTTAGGCCATTTTAGTGACCTTCCAAGTATGTGAGGAGCTTTGGTGGTAAATATTAGATCTCTGTAACACCAACTGTAGCATATTTTAGATTAATATTTCATTTGCTGAGACCAAGTAGCAGGTATACTATGATTCACTGCATGCACTTTCAGCTATAGTCTAAACCTAATCCCTAGGGTGGGTGCTGAGGCCCAGTAGGGCCCACTATAGTTGGACCCACCATTGTTACTGCCATAGCTCTTTTTGCTGCTCCTCAGTCCTGTAGTCCGTCGTATTTCTTGGTAGGGCATGTGGGGGGAGAGGTGCGTAGTGCCAGCCAATCCCCCCACCCCACTGGTGGAGAGGATGTGAGGGCCAGGCCAGGGAAAGGGAAAGGCAGTGACCTTCCCCATCACTCCTTCTCCATCCAGAGAGTGTGTTAATTTACATGAATGAAGTTTAATATGTCAAATTTTTTGAGAGATCCCCAGGAATACCAAACTCAAAAGCTTGACTTTGCCTATAGCTACAGTCCCCTTTCACCTGTGGTCTGTCCTTGTGCTCTGATTCTTCATGGACTGAACTACTTTGGTGAAGACAATGAGCCTCCTGAGCTTGGCTTTGATGTTGCATTAGGTATCTCAGTTTTAGATTCCACCCAAAAAACAAACTTGTCCATGCTACAAGTTTCAGGAAGGGCATAAAGAAAATAAATACTATAGAGTGTGTTTGTGAATGCCTCCTTAAGAGTTCCTCCATCTAGTCTTGTGACGCTTCATATGTTTGATTGTGGAAAACAATTGTAATTGTTTTTACTGGTTGCTGGGTTTATTTTTCTGTCCAGAAACCCTGCAAAGGCCTCATGCTGAGCTGCACATATTGAGAAAATCAGAGATTAGGCCTAAGTTACAGCTTAGGTGTCCAGCCAACCAGCTAGCTAACTGTAGTGTACATGGCAATATTTCTGTTCCTCTAGGGCTGTTGTCATCCCTTGTCATCAAGTAATCAAGAAAAAGAAGAATAAAATAGCTACTATGATTGTGAGTATAGTGAGTGCTTTAAAAGAGTAAAGGGTAGCCATTTTTTCAGATCACTTTAAGTTATCTCTTTATTTCACTGTTTAGCAATAAGCATCCAATCCTGTTCTACTGATTATAATAACTGCAGAGTAAACAAACTCTTACTTCTTACTGGAGGCAAACAAATATGCTCCTTTATTGCTGCCTGGTAGACAGCACAACTGAAAATAAAAAGCAGAGCAAAGGAAAGTCCAAAGGGTGGACTCTACCTCTAGCCCATAATAAGTTTTAATATTTAACTCTTCAAGGTCATGTTACTCTATACTGGCTGTTTTTTCAGGATCACTTAAGTAATTTTAGAGTGGTTGTGATCGTGAAAAATCCATCCTCAGTCAGAAAAAGTCTTAAGTGAGGAGGCTTTTGGGGGCGGTTCCAGATGAGATTTTGTTGTGCACTTGCCCTGCCTTATTCACTGAATTTTAAAGAGGGTCCTATTCTTAAATTCTCCAATTCTTAAAACAAGCTGTCATTCTTTAAATTAAGGTTGTCATTGTCTGTCATGTCACAAATTAAAAAGAAGATAATTTCCCAAAAACCTCCAAGTGGGTGTGAAGCACAGCTCTGGAGGGAGGGCAGTGGCACCCCCATTTGTCTCGCCTCCCAGCTACAGGCCTGCTGCTCCTCCTACAACAGCCAGTCAGCCACATTAGGGGAAATGTCTATAGAAATGAATATATAAGTGAAAATAACATGCAACAATGCATTCTATTAGGATAAAATGATTACAAAAATGTGTACATTAGTAAAAACTGCATACAAAAATTGATATTTTGGGAGAAATTTAGACGAAAATGCTGAAGAATTGTCATGAGGAATTTCTTTTTAAGAAATCTTTTTAGTGCTGCAGCAGAAATGTGGAAAATGGAATTTAAGACTGGAGAAATGAGAAACCGAGAGAACTGAAATAGATAGATCCTTCCATCCCTATATATGAGTAATGCTGTATGTTGCCGTTTGCCACCTGTGGAGAAGCATATATTGAAAGGGGATGATTGATGGGTGTATGATGGGGCACATGGCATGGCTGAAATGGCCTTGTGAGCCAAATGGGGAGGCCTGGTGGGCCTAATTAGACCTATGGGCTACAGGTCCTCCACCCCTGTTGTCAGCAGTTTCCTGTTTTACCTAAGTCACAGGACAACTTTTCTTGCTCTCCAGCAATCTTTTGTCTGTACTGTTCAACACTGGTCCTGGGAGAGTGTCTATGCTGCCTGCCACATCCTCAGCAGTCCATTGCAAATCACCATCAAAATGTTGAATTAGGTTGGGGTGGGGATCAGAGCTAAAAGCAACAATAATCCTAAGGAAGAACTGTGGGTGGTGTAGTGTTACTGTGGAAAACAAACTAATGGTTATTTTGTTGTTGTTTTAAAGCATATACCCTCACTATTGCTTTGCCTAACTCATGCTTGCTAAAATTTAAAATGCATGAACTACTATTTCTCCAGGGGCTGACATCTGTCATTTGCTTTTGATCATTAACTCAGTCTTAAAATAAATCACACATTTCAATGTCAAGGAAGAAGCTGTGATACCAAGTCATTGTTTTGAGTGGTTCTGGATTTTAAAATCTAAGTTTCTGTTTTATAAGCATTTCCTACATAAACTCAGATAATGGGTGACTGAAAGGCAGTAATCTTGAAGGGGTGTTTCACATGGGGCAAATTAAAATGGCAAAAATTTTGGTGTGCTAGTTTTTTAAAATTCTTACTCTTAATTCCCCCCCCCCTATTTTATTACGTACATTGTTCGGCGGGAGGAGAAAGCCTGTTGCCTATACTTGCATCTTACCTTTCTGCCCAATGTCAATCCTGCGAGGTAGGCTAGGCTGAGAGACAGTTACTTGCTCAAAGTGACCCTGTGAGCTTCACGGCTGAGTTGGGATTTGAATCTAGAACAGAGTCCCAGCACTTCACTACCTGTTGGGTTCCTCAACTGAGACAAAAAGACAGGCATGTATACTTTTAATTTAAATAAACACCCCTCAGTCTTAATGAATACAAACCTAGGCTGCAATCCCATACCCACTTACCTGGATCTAAGTCCCATTGAACTCAATGGGATGTATGTCTGAGTAGACATGTGTAGGATTGCACTGTAAGTACAGCTTGCTTGCTTTTTCACTAATATTTCCAGAGGTATTTTAGAAAACCACATTTTATACATAAGAGTACAAACATATGTAAATATTGACATGCTGAGGAAGGGTTACCTCAGTGGTAGAGCAATTGTTTTGTATGCAGAAGATCCCAGGTTCAATATAGTTTTAATATAGTTGCTTCCTCCCTGCTAAAACAAGATCAGCACAGCACATGTCTTGTTTCTGTTATCTGGGCTGATTACAGGTATTGCCTCCACTCACCATGTGCCCAGAGATACATGTTACCAAATTCTTCCAAGCTACACAGGAAGTGGATTGGACTGTGAAAGACCAACCCAAATTGTGTTTGCATTTTGACAAATTTGTAGGGCAGTACAATATCTCAGAGAGGAGGTCAGGTCTCCTGCTTCCCTGGTGCATTCACTCTAGCTGCCCAATTTCCCTGCTTTTTAAACTTTGATAGAGATATCTGTTGGATATAGAGATCTTCTTAAACTGCAAGGTTTTTTGCCTGTTAGTGAATTTATTTATTTATTTATTAAATTTATATCCCGCCCTTTCTCCCAGCAGGGGCCCACCTTTGAGAATCGTGTTGGCACTAATCCTTAAGTATTGGCAGGGACAAGCCATTGTTTCCCATCTTGCAATCCTGGGATGGAAGTAGGCTAAAATCTCAGTAAACAAAGGCTCTTGTATCAGGAAGTTGCTGCTACTTTCTTTTGATCACCTTGAGTTAACTTTTAGCTTGTCCTTTGAAAATTGCATGCCATATATGTTTGCAGCTTGTTCTATAGTTCATTCTGTCCTGTGTCTTTAGTCATTTTGTGTTGCTACAAATCCCAGTAAAATTCTCTAAGGGGAGGCTTATTGCACCAAATAAGAGAAGGAAAAAACAGAGAGCACCACATTTCGCTTTTAACATGGAAGCTGATAATCTGCAGGATTCATTCTGCAGGACAGCTCTTCTAAGCTTCTTGATAGAATAATTAAACTTTTTTTACAAACAGAAATAATCCTACATGTACATTCTCTGCTATGCAGTAAAGGTCTTAAAAGGGATAAAACTGTGTGTTAAGAAACCTTGACGAAAGCTCTAAGATAAAAGAAAGGCTGAATAAAACCAAAGGTTCCATGTGTCAGTGTAATAAAAAGGTTTCAAACACGTATAAAAATAGGCAAGCATCTTAAATCAAGCTGTCCAAAGTCACAGGAAAAACTGATGGCTCAATTCTTTTGCCCTGGAGTTATGAGAAAATAGGACAGAGATTGTGGTGGCTGGTGCCCATGGGGACTGGTAGGGCAGGAGGAAGGGAGACCAACAGGAGGTGGAGTCAGAGCTAATGGCAGGCAGAGCCAGCCCCTGATTGGTTAAGAGGTTGGAAATAAGAAGACAGGTAGGCAGGTGGGGGCTGGCTGAGGGCAGAATGAGTTTGGTCAGGCAGAGCTCCATCTAACCTAATGAACCAGCCTCCACTCGTCATAGGATGGGTCTACACATGCAACAGAATGAGATGGTAGCAGTGGAGGCTGGTGAAACCTAAACCTAGTTGAGGCACCTATGAGGTCACATGGGTGGAGCCTATAAGGTCCCCATTCTCCTTCCTTTCTCCATCCTGCTTTGCCCTTCAAAGCAGCCTCCCCTGGGTGGTAGAAAGCTGAGGTGGTGGAATGGGTTGTACCTCTTCAAATGACATGTGGGGAATGTCGCTTTCAGTTCCTCGCACATGTTGACAAACTAGTGCTGTGCTGAAAATCAGTCCTCCAATTTCTCAAAAGTTTTCTTCCCCTGTGAAGGATGATTCCATTTTTTCTGCCTTATTCTCAGAGCACTTTAGAATTTTTTTAGAACTTCAGCAGATGCAGTGTTTGGAGCTTACCTTATTGTTGCAAAGTAGATGAGGGTGCTGTATGTGAGTTTTTCTACTTTCCAGTAAACATTTCTCCAGCACTGTGCAGCCTTCCTGGTTGCCTGCACTTCCTGATCTGAAAAAAAGCCCCATGGAGGAGTTACCTCATGACATTTTCTCCTGGGTTTTAATTGAAATGTGGACGTCCAGGAAGACTGCAGAGTGCAGACCACTTGTGAAGTGATATGAAGAACACAAACGCCTCTCGGCAATCTCAACACTAACCATAGCAAAAATCTTGTGCCGCACCCATGAGAATTTCACTGAAATTTTTCCTCCCCAGTGGTAATTTTTGAATGTGCTTTCTTTTCTCCTTAATTGATGGCGAATAACTGGGGAAAAGTTTCACCATAGCATTATAAGAAATAAACATACAAATATGCCAGCAAAAAACCAGCACTTGTAGGAGAAAATAATCTGGATTGATCCTTTGCTAAATGTATCAAGATATTTTAAAAATGCTCCCTACCCCACCACTAGTATGGTGTAGTTTATTCTACCATCTCAGCTTTCTGTCACCTCATTCTAATATGTGAGTAGGCCAGTCAGGAACGAAAGATGAGGAAGTGGATGGTATAGTGCTCCAGGTCATATTTTTAAGGTCTCTGAAGGGGCAGAGCTAGGGAAAAACAAAGCTCTCAAAAAAAAGGCTCTATTGAGATTGCTTATCTCAAAAATAAGCCTTATCCATGACTTTGCACTAATTGAGCCCTGCACTGCCATTATATGCTGACTCCTCCACAGACGCAACTGGGGCAGGTTTACACTGTACACATGCAGGACAGCCCCACCCTGAAGGACAGATCAGCTATCACTGCTCTTCAAGCCCCCGTCAGTCTTCCCTGCCACTAGGAAGAGACAGTGCAAGGTATTCCTTCACAGAGAGAAGCTGCATCCTATATAGTCACTCATTAATAGAGTGGCAGGACTGGCTCTAAGGCTGAAGGGACCCTCAGCAAAGTGCTATCTTGTCGGCTTCCTCCTTTGTTGGTTGGCCTCCTACCTGCAGATGTATCTGATGGCAGCAGAGGGTAGCTGGAAACCCACCATTTTATTTATTATTATTTATTATTTGATTTATATCCCGCCCTTCCTCCTAGCAGGAACCCAGGGCAGCCAACAGAAGCACTAAAAACACTTTAAAACATCATAAAAACATACCTTAAAATACATTAAAACAAAATGTTAAAAACATTTAAAAAAGCTTTTAAAACATCTTTTTAAAAAGGGTTAAAACATTATTAAAAAAACATATTAACAAGCAATTCTAACACAGATGCAGACTGGGATAGGTCTCAACTTAAAAGGCTTGTTGAAAGAGGAAAGATTTCAAAAGGCGCCGAAAAGATAACGGAGATGGCGCCTGCCTAATATTCAAGGGAAAGGAATTCTACAGGGTAGGTGCCGTCACACTAAAGGTCCATTTCCTATATTGTGCAGAATGAACCTCCTGATAAGATGGTATCTGCAGGAGGCCCTCACCTGCAGAGCGCAGTGATCGACTGGGCATGTAAGACGGTCTTTCAGGTATCCTGGTCCCGAACTGTATAGGGCTTTGTACACTGAAACTAGAACCTTGAACTTGGCCTGGTAGCAAATGGGCAGCCAGCGCAGTTTTTTCAGCAACCGGGTGACATGTTGGTGATGCTCTGCCCCAGTGAGCAGTCTCACCGCTGCATTTTGCACTAGCTGCAGCTTCTGGACCAACCTCAAGGGCAGCCCCCCATAGAGCCCATTATAGTAATCCAGCCTGGAGGTTACCAGTGCATGGACAACAGTGGCCAGGCTATTTTAATTTCACTTAATGTCCCCGATTGGCACTATTTGTCTGGAGCTCCAGGGTTGTTTTGTGCCTTCAAGTCGATTACGACTTATGGTGACCCTATGAATCAGTGACCTCCAATAGCATCTGTCATGAACTACCCTGTTCAGATCTTGTTAGTTCACGTCTGTGGCTTCCTTTATGGAATCAATCCATCGCTTGTTTGGCCTTCCTCTTCTTCTACTCCCTTCTGTTTTTCCCAGCATTACTGTCTTTTCTAGTGAATCATGTCTTCTCATGATGTGTCCAAAGTATGATAACCTCAGTTTCATCATTTTAGCTTCTAGTGACAGTTCTGGTTTAATTTGTTCTAACACCCAATTATTTGTCTTTTTCGCACTCCATGGTATGCGCAAAGCTCTCCTTCAACACCACATTTCAAACGAGTTGACTTTTCTCTTACCTGCTTTTTTTACTGTCCAACTGTCACATCCATACATAGAGATTGGGAATAGCATGGTCTGAACGATCCTGACTTTAGTGTTCAGTGATACATCTTTGCATTTGAGGACCTTTTCTAGTTCACTCATAGTTGCCCTCCCCAGTCCTAGCCTTTTTCTGATTTCTTGACTTTTGTCTCCATTTGGGTTAATGACTGTGCCGAGGTATTGATAATCCTTGACAAGTTCTATGTCCTCATTGTCACCTTTAAAGTTACATAAATCTTTTGTTATTACTTTAGTCTTCTTGACATTCAGCTGTAGTCCTGCTTTTGTGCTTTCCTCTTAAACTTTCATCAGCATTCGTTTTAAATCATTACTGGTTTCTGCTAGTAGTATGGTATCGTCTGCATATCTTAAATTATTTATATTTCTCCCTCCATTTTTCACACCTCCTTCATCGTGGTCCAATCCCGCTTTCCATATGATATGTTCTGCGTATAGATTAAACAAATAGGGTGATAAAATACACCCCTGTCTCACACCCTTTCCGATGGGGAACCAATCAGTTTCTCCATATTCTGTCCTTACAGTAGCCTCTTGTCCAGAATATAGGTTGCACATCAGGACAATCAGATGCTGTGTCACCCCCATTTCTTGTAAAGCATTTCATAGTTTTTCATGATCTACACGGTCAGAGGCTTTGCTGTAGTCAATAAAGCACAGGGTGATTTTCTTCTGAAATTTCTTGGTCCATTCCATTATCCAACATATGTTTGTGATATGATCTCTGGTGCCTCTTTCCTTTCTAAATCCAGCTTGGACGTCTGGCATTTCTCACTCCATATATGGTAAGTGCCTTTGTTGCAGAATTACTTTGTTGAGCATTATTTTACTTGCATGGGATATTAAGGCAATAGTTCGATAGTTACTGCATTCCCTGGGATCCCCTTTTTTTGGAATTGGGATATATATTGACCGCTTCCAGTCTGTGGGCCATTGTTTAGTTTTCCATATTTCTTGATAAATATTTGTCAAAATTTGGGCAGATTCAGTCTTAGTAGCTTGTAGCAACTCTATTGGTATGCTATCTGCTCCTGATTTGTTTCTTCCAAGTATTTTAAGAGCAGCTTTCACCTCACATTCCCCAGGGTACTCCAGGGTACTGTGGGTAAAATTAAAATGGTGGCTTCCCATTCCCAGCTCCCTTACCTGGAGGGAAGGCTGGGCATAGGTTAGTGTTTGTTGACTATGCTGATGCTGTAGCAGCTGCCCAAGGGCCCCTTTGTTGACAGACACCAGGCCATATTGCAGAGTAAATGCTTTTGGGTGGACATTCTTGCTACCATTGCCATCCTGAGAAAAGAAGAAGTTGTATCCTGAGACAACAATCTTTGTCTACTTTAGCAAGGGAAGCTGAGGGCATCTCTGCCACTACTCCTTGCTGATTGTCTTGGTTCATTCATCAGTTAACAACATTTTTATGGAACTTCTCTCAGCAGAGACGTCAAATTCTGTTACCGTTTATGTGACCACTTAACTTGAGTTGAAAGAATAGCTAATCAAAAGCCCTGAATTTTGTCTTAGCCCTTGGTTTGCTTTTATTTGGCTCCCATCTCTGATTCTCCCCCTACCTGCTCCTCAGAATATTGTTTGCTTCATGTAAACAAATCAAAAGTTCAGAAGTTGTTATCCCCAGATGGAGCTGTAAGAAAGTCAAGAGGGGAGCTTTTGAATTCACTATCCATTATCTGAGTCCACTTTGTGTAGAATAATACTTGGAAAACCATAGCTGGATCTATTATAGCTTCCCTAAAATAACAATTGCTGCTGTTACTAATATTTGTCCAGATAATATATGTAATGATTAACTGAAGTGTTTCTATCAGAGTTTTGTTTATTTTGCAGCTTGTAGTGCAATTATTATGCTGATTTTATGATATTCATTGTTGAATATGAAAATGATTTGAGCCCAGGATGATTGTTTTGCTTCATCCTCAGTAGGAATAAAGAGATTTGCAGCTTTATGAACTTGGATGGACCATTTTTGTTTTTGGCTTTTTTAAAAACACCAGACTAGTCTTCGGGTGCAAATATCAATAAAGATTTTGAAAACAAAGGCTTGTACGGTATAAGTAATACTAAGTCAGGGACCTGCCAGTGCAAGGATTTCCCCTCTTCCCATCCCTGGGCCCTCCTAAATCTGTCCTAGGTGTTCCCCTAACCCTCTGTTGCAGATTTGGAGAGAGTGTGGATTACACTCAGGGGACTCCTGTTGCACAAATGGAAATCCTTGCGCTGATGGGATGCGTTAGTTGGATACCACCCAAAATCTATACTTTGATGTTCACTTTCGATCTGAGCCTATCTTGATTTGAACAGAGCTGTGATGATAGTCTGATTGAACTGTGGAATTATGTGTACGGGGTTGTTACTAACTATAACCTTCATCCATAATATAAGATTTAAAGCAAACATAAGAAAAACTAAAATTATTATTCTACTATGAAAGTTGTATAATCACTAAATATTACTGCCACTTTGTCCTTATGCAGTACTGCAGGCAAATGGGGATGCCTTGTTGTGTGGCCAGGAGGATTCTTACCTCATATAATTTTTCTTCCTTATTTTGGTGTGTTTGGACTTGGGTTTTGCATTTTCTCTATGGTTAGAGCCAGTAGGCATATTGCTATTTTGTAGAATTGCCATTCGTATTGGGGTTTTTTGCATACAGAATTGGCTGTGGCCAAGGTCTTTATGCTAATGCTAATTAGGCAGGTAAAAGTAAAACAGTTCATTTGATCCCATGTGTGTGAACATTAACTTTCCACTACGCTGAAATTGCTGGTAGCTAAGTTGGAGTTGGTGGAGTTATTAAATATAATGAGGGTTCTTGCACTTTGTAATGGTGCTCATTGTATGTTTACCAAGAAAATGCTTGCTTCTTGAATTCTGGGTTGGGGTTTTAAACACTTTTTTTTTACTTGCTGACTGCAATATCTAGGTCAGTCTATTGGGGGAAGAGGGAATACTTGCCAGGCTTCCCAGTGGAAGACAGTGGCTGAATGCAGTTTTGTCCATCTCTCTTTCTAACCTGTCCCTTTCTCCCCACCCCCTGCCCAGTCAATTAAATGAGAGGGGAAAGTAGGAAGAACCAGGAACCTGTGTAGGTTCTAGATAGCTTAATTCCAGGTCCCTGATGTCTTTACCTGGCTCTAAAAAGATGTCAGTGAAGTGGCCAGGTGGACCTCACTGGGGAGAGCATTCCACAGACAGGGAGCCACAGCTGAAAATGATCTCTTACTTGTTAACACCCTCCAATCCTCCCTCAGAGGACAGAGCTGGAGAAGGGTCTCAAATGAAGATCTAAGGGTATAGGTAGGTTCATATCAGGAGAGGCATTCTAGAAGATATTGGTGTCCTGAACTGTAAAGAGCACTAAAGGTCAAAACCAGCACTTTGAATTTGTGGAAACGTATAGGCAGCCAGAGTAGCTGGAACATAATTGGTGTTATATTATCTGTTTACCTTGAACCTCTCAACAGATGAGCAGTTGCATTCTATACTAATTGAAGCTTCCAAACTGTTTTCAACGGCAATCCCACATAAAGTGCATTGCAGTTGTCCAGTCTTGAGATTACCAGAGCCAAGTTGTTCCTGTCCAGATGGGAGCTGTAGTCCAGAAACATCTGGAGGCCCAGAGGCTCCCTGCTTCTGCTCTGCCTAATGGGGAGTGGGCCCACACCATAGAAATGTGTGCATTAAGGCAGAAAATGCATTCTCCACCCTGATTTATATGTCATTGGCTTAGTTTCAGTATGGGCTGAAGGCTAAGGGATGAGTTGGGGCTCCCCATGTGATTTAGAAGCCTTGCTAATTAGGGTTGTAAGCTGTGCAGGGAGCCTCCATGCACAGAGAAGGCTCCCTGCTGTAGACATTATTCTGAACACTACGACAGGAAAAGTGGGAACAGGAGCAGCAGCATGACTTTGGGGGCACAGCTAAATGTGCAGCCTGAGCCTTCATTCAACCTGCTTACTCTCTATACTCAAATAGTGTGCGATGTGGGCTAAAGGTAATTGAAGTTTTGTAATGATCATTTGTAAGTTATGTCCAATGTTAGGCTACACACTTGAAACCAAAATGTTTTCACAGATGAACATTCTCACCACAGGTGGAGAAAGATGCCCCTTGTTTTGCAGCCTCTTCAACACAAGGGTGAGAGGCTATTAATACAATGCAATCTTGCAGGTGTATAGTGCCACCTATGCATGATTTTTTTTAAAAAAAACTCTTTGAATGCATGGAGGTTTAATCCATACAGAGTTCCATTCATCATATGAGTTAATTATCCCAAGATCTGATCCCCATATAAGTTAGAAAAGTGAGCTTCCACACCTTTCTGCTATGGATAAATTATATATAGTGGAAATTATTTCCTTCCATTGTTTGGAACAAAGGATGTCGAATATAGTTGGTGCTTTTAAGGATTCTTGTTTATTAAAGGTTTGTTACCCTTGCCCTATCTGCTGTGATGGATGTGCCATTTTTGTCCTCCCATCACTGACTGTGTCCTCCCACTTCACAAAATTAAAAGTTATTTTTGCTGGTGAAGGTAGTCGGGGGGCAGTCAAGGGAGGACTAGTAGCAGTAGAAATATAGTTGACAAGTCCCTTTTCCAAGACACTCTAGGCATGGGGGTGGCTGGGATGAATCGAAATGTGTACTTTAAAAAAACACAACCAAAAATGATAATTTAATGGCAAACCAGGTTATAAATAGGGCATTTTAAGTTCCTAAAGTAACAACGCGACTTTTTAAACAATCATTTAACATTAAAAGAAAATAGCAAAAACAGGTTTTCCATTGTCAAGAAAATAAGGCGTAAGAGCGTAATTGAGGAGAAAGGAAACCAGTAAACATGGGGATAAAACAATAAAAAGCATATAAGAAAGTTAAAATCCATAGCCCTACCACAAAGAAAGAAAGAAAAAAACACAAACATGGTCTTTATAAATATCTCCATACAAAGACTCAATTAGCAGGAATCAGGTGTGCTTTTAAAAACATAACAAAATGGGGTGAAATTGTTGGTATTTTGAGCCTCTTCTGTTCACAGGCAATTCTATGCACAAATTAAAGAGTTCTGTCTCCCTCTTGCTTGTTGTGCATGATCCTATGAAAGTCTTCCAAGGGTGCTGAGTTTTTTTTTTAACCTTCAATAAAAACTAAAAACGTGCTTCTGCAAAAGGTTCAATTTTCCCTTCACAGAACTGGCTTCTTTATACTGCTTTCCCTCCCCACCCCACCTGTTTTTTTAAAGTGTTCTTTGTCAAACTACAGACTGAGGGTCAATACTACTTCCCCTTTTTATCTTTCAACAGGAGCAGAAAACTTTCTCTGTCAAGACTTTCTTGTGCTAGAAGAAGCCCTGAGGCAGGACAAGCAAGAAAAGGTAGGAATACAGACCTTTTAGTAACAATGTGTGATACTCATGGGAGACGTAAATCGTTCACAACAGATATTTGCCATTCCAAAGTGAAGCACTGAAAGATCTTTGGCTTTGCCAACAAAGTAAAAAACTAAAACAACAATAACTTAGAATCACACATGTTCGTACAATTCATATGTCTTCTCTAGGGCACCATTCAAATATTTACTGGGTTGCTACAGAGTGTTAAGCGGTGGTAAAACAGCTGAAGCTGTGCTCACGGCGGAGTTCGATTCCAATGGAAGGAGGAAGTCGAATCTCCGGTAAAAGGGGTCAAGGTCCACTCAGCCTTCCATCCATCCGTGGTCGGTAAAATGAGTACCGGGCATATGCCGGGGGGGTAAAGAAAGGCCGGGGAAGGAACTGGCAATCCCACCCCATATATATGGTCTGCCTGGTAAATGTCACAAGACATCACCCTAAGAGTCAGAAACAACTCGCACTATAAGTGCGGGGACACCTTTACCTTTTTACAGCAATTTGAACAGTGGAGGAGCAGCTTGGCTTCTCTCTCCTCCACAGACAGCATGAGGTGGGTTATTCATGTAAAAGCTCATGCACACAGCAGCTGCCCTCCCCTCCCCCCCTTTTTAGGAAAAAATGCAAAAGGCTTCAGCATGGAAAGCTCATGTCATGTATTTGTTTTACGTTAGGCTAGTGTGTCTGGGGAGTTTGCATTTCTCTAGCACGTTAAAGATGTGGTCAGCCCAGTAATCTAGCCGATGTTTGCCCATCTAAATCAAGAGTGGTGCTTCCATGTACCATAGTGTGCCAAATGAAGTGCTTGTCATTGTCTAAAATCCATCTTGCATTAATTTGTGAGAGACACTAAGGTGAAAGAAGAGCTGATTGCATTCTGAGCTACTTCTGCTTTAGGTATTCTCTCTTGGTTGATTTATTCTTTATGTGGTTAATTGCTATAAGCTTCAACTATAGTCATTAGCTGTAGTCATATGACATAATCATGGTGAGTGAGAGTGTGTGTGTGTGTGTGTGTGTGTGTGTGTGTGTGTGAGAGAGAGAGAGAGAGAGAGAGAGCAGGACTGTAGTGGCAGGTATTGCCCGCAGCCTAATGTGTATCTAGTTGAATGTATGCATGGAGTCTGTGTATGTACAACTGTCTCAGAGCACTTTGGAACCCTGGAAAAGCAGGCATTCCAATTGTGCAGAGAAAGGTCTGTGATACTGTTGTATGTGCAGAGGCCACAAGAGAAGACTCCATGCACATTTACTTGGGGAGACCATTCCAGAGATATGGGACCATCACCACAGAGAAAGCTGTCCAGTGGTGAAAGAGCAGGGAGTATTAACAGCAGGGCCTTCTTTGTGGTGGCCCCATATCTCTAGAATGCCCTCCCTGTGGAGTCCCTAAAGATATTGTTCCCAGCTGTGTTTCTGTGTGTTTTTATGGTGGTTAGATTGAAAACAATTGTTTTGTTTGCTGTTATTATTTTAATTATTATTTACTTAATTTATATCCCACATTTTTCTCCAAAGTTTTTACTGATATTTTAAATTTTGGAATTGTAGAGTTGTATTAATTTGTGGCAGCCTATCTTGAGAGGGTAAACACCATAAAAGGCAGGTTAGGAATCCATTAAATAAATGTTTTTAGGATCCCTCTGTGATGAATATTCAAGGAGAGGGCTTACTGGTAATTCGTCTGGCCTCAGAGTTCTGGGGACCGCAGCACATAAGAGAGCCTTCTAGATGGTGGCCCTCAAGCTTTGGATCGTCTTGCCTCCTGATTGCGAGCAAGAGGGGAGCCTCAGCTGCAGCTCTGTAGCCAGCTTTCCTTGTTAGGTGAGGTAGCCACATTTCTAGGTAGGGCAGCCACATTTCTAGGTGAGACATTTGGAGGGGGAGAGGTGCATAGCTCCAGCCAGTCCTCTCCCCCACTGGTGGAGAGGATGTGAGGGCCAGGCCAGGGGAAGGGAAAAGCAGTGGTGTTCCCTTTCACTTCTCCATGCAGAGACTGTATTGATTTACATAATGGGCTATGTAAAGGTCAAGTTAACAGAAAATTTAGTATGAACATCAGGAATTAAATGACTGGCATATTTTTTGTTTCATAAGAAAAAATATGTTAAGGATACAGTGAACAAGGAGATACCAAAAGGTGTAAAACAAACAAAATAGTTTATGCTTTAACTAGGAAGTTAAAAACTAGTGTGGAGCTTGTTTTCTCAAAAAAATCAGTTTTAAACTTGTATCACAGCAACACAATACAAAAAACAAAAACAAACAGGTTTAGAAGCAGAGTAAGAACATATTACAATGCATTCATAGTCAAGCATTTATGGAGAATGGTGCTTAGGACAATATGCATAGCTTCTACAGCATAATAGACTTCTTTTGGAAAGTTATAAAAATGTGTGGTAAACATGCAAGAATGCTTTTTGAATAGTAGGTTCACAATATATCTTTTCAGAGAGAAAAAAATGCATAACACCTGAAAAGCATACTTTAGAACAGTTGTAGATTTCGGTTTTTTTTTTTTTTTAATTAAAGTAATGTTAAAACTTTTTATCAAAATTAAGGTTAGCTGTTATTTCTTTTTGAAATGCAAGAAAAACCAAATTTGCTAAATATTTATGAGTCACTGAACCCTGAAAAGGCCTCATGTTGAGCTGCATTGGGAATATCAGAAATTAGGACCAAATTACAATCTAGGTGGCCAGCCAGCTAACTGTAGTGTGCACAGCAGTGTTTCTGTTTTCCTAGAGCTGTTTTCATCTTTTGCCATCCAGTACCCAAGGAAAAGAATGAAAAAATAGCCACTATGATTATGAGTATAATGAGTGCTTTAAAAGAGTAAAGGGTAATTTCTTACTATGTAATATTTTTCCAAATGTCTCTCTACCCGTGAATGCTTCTGTGAAGGCATGCACCTGTGCAGAAGCATTCACGAGTAGTATAACACTGCTAGGTGGGGCTATGCAGCAGTGGCAGTGCCTGAGGTGCCCGGTGGCAGTGGTGATGGCACTCGAGGCACCCAGTAGCAGCAGCAGTGCATGAGGCGCCTGGTGGTGGCAGTGGTGGCAGCAGTTGAGGCACCTGGTAGCTGCAGCAGTGATGATGGGGCTTGAGGTGTCTGGTAGTGGCAGCAGCAATGGTGGTACTCAAGATGCCCATTGATGGTGGCGGCAGTGCACCCAGTGGTGGCAGTAAAGGAGATGTCCAGTGGTGAGCAAATAAGAGTGAGGCACCTGGCAGTGGTGACTGTGCTGGCTGTGCCTGGTCCTCGGTGGGTGGGAGGGGGACCTGTGGGGAGGGGGCAACCTGTGGGGGGCAGGGAGGGAGTGGGGAGGGCTGGTGGCCTGTGAGGTGGAGGGAGGGGAGCACTCACAACCTTGGGGGAGGGAGGGGTAGGGGAGCACTGGTAACCCATGTGGGAGGGAGGGGGAGCATTGGTGACCTGTGTGCAGAGATGGAGGTGACAGCACTGGTGACCCGTGAGGGGAGAGGGAGGGAGGAGTGCTGGCAACAGTAGGTAGGGTTGATGAGTAAAGTGAGCAGGAGCACAGCCCCTAGTAAGGTAGATATATTTTTAGATGGCTTTAGGCTTTCTCTTTATTTCATCTTTTAGCAATGAGGAACAAATCCTAGAAGAGATGGATTGATTCCATAAAGGAAGCCACAGACCTGAACTTACAAGATCTGAACAGGATAGTTCATGACAGATGCTGTTGGAGGTCACTGATTCATAGGGTCGCCATAAGTCGTAATCGACTTGAAGGCACGTAACAACAACAACAAATCCTATTCTACTCATCATCATAGCTGCAGAATAAACAAATTCTTACTGCAAGCAAACAAACATGGTTCTTTATTGCTGGCTGGGTAGAGAACACAACTGAAATGGAAACTGAAAAGCAGAGCAAAGGAACATCCAAGAGGTGGAGACTAACTCTAGCCCATAATACAAAAGTGTAATATTTAAGTCTCCAAGTGCCATGTTAATATACAGCCGTTTCCCCCCCAGGATCACTTAAGTAATTATAAGGCTGCTTTCACACATGGGGCTGATTGCTTTAGTTTAATGGATTAAAAAGGAGGCGCTTCTGTCCCGATTTCTAAAACCACTTTCACACTGCAGTAACTGTTATATTGGCAACGGTCTTACACACACACAGAGCTACAATGAACAGAGCAAAATTTTTCTTCCTCCCCCCTTCATAAGAACATAAGAAGAGCCTGCTGGATCAGGCCAGTGGCCCATCTAGTCCAGCATCCTGTTCTCACAGTGGCCAGCCAGGTGCCTGGGGGAAGCCCGCAAGCAGGACCCGAGTGCAAGAACACTCTCCCCTCCTGAGGCTTCCGGCAACTGGTTTTCAGAAGCATGCTGCCTCTGCCTAGGGTGGCACAGCACAGCCATCACGGCTAGTAGCCATTGATAGCCCTGTCCTCCATGAATTTGTCTAATCTTCTTTTAAAGCCGTCCAAGCTGGTGGCCATTACTGCATCTTGTGGGAGCAAATTCCATAGTTTAACTATGCGCTGAGTAAAGAAGTACTTCCTTTTGTCTGTCCTGAATCTTCCAATATTCAGCTTCTTTGAATGTCCACGAGTTCTAGTATTATGAGAGAGGGAGAAGAACTTTTCTCTATCCACTTTCTCAATGCCATGCATAATTTTATACACTTCTATCATGTCTCCTCTGACCCGCCTTTTCTCTAAACTAAAAAGCCCCAAATGCTGCAACCTTTCCTCGTAAGGGAGTCGCTCCATCCCCTTGATCATTCTGGTTGCCCTCTTCTGAACCTTTTCCAACTCTATAATATCCTTTTTGAGATGAGGCGACCAGAACTGTACACAGTATTCCAAATGCGGCCGCACCATAGATTTATACAACGGCATTATGATAGTGGCTGTTTTATTTTCAATACCTTTCCTAATTATCGCTAGCATGGAATTTGCCTTTTTCACAGCTGCCGCACACTGGGTCGACATTTTCATCGTGCTGTCCACTACAACCCCGAGGTCTCTCTCCTGGTCGGTCACCGCCAGTTCAGACCCCATGAGCGTATATGTGAAATTCAGATTTTTTGCTCCAATATGCATAATTTTACACTTGTTTATATTGAATTGCATTTGCCATTTTTCCGCCCATTCACTCAGTTTGGAGATATCTTTTTGGAGCTCTTCACAATCCCTTTTTGTTTTAACAACCCTGAACAATTTAGTGTCGTCAGCAAACTTGGCCACTTCACTGCTCACTCCTAATTCTAGGTCATTAATGAACAAATTGAAAAGTACAGGTCCCAATACCGATCCTTGAGGGACTCCACTTTCTACAGCCCTCCATTGGGAGAACTGTCCGTTTATTCCTACTCTCTGCTTTCTGCTTCTTTATCCTTATCCACAAGAGGACCTCTCCTCTTATTCCATGACTACTAAGCTTCCTCAGAAGTCTTTGGTGAGGTACCTTGTCAAACGCTTTTTGAAAGTCTAAGTACACTATGTCCACTGGATCACCTCTATCTATATGCTTGTTGACACTCTCAAAGAATTCTAATAGGTTACTGAGACAGGACTTTCCCTTGCAGAAGCCATGCTGGCTCTGCTTCAGCAAGGCTTGTTCTTCTATGTGCTTGGTTAATCTAGCTTTAATCATACTTTCTACCAGTTTTCCAGGGACAGAAGTTAAGCTAACTGGCCTGTAATTTCCGGGATCGCCCCTGGATCCCTTTTTGAAGATTGGCGTTACATTTGCCACTTTCCAGTCCTCAGGCACGGAGGAGGACCCGAGGGACAAGTTACATATTTTAGTTAGCAGATCAGCAATTTCACATTTGAGTTCTTTGAGAACTCTCGGGTGGATGCCATCCGGGCCCGGTGATTTGTCAGTTTTTATATTGTCCATTAAGCCTAGAACTTCCTCTCTCGTTACCACTATTTGTCTCAGTTCCTCAGAATCCCTTCCTGCAAATGTTAGTTCAGGTTCAGGGATCTGCCCTATATCTTCCACTGTGAAGACAGATGCAAAGAATTCATTTAGCTTCTCTGCAATCTCCTTATCATTCTTTAGTACACCTTTGACTCCCTTATCATCCAAGGGTCCAATCACCTCCCTAGATGGTCTCCTGCTTTGAATGTATTTATAGAATTTTTTGTTGTTGGTTTTTATGTTCTTAGCAATGTGCTCCTCAAATTCTTTTTTAGCATCCCTTATTGTCTTCTTGCATTTCTTTTGCCAGAGTTTGTGTTCTTTTTTATTTTCTTCATTCGGACAAGACTTCCATTTTCTGAAGGAAGACTTTTTGCCTCTAAGAGCTTCCTTGACTTTGCTCGTTAACCATGCTGGCATCTTCTTGGCCCTGGTGGTACCTTTTCTGATCTGCGGTATGCACTCCAGTTGAGCTTCTAATATAGTGTTTTTAAACAACTTCCAAGCATTTTCGAGTGATGTGACCCTCTGGACTTTGTTTTTCAGCTTTCTTTTTACCAATCCCCTCATTTTTGTGAAGTTTCCTCTTTTGAAGTCAAATGTGACCGTGTTGGATTTTCTTGGCAATTGGCCAGTTACATGTATGTTTAATTTAATAGCACTGTGGTCACTGCTCCCAATCGGTTCAACAACACTTACATCTCGCACCAGGTCCCGGTCCCCACTGAGGATTAAGTCCAGGGTTGCCGTCCCTCTGGTCGGTTCCATGACCAACTGGTCTAGGGAATAGTCATTTAGAATATCTAGAAACTTTGCTTCTTTGTCATGACTGGAACACATATGCGGCCAGTCGTTTTAGGGGGTTTGGTGTATTTCCCCCCCAACTTGGTTTTTGAGGCTTGTGGATACAGTCCTGGGGTTGGGGAGGGTGGCGGTGCCTGCTATTGTGGCCGCCCGGAGCTCACGGAGGTGGCTGTCCTCGTTCTTAATTTTTATTTTGGGGTGGCGGGTGGCGGCACCAGCTTCAGCAGCCATTGGGAGTTCACGGAGGCAGCTCCTTTTACCCTTGCTGTCCCCATCTCGGCTGGACTGTACCGGAGCTCCCGGCTGCGGTTGACTGTGGGGTGGGGAAGCCCCTGATAATCTCCCTTCACCCTTCTTTGGCCCCAGTCCTTTTGTGGCTGTTAACACAGCTCGTGGCTGCAACTCAGGGGCAGCTTCTGCTAATTTCTCCCCTCTGTTTTAAGGCGGCTCCGGCTCATTTTCCCCCTCTGTTCCACACTGCATGCTGGGATGCCTGTCACGTGAGCAGCTGTAACTAGCGGAAAACTCCCACGATGTTCCATATTCCCAGCCTTGCTAACGGATTATTTGTGGTATCATTTATCACTGAAATTAGCGCTAAACTTCCGCTACATTCCACCAGAATTCCGGAGCTAGCTTGTGCATCGTGTGAAAGGTCAAATATAATGTGGAAATTAACAGGTAAGAAACTGTCAGAATAATGGAATAAACTGCAGTGTGAAAGCACCCTAAGGTGATAGTGATCATGAAAAATACACGCTCAGTCAGGGAAAGTAAGTGTGCAGACTTTTGGGGGCTCTTCCACATGAGGCTTTTGTTGTACACTCACCCTGCCTTATTTGCTGAATTTTTCAGAGGGTCTTATTCTTAAATTGCTTCTGTTCTTAAGCTGTCATTTTTAAATGGAGGCTGTCATTGACTGTCATTTCACAATTTAAAAATACAATTCCCCCCCCAAAATTGGAGGGGGGCACAAAGAACAGCTGTAGGGGTGGTGCTCCCATTTGCCCCCCCTTGGCTGCCAGCTGATGAGGCATCAGTGTAAGAAGTGAGTTTGGCAGCTGGGTCAGGAAGGCAGGATATAGCTCCTGAGCTCTGAGTTTATATAGGATTTAGTTGCTATGACACAATGCCTTACTGTGCTTTATTACATTTTACACTGATCCTTTAAACAAACAAATGGGTGGTACTTCTAGTGACTTGGCTGCTTAATTCTCTTGTTATCTTGACACTTTGTCACTTGGCCTGGGACACTTTGTCAGCTGAGGCTCGTGGAGCAAACTGCTAGTCACAGGCTTCCCATAGGCATCTGGTTGGCTACAATGAGAATGCTGAGAGTCTTGAGGCGCCACAGTAAACAAGAAATCTAAAGTAAATGCTAATTTGAGAACAGGATATTGCGCTAGGTGGGCTTTTGGCCCGATCCACCAAGGTTCTTCTTACTTTCTTAAATACCATAAATGCTCAAGGTGGTTTAAGCCGTTCACAGCATGAGACCTACATACATTAAATAAAGCCTTTCCCTATATCCTTGCCAGTTATGATCAATTGTTGTTAGGGTACCAGCATCTAAGGAGATTAATCAGTGGCTAGAAAGAGCAGGCCTGGCCTTTTCTGCAATTGCCCTGAGGCTATAGAACAAGCTTCTAGAGGAGTTGGACTGATGCTTCTTGATCTTTGTTGATGTTTAAGCCGCTTTGTAAGTTTGAAAGAAATATTTCCCTCATATATTCCATATCAACCTGCCTGAACTTTTAAAGAAATCTGTTGATGCCCTCCTTATAGTGCCACCTATTTTGGAGGTGAGACTGAAATCAAGAAAAGAGAGGACTGTTTGAACTGTGGAGCCCCAGCTGTGGAATACTCTCTCCTACGAGGCCCACCATGCACCAGCACTATCTATATGAAGCAGATTAAAACTTTATTATCTGCTCGGGTGTTGTTGCTGGTTCTTTTATATGTTGTGTGTATTTTGAAGTTTTGTAAACTACCTTAAAATTGCTTTTTGATGAAGAGTGGTATAGGCTAAATAAATATCTAATTTTGTTCTTGGCTCATTAATCTTTTTCTTTTTTTAGTTGGGTAGGTGGTAACACCCCCTCTAGGATGCACACCTTAACTTGGTGAGGGGATGTGAGAGTGCCAAAGAAACTGAGAGTAATGTTGTCAGGAGTCTAGACCAAGAGGCTAGACTCCTAGCAGGGACACCCAAGGCGGAATGGTCAAAGCTGAGACACCAGACTAAGATGCATCCAAACTCAGAGGAAGGCAATGGTGAACCACCTCTGAATATCTCTTACCATGAAAATCCTGTGAACAGAGTATCCAAAATGCAACATGAGATAGTGCTGGAAGATGAGACCCCCAGGTCAGAAGGCACTCACCGAGCTACTGGGGAAGAACAAAGGACAAGTATAAGTAGTGCTGTGATTAATGACACCACTGGGTCAAAGCCAAAAGGCAGCCCAGAGGCTGATGCGCACAGATGCAAAAGGAGAGTCCAGCGTTGCACAACATACACAATAGGAACATGGAATGTGAGAAACATGAACCAGGGAAAGTCAGAAATTGTCAAGCAAGAAATGGAACGCATCAACATTACAATACTTGGTGTGAGCGAACTAAAATGGACGGGAATGGGACATTTCCAATCAGGCAACTACAAAATATTTTATGCAGGAAATGAGAAATTAAGAAGAAATGGGGTTGCTTTAATAGTGAGAAGTGATGTAGCAAGAGCAATTAGGAGCTATAATGCAGGGTCAGAGGGAGTGAAATCAATGAGATTAAACGGGAAACCTATTAACATAACCATCATCAAAGTCTATGCTCCAAATGCAGAAGAAGAAGAACTGAAGAGATTTTACGCAGAAGTACAGGAAGACATTGATCACACACCAAAACAAGATGTGCTGATAATCATGGGGGACTGGAATGCAAAAGAAGGGAACAGAGAAAAACTAGGAATTGTGGGGAAATGGGGCTTAGGAGGTAGAAATGAAGCAGGAGAAAGACTTATTGAATTCGGTGAAGCCAATAATTTGTTTCTTGCAAACACATTTTTTGAGCAACCAGAAAGACGACTACATGTGGACATCACCAAATACTCAATATAGGAATCAAATTGATTATATAATTGGGAGCAGAAGATGGAGAAGTTCCATACTTTCTGGTCATATCGAAAATCAAAGTAAAGCTAAAGAAGAAGAACAAAGCAGTCATAATGCCAAAATACAATTTAAATAATATCCCAGAAGAATATAAAGATCAAATAAGGAACAGATTTGAGGCTTTAAACTTAGTTGACAGAGAACCGGAAGAACTATAGAGTGAAATAAGAGACATTATCTTTTTTTTTTTTTTTCAATAATTTTTATTCAGATTTTCATAAAACATACAAGACGAAATCATAAAACATTCAAAGACAAAAAACAAAATCAAAAATAGTTAAACAAAAAGAAAAAAAGAAAAAAAAAAACAAAAATAAAAAATAAAGAGTAAAATATTGACTTCCCATTTGTCAAAGATCAAATCAGTTATAAGTCTATAATATATAACAATCCTGTCTCTTAAGTCATATTATAAAATCACTTTCCTCCAGTAGTTATCTTACTTAATCATCAAATCTCATAAACATTACTTTATTCTTTCCACAAAAAGTCAAAGAGAGGTTTCAATTCTTTAAGAAATATATCTATCAATTTTTTTTTCCAGATAAGCATATCGATTAATCCATCTCATTACTAATTATGATAATCTTATTGTCATAACCATAGTCAAAATAAACATTTCAATTAATCCATCACATCAGAATCTGTTAGGTTCAGTAATTTCAGTAGCCATTGTTCTATTATCCCTATTAGTTCCATTTTCCATCTTCCATCTTCAGTAGTCTTGTTAAGTCCAGTAATTTCAGTATCCAATCTTCCATTATCAGTATTCCATAATAATCTTGCTGTCAAAGCCATAGTCATATAGTAAGAGTCTGATGGGAATTACCTCTATCCCAAATATTTTCTTGCCATCCATTCTGAATAGGTTGCTGAAATACTGCTGTAAAATCATATCTCTGTTCTTTTTTTCAAAATACACTGGGTCATCTCTTGAAAGTTTTTCCATTGTCACATGGCTGCAGTTAATTCCATAGATTTTCTCTATATTGGGCTCCATCACATCATTCCAGTCCAGAAGATTATCCATGCCATTGATAACTTTATCTCTAGAATCTTCATTAATTTCTTCAGAGATAACATTGAGTTCCAAACAATAGATTTTATTTCTAAAGTCCATAGACTCCAAATCTTGTTCCTGTTCCACGTTTGTTCCAATCTCCGGGATCTCCTCTCTCACAGGGACCCCTGTTCCAGTCTCCAGGGTCTCCTCTCTCACAGGGACCCCTGTTCCAGTCTCCAGGGTCTCCTCTCTCACAAGGACCCCTATGTCTTTAATCTCCTGTGTCTCCAAACAATAGATTTTGTTTCTAAAGTCCATAGACTCCAAATCTTTTTCCTGTTCCACGTTTGTTCCAATCTCCAGGGTCACCTCTCTCACAGGGACCCCTATATCTTTAATCTCCTGCTTCATTTTACTCAATTCAATTTTCAGCTCCTTACAACCCTGTCGCAGGTTTTGTTTCGTTATCTCAATCTCATCCATTATTTTCTGAAACATAGTTATTTCCAGATTCTCAGCCACTTTCTTAATTGCCATTTTAAAAGAAAAATATAGGAAAACCACTTCTTATTTCAGCAACAATTGGGTTAATACTCCAAACTTGGTGACATCACAGTATAAACAGAGCAGACAGCCTTATCTCTCCATGCTTAAGTAAACAAAATGCAGTTCCCAGGATCGAAACAATTAATGGCGGTCGTCAGGAAACAGATTCGTCAAAATAAAATAGACCAAAAAGAGAGTAGTCTCAGACAATATAATATTCTTCAAAATAAAAATCTGGAATAGAAATCCCTCTTCTGTGTATATCTTTAGAATGCAAATCCAGGACAGCTTTTTGCAACAAAAACAGAGATAAGCTATTAATTAGTGAGTAGCAGAGAGAAGTTATGGCTCCCCAGTGAGATGTCAAAAACCGATCAATCTGGCAAATCTCTTTTAAACAGCAACAATTTAAGTCAAGTAAAAGAAAAATATAGAAAGAAGGGTGCTTGCCTGTTAGTGTGTTCTCTCTTAGAAGATAAGATGAACGTTCGCTTTATCAGATAGAGCTTGTTGTTGAAAATCCGTCCCACCTTCGTCGGCTGGACCTCGTCCCATAAATTAATGAGATCTGGTCGTCCCAACAAAAATAGGCTTTGAGGTTAATCTCTTCGTTTCTCCCTACCCGGGAGAAGTTTAATCAGTCAAAAAAAAAAAAAAATCTGACTGATATATCTGAATAAGCTTCTTTTGAGGCAGGAGCCCGTCTCAAAAGCAGGCACAGGCTAAGTCACCCTTCCCGGAAGTCAAATAAGAGACATTATCAGAGAAGAATGCAAAAAGACAATGCCTCTAGTTAAAAAGAGAGAAAGACCTCAATGGATGACTGAAGAAACTCTTAAAATGGTTAAAGAGAGAAGGAAAGCAAAAGCAAAAGGAGACAGAAACACAGTCAGAACCCTAAATGCAACAATACAGCAACTAGTACGTTGGGACAAAGAACTATTACAATAGTTATTGTATAGAAATAGAAGAGGACAGCAAAAAGGGTAGAACAAGAGCCTTGTTCCAAAAGATTAGAGAACTGAAAGGGAAATTTAAACCAAGAGTAAGGAAATTGAATAATCAACAGGGGAACACACTGACTGACCAAGATGAAATAAAAGGAAGATGGAAGCAATACACTGAGGAACTATATAAGAGAGATGCAAGGACGACAGATTCATTCATGGAGGAACCATATGATGAAGAACCAGACATTTTAGATTGTGAGGTGAAAGCTGCTCTTAAAATACTTGAAAAAAACAAATCAGGAACAGATGGCATACCAATAGAGTTGCTACAAGCTACTGAGATGGAACCTGTCCAAATTTTTATAAAAATCTGTCAAGAAATATGGAAAACTAAACAATGGTCCACAGACTAGAAGCGTTCAATATGCATTCCAATTCCAAAGAAAGGGGATCCCAGGGAATGCAGTTATTATTGAAATATTGCCTTACTATCCCATGCAAGTAAAATAATGCTCAAGATTCTACAACAAAGGCTCTTACCATACATGGAGCGAGAAATGCCAGACGTCCAACATGGATTTAGAAAGGGAAGAGGCACCAGAGATCATATCGCAAACATACGTTGGATAATGGAATGGACCAAGGAATTTCAGAAGGAAATCACCCTGTGCTTTATAGACTAAAGTAAAGCCTTTAATTGTGTAGACCAGTGTTTCTCAAACTTTCAACATGCACGTACCCCTTTTCAGACATTGATTTTGCCGGCGTACCCAACTTTCACAAAAATAATTGGTAGAGTGGTAAGGTATTATAATACATTCCTAATTCCTATAATTTTATATGAAATGTTTGTAAAAAAATAAATACAAAGTAAGTAATAAACATTTTAATAATAGAAATAATATTTATATAACAAAAATATATATTCAAAAATATAGAAATAATTCATATACTAATAATTAAAATAACTATTATTCAAACAAAAAAAACCATTCTGGAAATAAAGACCCGGAGGGGACCCCCCAAAACCGGAAACTGCAGCCGAAAATCATGCAGCATGCAGCGGGTTTACAAAGGCGCTTGCCTGGGCTGGAGGTTTGAATCTCCCGCTCTTTGGCTGCAGAGAAGTTTTTCTGCCATCCTGCCTGGGAAGCCACTCAGGCACACAGCCCAAGAGCAGGCAGGGGATTCAAACCTCCTGCCTAAAATTCACAGCTGATGAACAGGCAGGGCAGGCAGGATGGCTGGCGAGATGGCCGCTGCAGGGCTGAAGATAGAGAAAAAAAACCACTTTCCCGCTTCCTGGTGTGAACATTTTTGTAGTCGAGCATACGCATAAATATCTTTGTGGCGCCATCTGTCTGTTTGTAGAAGCGTTTTTTGGTGGCCAAAGTCATTGCGAGGGAGTCCGAGTCTTATGAGAAACTGAAGGGGTGCACGAATAGACAAGGAATGCATTGAAAGCGAAAGAGTGTATGCGTTGAATAACATCGGGATAAACCACTGTTATTATACTGATCTTCCCTCACATGATTGTGTGAGAAATTGGAGAAATCACAAGAACTGTATTTTTTCTTAAAAGAACACACACACACTTTTTTGCCTCTAAAACTCAATGATAAAGTACAAAAAAAACCATTCGGCCGCGTACCCCTTGAAACTCTTTCACGTACCACCAGGGGTACGCGTACCACACTTTGGGAAACACTGGTGTAGATCATGAAAAACTATGGAATACTTTAAAAGAAATGGGGGTGCCACAGCATCTGATTGTCCTGATGCACAACCTATACTCTGGACAAGAGTCTACTGTAAGGACAGATTATGGAGAAACCAATTGGTTCCCAATCAGAAAGGGTGTATTTTATCACCCTATTTGTTTAATCTATATGCAGAACATATCATACGGAAAGCAGGATTGGACCAATATGAAGGAGGTGTGAAAACTGGAGGAATACCGATAATTTAAGGTAGGCAGACGATACCATACTACTAGCAGAAACCAATAATGATTTGAAACGAATGCTGATGTGTTTATTTTTATTTATTATTTGATTTATATCCTGCCCTTCTCCCAGCAGGAGCCCATTTCATTAACTGATGAAATTTAAAGAGGAAAGCACAAAAGCAGGAGTTCAGCTGGTTGTCAAGAAGACTAAATTAATGACTTTATGTAACTTTAAAGTTGACAATGAGTATATTGAACTTGTCAAGGGTTATCAATTCCTTGGCACAGTCATTAACCAAAATGGAGACTATAGTCGAGGAATCAGAAGAAGGCTAAGACTGAGGAAGGCAGCTATGAGAGAACTAGAAAAGGTCCTCAAATGCAAAGATGTATCACTGAACATTAAAGTCAGGATCATTCAGACCATGGTATTCCCGATCTCTATGTATGGATGTAAAAGTTGGACAGTGAAAAAAGTGGATAAGAGAAAAATCCACTCATTTGAAATGTGGTGTTGGAGGAGAACTTTGCACATACTATGGACTGGGAAAAAGACAAATCATTGGGTGTTAGAACAAATTAAACCAGAACTGTCACTAGAAGCTAAAATGATGAAACTGAGGTTATCATACTTTGGACACATCATGAGAAGACATGATTCACTAGAGAAGACAATAATGCTGCGGAAAAACAGAAGGGAGTAGAAAAAGAGGAAGGCCAAACAAGAGATGGATTGATTCCATAAAGGAAGCCACAGACCTGAACGTACAAGATCTGAACAGGGTGGTGCATGACAGATGCTCTTGGAGGTCGCTGATTCATAGGGTTGCCATAAGTCATAATCGACTTGAAGGCAGATAAGAACAGCAAGGTGGCAATAAATGCAGTGTAGCAATTGTACATCCAAATTGGTCATTTGGACCAAATTAGTAAATGAAAGAGGAATCTGCCAGCTTATGTGGATAACTAAATATTACTTCTGCTCCCAAAATAAATATGCTCTTTCTCTTCCTCTCGTCCACATTTTGCATTCTTTTCAAGGAAACGGCTGCTTTTCCTTGCCATCTTTCCAGCAGAGAAATTCAGAGTCATGGGCTGCAGTGACAGCCCTATTGTGTTTTAAAGATGATTAACAAGGCAGCACTTCTGAGACTAGATTTATTTATATTACCTAACGAAAGATTCACAGTCCCATATATATTTCAGAATTGGACTTTCCTCGAAGCCCCATCAGTAACAGGCTGATGAATTGCATCATTTGAGGCCTGACGGAAGAATGGCTGGGTGATACTTCAAAAAGGACTGAAGACATTATAAAAACCCTTGTAATGGACTTAATGTTTTGTACCAACAAACTGCATCAAGGCTGCATATTTCTAAGCAGGCAAAAGCTTTGTGGCATAGCTTTCACATGCACATGAAGGACAAAAACAAGCCCCCCTTTTTTGGACTCAAATGGTCTGTGGCCTTTTAATTTAACCCTTGCATACACATTATTTAATAGGCTTTCTAATGGGCACTTTTATGCTTCTGACCTAGCAGCACCTAACTGGTGATTGATCATTACTAACCATGGCAGTAACTATGGTAACAGTCAGTGGGAACAGTGCAGTCAAAAGTATGTGTATTTGGTGCCATTTATTTCAATGGGACTTGAACATGCTTAATGGTTTCTGAAAAGTACCTAATGCCTTCTTCAGGAGCTCAGTTAGTACTTGATCAATGGTTATCTTGAACACTCTCTCTCTGTATGTGTAACCCTGTGGTGGAGATGGAATTTTCTGGGGACAGTTACTGTAGTCCTTACTGTAGTCCTGTAGTGATGATATGTTTTTGGATATAGCCTGTCAGGGCTGGCACCAGGCATGACTGGACCCTTGGACCCCTGTCCCCGGCTCACAGCACCATACTCCCAAACATCCTTCCTTATTCCTCCAACACAGTGTGGGGCTTAAATAGGCTCCCACCCCAATTACCTCCCACATCAGCATGTACACCCCACACGCTGTGCATGCATGCATGCCATTACCCAATATGACAGTGGGTGCATCAGCTTCTTAGGCCCTGATGTGGCAGGTTGGTGGAGCACGCGTGGTTGTTTAAGCCCATTCCACATGTAGCAAGAGGACCTGAGAGCTACCACTCTGCGACCCCACAATCCGATGTTGGCACAGATCATAGAGCAGGAGCTCCACTCTCCCAGTCTGTAGCCTTTTAGTGACCCCTCTGGGCCTCAGGGGCCCTTGGCGAGGGCCCAGTTTGGCTGCCCACTACTGGGCCTGTAGACTGAATATATACATTGCAGTGGATCTGAACTATGGGCCAGGTTGGATGAACCATGTATTGAGGGATAAAAATAAGATCACACTTTGCTCTTTTTGACAAGCCAGCATACCATTTCTGATACCACCACTGAGGAGTATAACATTTTAATAGTGTCTGCACACACAGAGTCCAATGCACCTTAAGTCCATTTGACATAGTTGGAGTCTGCAATAATGTATAGAAATTATGCTGAGCCTATGAATGCTGGTTTGTATATGTATAGGCCCCATTTTAACTTTCTCCTCTGCATGAACTGGCAAGGGCATTGGAAGTAGGGCAGGTGTACCAGGTGTTTGGTCCCCAACAGAGAAGTGATAAGGGAAAGTGTTGTCTGATTTGTCTCAATAAACTTGTGTTAGCTGTTTCATCTGACAGCACCAATATCTTATCTCGTGCTGGGCACTCCCATAGCTGACAGATGAATTAAACAATCTCCAAGAACACAGCAGAATGACTCCTGGGTCTGTCAAATACCTTCAAAATGTTGGACAGCTCTTGGTCTGAGGATAAGATTAAAGAGAAACTAAACTTTATATGTGGGCAGGGGCCAATTAGAGAATTGGTTGTTAGTGACCTGACTGTGATGGAATAATTCTAGGACTGGGTTTGAGGGTTTTAGCACTAGTATTAGCTTTGGTGACCAACTTTGCTTGGTAGTTGGCTGAGGAAGCTGTCTAATCATTCTTTATACTAAGATTCACCCATGCACACCCAGTAAGTGTCTTGTCCTCATGGTTGCAATAATGCATTTTAAAATATCATCGGAGAAATGTTCCAGGGAAATAGGGTAATAAGCAAAAAAATAAATAAACCCAAACTCGTTATAACTTTCTAGTTTAAGTTTGCACATCAAGATTTTTCAAAGCTGAGTGATCTTAGGTTTTTATGGATTTTGTTTAACAATCTGTCATAAAACGCAAATGAAATGAAAGATAGTAATAAAGGAGGATGACATATGCATGACTCTTAGCTTTTATATATATATATATATATATATTGCACCCTTAAGCTATAGAATGCTGATAGTCCTACTAGAAAAAATTAGCTGGCACAAAAATGTTGGGAGGAGGAGAGGAAAGGGATGGAACATTCATACTCAACATGTCAGAAGTGAACTAAAACTAGGAGAAGAAAACAGAAGTTTTAGTTGAGACCCTCAAATTAAAGTACATCACACAGAAGCTAATTTTTTTTTCAGTTGAGGTAGAAATTTCATGTCCAGCACCTGTAGTTGAGGAAATACTATATTGATTAAAAATATATGGAATGTATATTAATAATAGGAAGATAAGTTATGAGGGAATTCCCTTTTTGATTTTTGGCATGGCACTAAAGAAATTGAGTTGGATTCAGACCAGACTGGTTACTCTTTAGTCTGACTAAAATTAATGGGGCTTTGTTAGTCATGTTTAACTCATCACATTGATAGTTCACCATGGTTATTCACTGCACACATTTTTCTTATGTAAAGAACCCTAGGCCTTTAGCTTGGTGTGCAGTGTTGTTTCCCGTATCCATTGGCTAAGGTGGAGATGGGGAACATGTGGTCCTCAAGATGTGGTTAGACTACTGTTCCCATCATATTAGTCCACTGGCCTTGCTGACTGTGGCTGATGTGGCCCACCAGAAGTCAGTTCCCAAATTCTCCATCCTTGATGTAAGGTTTCCATGACACAGCACAAAGTAACTGAGAATTTCATCAATCTATAGAAAAATTCCATGGTGTTGAATGACCATCTCAATTTCTGTTGAAAATACATGATTACAGTATATGATTTTTTAAAACCACATATACATACCCAAAAACCTTATTTATGTTTTGTGTGACTAAACTTGTGTGGCCCAAAGCAATATATATTTACTCGGTATTAAGTTTCAATGATTCCAGCAGGGCTTTGAAATAAGTGTGCATGGGATTGCAGTCTTAGGATACTAATTATTGACCTTTTCTGAAAGATCAAATTAAGGTAAGGAACAACGGCTTCAACAAATAGGATGGAGTCAACATTGAAGCTTCAGAACTAGTATAATATATTGAAAGTGGCTGTCGATATTTATACACCACCTATACTCAGAATATGTTTGAAATACACAGAGGCACAATATTTCTAAGCCAAGAAAGCAGAAATATTGAAAGGTTTTTCTGATAGACGGGTGCACTTTTGATGCAATGGGTTTATGCATATCATGACATTATTGCCTAGGAGCTTTCCTTTCCTTTATAAGAGGCAGAAATAACTTTTTTGATTGTGCCTTTGGGCACAGATGCTTTAGAATCCTATTTGCCAAATTGATTCCTGAGCAATTTGCTTTAGGTGAAGAAGTGTATGTGTGTGTGCATGTGTGTGATGGATTTCACATGAAGGGTTTGGCTGAGGTACATTGCTAGACTTTGGACTGAATTTTTTTTATTATTCTTTCTAAGGCTACTGCCCCCTCTCCTGAAAGCAACTAAATAGTAAATTGAGCATATCTATGATTTGTTTCAAAACTGCTTCATTTATCTTCAGCAAAGGAAACATTAATTGATGTGCGATGTTCTTTGGCTTGTGATTGTTTAAGGGAAACACTTCCCCTCCCCCCCCCCACTACCCTGGGCAGAAGAGATACAAAGAGAGAACCAAGCCACCAAAGGGTGCTGCTCATCAGAATGAAGGATAAAGAGACAGTTCTGTTCTGCAATAAAATACTCTGTTGTCAAGACTGAGGTTTCCCTGTGGAAAAAAAAAGTCACAGTTGCAGGGAAAGGCTCTGAAGTGTTCAGTTTTTTTTTTTAAAAGGTGATATTCTGTGATGGTGTGAAATGCTTTTTCACCTGAGGGTAGAATTATCTTGAATCTTTATTGTGTTAGCCAATAAAGCCATACAACTGAGGATATCAAAGCTGAGGTTTGATTTATCCAGTGTTCTCTTCACCTACTGTAATCACAACCAACTAGGATCTCAGCAGAACTGGCCCATGTGATTGTATACTTAATTTGTTCCAAGGGTCCCATACTTTTGAGTAAGACAAAAGTGTGCTGGCTCTAGAATCAACTGCAAATTTGACCCTCTTCATCCAGGGGTGTTCTTCAGATGTCTCTGGACTACAGCACTCATCATCCCTGACCATTAGCCATACTGGCTGGGGCTGCTGGGAATTGGAGTCCAAACTGTCTGGAGGGCCACACAGGTTAGCCACTTCTGATGTAACTGAGGATGCTGACAGATACAAAGTCAAACATCACAGTGCATTAGGGAAAACGATATTCTGAATTACAGCTCTCTGGTCACTATATTTAAGGGTATGTGTATAATAGTTCAGTCTGTTCAGTGATTGGCTGGAACTTCATGTTGTGGAGAATGTCTAGCTATTAAAGAGAGCAGGAGCCCTTTGTCCAGTTTCCTGAATCATACAAACCACATGACATTGCACTTCAGATTTCTCCGTTCCCTGCAAGCAGTAGCTGGAGAAATAGAGTTGGGTGTTGGAAAATATATTTTGTATGTCAGCCTATTATGGGAAGAAGGGGATACAGAGCTTTTTGCTTCCAACTGTAGCCACACATATTCCATGAAATGTAGCTCCAGCCAGTGACTAGAATGGATGTATCGTCTTGTGTTACCTACATGACTGTGGAAGCCCATTCTAGGTCCACAGTTCAGCATGAAAAGCATATAGGAAAGATACACCTTCTGCTTTAATAGACTCTGCTGAAGGAAACAATCTAAAGACTTTATGTTGAGTGTGCTTCTGCCCAAAGGTGCCCCTGCTCCCAGCCACATGGTGTCTTTGCAGAATGTCCCTTATTCTGTGCCTGCCAAATGGCAAATATGGAAGTCTGTAACTGTGCATTGGATGAGTGGTACAGTTCACACAGGGGCAAGAGTGTGCATGGTCTGCAGCAGCTTTTGGTGCTATCCTGGATCTTTTTATCACTGAGTTATTCTAAAATCTATTGTGTTAACTGGATGGGTCATCTCATACTGTGTGAGCTGCAGAGGCAGGGGTCCTCACAGGATAGAGCTCCCTGATGTAGTATAATATTTTTATAAAACAAAAGTGTAAGATTAAAACCCATATATGTCACTTACATAGAAATGCAGGACTTCTTGAAGAGGCTCCAAGGTTGTAGGGATGCATGATTGAGCTTGAGATGTTGTTACTCAGTGTGCTCAAATCCTGTATGTTAAATCCTGTATCCTAAAAAAATAAGCAAAACTGAATTACTTAAGATAAGAAAATTGTTGTTGAATTGGAAACACTTGCCTCTCTCATGGATGGGCCGAGTTGTAGCAGTGAAAATGATGGTTCTTCCAAAGTTATTGTATCTCTTTAGAACAATTCCAATTGCAATCACCACCCAGATATTAAGAAGTTGGCAAAATTTGTTAATGAGGTTCATTCACCAAGGGAAAAGGCCTAGACTTCGTTTATCTATATCAGTGGTTCTCAACCGTTTTTGGTTCACGGCGCACTGTAAAACATATAAAAATTTTCTGGCGCACTTCATGTATAAAATGAAAAATCTATTAATATATTTTAAACTATGAATAAAAATAAACTATAGAAAACTATTACTTACCCTATACAAATGGGTTTCTTCTCATTTTTAAAATATACTTTCATAATATTTGAGGCACACCTAGCCACCTCTTAGGGCGCACCAGTGTGCCTGGGCGCACCGTTTGAGAATCACTGATCTATATTATATAATAGGGTAGCACAGGGGGGTATAGGAATACCCAATTTGAGACTGTATCATGATGCTGCTCACTTGAAAAATTTGTTACTGGTAATTCAGAATGATATGAATTGTTCGTGGTTGTCTATGGAATGTCCAGCCTGTTGGGAATCGAAAATTAGATTTTTACCTTTTTTAGCATATAGGGAAAAAGACCTTCATTTCCTAAATAACTCCTTCTTATTAGCAGACTTGTCTGTCTGGAGGTTGTGGAGGAAGCGTTTGATATCTCATCCAACTCCCATTATTCCATTTCTTCACCATCCATTATTTTACTATCAGAATAAGCTCTCAGACTTTGCTTGTTGGGAGGTGCAGGGGCTTTACACATTACATAACTTATTTATGAATGGAGTTCCACTTACTATTAAACAAATTCAGGAAAAATTATACCCATATCAATGTACTTGGTATCAGTTACTTCAGGTTCAGCACTTCTTAACGATACCTTCTGTGGAGAAGCAGGGACAGAAATCATTGACTTCATTTGAGAAGTATTTGGTGGAAACATTGTTCACTGATAAGCGTTCTTTATCATCTTTATATAAAATATTACTAGAACTAACTACTGGGACTTTACATAGTCTACGACAACAATGAGAGGAAGATGTTGGTCTAGAGATTGATTCTGTAAAATGGGGAAATTTATGGGATAAATTTCCATTTCATTCAATATCAGCAAACCTGCGAGAAAATTCATATAAAATTATTCATTTAACACCGTTAGTTTTGCATAGAATCGATAATACTGCTACACAGAGGTGTTGGAGGGGGTGTGGAGAGCTTGGAAGTTACTTTCATATGTGGTGGACGTGCTGCTGTTCAGGCATTTTGGAAAAAAGTGTTGCATGAGATTGGGATGATTACAGGGCAGAACATCAAGTCTGATCCTGTTATGGCTCTCTTATCGATTTTCCAAGGAGATAATCTATCATTGCACTCTAAGGATCTAATAGTAACCTTACTAGTGGCAGCAAGAATTGTAATTGCCCGTCATTGGAAAAAGATTGATTACAATTTCATAGAATTATGGTACTCTCAGGTATGGAACATAGCTTTAATGGAAAAATTAACACAACAAAGATTGGCGAGGCAGGATCCCTCAAAAACAGACAACTTTCATATTAAATGGTTCATGTTTATAAATTATGTAGCAATGGGGGAGCATGATTTCTATAAGCCATCAACTCATACATCATTATGGAGGGATGTTTTTGGGTAGTTTATGTAGTTTATTGCATTAAATCCATCTACGAAAAGGAAATTCCTAGATCTCTGTGGCATTTCATGTATTATGTGTTTTTAAAGCTTACATTAATCTCAGTAACTCTCTTTTACACCTCTTTTTATTTATTGATTTTTTATTTTTATTTTAATTTTAAAACATTTTTATTTTATTTTTCTTCCTTTTTTAATTTATTTATGTATATATGTTGTGATTGTATAAGCTATATGTCAGTACACTGTAACGAAGTTACGAAGTTTTTGATTTATAAACTTAAGAAGTTGATTTTAAAAAAGGAAAAAGACAAAAAAGAAAGAATTTAAGAAATGTGGTAGAAATATTTTGAGTACTTTGGTCAAGTCTTATTGTATATGGGGTTATACAGGAAAAGAGAACAATTATTAAACAAGGGCATTTAGCACAAACATGAATTCTTTATATGTAACTATGTGAATAATGCTCTTTTTTCTCTTTCTTTGTTTGTTTGCTATGTATTGTTTTATACTGTGCTGATATTTGTATGGCAAAGAAGAAATAAAATGCGTTAAAAAATATCCTGTATGTTGCATTACCTGGCTATATGTCCATCTCTATCTTTCTATGGCATTTATACCACACTGTCAATGGATTTACATGGCAGTTGTATGGCACCCATTTGTAGCTTGCGCTGGTTCTCTTGAAAAGCAGTCGGAGGGAACATCAGTTTGCAGTAGGGTTGCCAGATCTCCGGTTTTCTGCCGGAGTCTCCGGCAAAAGGGGGCCGTCTCCGGCCTCCGGCCATAGGTTCTTTTAAGACGTCAATCTCCGGCTTTTGAGCATTCCCCCCAGCCACGCATGCATGAGTGACGTATGTGGCTGGCCGCCTTCCCGCCCTTTCTCATTGAGGCGGGGACTGTGGCTGGAGAGAGAGGAGGGGAACTTGAGGCGTTGCCAGGCAGCAGCGAGTAGAGCACCTCATCAAATCTGCTGTGGGGTAAGAAGGCCTCTCGGTCGCAGGAGGCTTGCACAGCCCTTGGTAGGCCAGAGAGGCCTTGCACAGCCCTTGGTAGGCCAGAGAGGCCTTGCACAGCCCTTGGTAGCCCAGAGGGGCCTTGCACAGCCCTTGGTAGGCCAGAGAGGCCTTGCACAGCCCTTGGTAGGCCAGAGAGGCCTTGCACAGCCCTTGGTAGGCCAGAGAGGCCTTGCACAGCCCTTGGTAGCCCAGAGGGGCCTTGCACAGCCCTTGGTAGGCCAGAGAGGCCTTGCACAGCCCTTGGCAGCCCAGAGGGGCCTTGCACAGCCCTTGGTAGGCCAGAGGGGCCTTGCACAGCCCTTGGTAGGCCAGAGGGGCCTTGCACAGCCCTTGGTAGCCCAGGGGGGCCTTGCACAGCCCTTGGTAGCCCAGAGGGGCCTTGCACAGCCCTTGGTAGCCCAGAGGGGCCTTGCACAGCCCTTGATAGCCCAGAGGGGCCTTGCACAGCCCTTGATAGCCCAGAGGGGCCTTGCACAGCCCTTGGTAGCCCAGAGGGGCCTTGCACAGCCGTTGGTAGCCCAGAGGGGCCTTGCACAGCCCTTGGTAGCCCAGAGAGGCCTTGCACAGCCCTTTTTAGCCCCGGCCCAACCGCTTCACCCCTCCTGCCGTGGGTGCCGCAGGGCAGCGGCGGCCGCAATGGGGCTCACCAGTCTCTGGCTGGGGGGGGGCATTGCGGCCGCTGCTGCCCAGCGGCGCCCACAGCATGACAGGTGAAGCAGCCGGCCATCCTTTTTGGAGCAGGGGAACCGGCTCCGGGGCTAAGAAGGAGCCGGCCCTGGCCAGCCTCCACTCCTGCTGAGGCTGGCAGGCCGCTCGGACGCCGTCTCCTAGCAACCGCAACTGTAGGCAGCTGACACAGAACAGAAAAGGCACTTTGCGTATCCTCTGCACTCAAAATGTCAAGATTTGTCTCTACGTGAACTCAATGTCTGTGCCAAAGAAATACAAATTCTGTGGTGCAATATAAATGTTGCAAATTAAATAAAACGACATCGTTTGGTTATTTAGCATACATAATTCTGCATACATAATTCTCCTTCTGTGGTCCAGGTTCTTTATTAATTAAAACATGACTAGAAGAAGAAAAAGATAGGATGGGTTCATAAATTGTAGATTGGTACATGTGAAAGAAGCCACAGACCTTTTGAATGAATGTGGATCTATTCTACCCAGATTATACAGGAGGGTGTCACCCACACTACTGCTGGATGTAGGCTCAGTGGCCCAAAGCAAGGGTGGAGAACCTGTAGCCCTCCAGATAGTGCTGGACTCTAATTCCCATCAGTTCCAGCCCGTATAGCCAACTCCTGGAGGGCCACAGGTTCCCCATCCCCTGGTCCAAAGCCTGCAGCCTTTAACTTTTGATATGAGTGTTGACTTCCACATGTTAAGCTGCACATCTGTCTGCTAAGGCAGTTGTCTAAATTCCAGTATTGCATACCGCTTTTTGTGCAATGATTTTTTTTAATCCTGCATGAGTAGCATGCAAAAAGCTAATTCAAACTGGGAATATGCACAGTGCTGGCATTCATAGAACAGTCTCAGCATGTGGTAGCTGCACTGCAGTAGGAAGCTGACCCTATCTCAAAACTGTGGTTGTCAAATACTAAGGGGTGTGTTTAAACAGAAAATAATGCAATTGTCCTGACAAAAAATGACCAAGAACAATCCTGGCATCAGAAAAGTAGACATATACAGGATTTCACTGTTAAAATGTTAGATCATCATCACCATCATAATCTCAACAGGAGTTTCCTTAATTGAAATGTTGTTGTTGTTATGTGCCTTCAAGTCGATTATAACTTATGGCGACCCTATGAATCAGTGACCTCCAAGAGCATCTGTCATGAGCCACCCTGTTCAGATCTTTCAAGTTCAGGTGTGTGGCTTCCTTTATGGAATCAATCCATCTCTTGTTTGGCCTTCCTCTTTTTCTATTCCCTTCTGTTTTTTGCAGCATTATTGTCTTTTCTAGTGAATCATGTCTTCTCATGATGTGTCCGAAGTATGATAACCTCAGTTTCATAATTTTAGCGTCTAGTGTTAGTTCTGGTTTAATTTGTCCTGACACCCAATTATTTGTCTGTTTTGCCTAGAATGCCCTCCCTTGTCCTTAACATGGCTGCAACCTCAGGGAGAGGGCTGCATAACCTCAGAGAGGGGCTGAAGAACCTCAGGGAGAGGGCTGCATAACCTCAGAGGGGGGGCAGAGAGAGCAATGGGCTGCATAACTTCAGAGAGAGGGGGGGCTGCTGTGGGCTGAACAATTCTCAGCGCTGATGTGCCTGTGCCTCCACCTTTATCTTGCTGTAGATAGCCGGGACGAGGTCCAGAACATCCAAGAAGCACACACAGCAGGATCTTGGTAGGCATGACTTTATGGAATCATATGGCTTCCTTTATGGAATCAATCCATGTCTTGTTTGGCCTTCCTATTTTTCTACTCCCTGCTATTTTCCCAAGCATTATAAAATATTATTTTTATTTTGTATAATCTTTTATAAGACGTTTCATCTTGATGCAATTAAAAACCATTCAATTGCTTCAGCAGGCAAAAAAGTCATTAAGTGGTCAGCCAAGACTCTCAGTAATGTTCAAGTAGTGGTGGTGATGAGTTTGCAAATCCCTGGTCTATCGCCTTGCTGTCTGGTTGTGAGCTTACAGGATGCATTTGACTGGCCAGGGTTGGATGCTGGGTTTGAAGAACATAAGGACAGCCCTGCTGGATCAGCCAAAGGCCCATTTAGTCCAGCGTCTTGTTTACACAGTGACCACCTAGATGCCTGTGGGAAGCCCACAAGCAGGAACCCAGTGCAGCAGCGCTGTCCCCACTTGTGATTCCCAGCAAATGTTACACAGAGCCATATAGCTTGTGATATGAAGGGCCTTTACTCTGATCCAACAGGGCTCCTCCAGCAGCATTGTGGCATACTTGTGTGCAGGGCTGGATTACCCACTAGGCCCCTGCATTAGTGCCTATGAAACTCTTACAGGCCTACAAGAAAGTTTGGGTTCTACAAAATAAGTTAATTAATGCAAATTATTGTCTGATGTAGCAGTTTACTCAGCCTTGACCCAATGAACAACAAACATATGTCTTAAGTAAATGTAGATTAAAAACTCACTTTGCAGCTGTTGTTGTTAGCAAAATCAAAGATCACAATAGAGGAGCACAAGCCAAGATAGCCATGAAGCATTCTCAGTACATGATCTCTTCTCGGTTATCCCAGAGTGCAGGACACGAAATAATGGGCTCAAGTTACAGCAACGTAGGAGACCCCTGTTCTCACAGAGCTACCAAACAGAGTTTGCCATAGTGATTCAACAGACAGCCTCTCTTCCCAGAGATTTCTGTGATTGTAGCTCTGTTAGGGCAACAGGAGTCCTCTAACAGCTTTCAGCACCCTTTGCAAACTACGCTTTCCAGGATTTGTTGAGGGAAGCCATGGCTGTTTAAAGTGGAATAATAGTGGATTAGATGTCTGGTGTGAATGTGGCCTGAGTCTTAGCAAGTGGAGGAAAGCTGAATGACGCAGAGGAAGCCAAGGTTGGTTGATTCAGTCTCTACTTCCAGATAACATCTTTCACCGTTCTCTTAAAATTTCCTCTTCCTCTGCGGTGCCCAAGACGGCAAGAACCCTCCATGGGCCAGGAAAGACTGAGACACTTCTTTTCTGAAGGCATCAGAACTGCACCTCCCAAGAAATGTCCCTAATGTCCTAGTAAGAGTTCTACCCACAAGTTGAAGAGTTACGCTGGCCCTTTGGTCTGTGTTGCTGTGGTTGAATTCGGGTAATAAATGTTACACTGTAGTACTGCTATGGCACCCATAACATGGAAAGCACACTTTGAACTTGGCCTGTTAGCAAATCAGCAACCAATGCAGATGTCAACGCAATACCATACCAACCACAACAAGATTCCTATGAGTAAGGCAGACAACTCAGCATCCCACAACTAGTCAGGATTCATAACGAAAACCAAAACTAAAAAAATCCTGGCAACCTGTCAGTTAATGTAGAATGCTGCAGCACGATTTCTGACATGAGTGAGATCCTATCAGCACATGACACCTCTGCTCTGAAATCTTGTTGTGGTTGGTATGGTATTGCATTTAGGAAAGCATCACTGTCTTGTTTTTTCATTTTCTGTTTGCATTGCATGTACCTTTGACCCTCCTCCCTTACATCCATAGAAGCAACAACAGTGGTTCCATGTGGTCAGCTCAACCCCCTAAAACCCATTGATGATGTGCCTTGTTGGTTGCATGATGGTTTGTTTTTTGCCCACTAATGGTAAAAGAGAATTCACATATTTGAAAATGTGGCTGCAGTTGTTGTTCCCAAGCTGCTGCCTGTAAAGGTAGACCAAACCATGTGTGTTTTCTCTCTGTCAATTATTACTCACTGGAATTGGATTGGCTGTCAAAGTGAGTTTATAGCACCCCACAGGGTAAACAGAAAGGGTAGAGAATCTTCTTTCTCTAACTCATTTCTCAGACCTCTTTCTGAAGTGAAGGGTCAAATCTGTAAAGAAGTTTGGAGCAGCCACATTAAAAGATAAGGGCAGGGCATTCCATGCAGGGGGTTGCCAACCCTGCATGGATATGGATGTCTTTGCAGAGGATCCCTAGACAAGCTTTACTAACAGCACAATCCAAACTATATCTACTCAGAAGTAAGTCCTGTTGAGTTCTATGGGGCTTAGTTCCTTAATAAGCATGTTTACAGTTGCTGCCTTCAGGGGCATCCATCTGTGCTCCCATCTAACATCTCTGCAACACTAAGCTCCTTTCTTCCAATAATGGCCTGGCCTGAGGGCACGTAAACCCTTCTTGCCAGAAGCAAGTAAACTAGATTAAATGTTCCCTAAAGGCGTTGAACTGTGACCTGGGAGACCAGGGTTCGAATCCCCACACAGCCATGAAGCTCACTGGGTGACCTTGGGCCAGTCACTGCCTCTCAGACTCAGAGGAAGGCAATAGTAAACCACCTCTGTCTAAATACTGCTTACCATGAAGACCCTATCTGGGATCAACTTGAAGGCAGTCCATTTCCATTTTGCATCACCCTAAGCTTGTGAGAAAGAATGACCTTGTCACTTCAGATGGACCTAGGAACACTCTATTTTAGGTAAGATTTCTATTTTAATCTCCAGAGAATTTTTTTTAATGGTATGTTCCAAGCAACTGTGGTTGATACAATGTATCATGTTTAATGACATCACTAGGGCCTGCCCCGTGACGTCACTAGGGCCCTCCCCGTGACATCACTAGGGCCCGCCCCCATTTTCTCAGGTTTTTGGATGGTTCCGACCTGGCAACCCTAGTTTGCAGCATGTGTTTGAACTGTGTGTTCTGCACAAACAAAACAGTTATATGGATTCAAAATCCTTTGTAACATCTTCTTACCCACCAATATTCCTGGCTGAGTATGAAAGCCCTTAAACAGGGGGTTACGACAGTTTGTATTATGGACATTCCATAAGGTATTTTATGGACATAAGAAGAGCTCTGCTGGCTCAGGGCAAAGGCCTATCTAGTCCAGCATCCTGTTCTCAGTGGCCAACCAGATATCCATGGGAAGCCTGCAAGCAAGAACAGTGATTTTCATACTGCATCAGACAGTGGAGGTAGAAAATAGCCATTATGGCTAGTAGCCTTAATAGCCTTATTCTCCATGGGAACCTTATACTTCTTGGAAGAGATCTTTCCGGATGGATGGATGGATGGACGGACGGACGGACGGACGGATGGACGGATGGGAGGGAACTTGGTCACCACCAGAGCTTGGAAGATTACTTTTAAAAAGTAATCAGTTACAGTTACAGTTACATGGCCCAAAAAGTAGTAATTACCGTTACAGTTACAATTGCTCTGAAAGTAACTGATTACTTTTTCTCAAAAGTAATCACTGCAGTTACATTTCAGTTACTTTTTTTAAAAAAAGTCTACAAGGTGCTGGCCTTGGCTGCTGCACATCTAAATAGCCTAAAACAACATTAAAAATAAACACACACACATACAGACGGAGTAGAATAATTCTTTTTATAGCAATGGTGGTCTCTCCACTGGTAAGGGAGGGAGGCAGAGGCCACTACTCAGATCTTTGCATGTAAAATCAAGTGCAACCCCCCCCACTCAGCCAGCAAGCATAATCTCTCTCACTTATCCACCTCCTGGACCCTGCCCTGCCACCAACTAAGGGAGACTCACCCAAGCAAACATTTTCCCCTGAGATGCAAAAAAGTTAAAATACTGCAAATGCAGCACAGTAACCAGAGAGGGTGGTGGAGGCCACTTTATGGGCCAAGTGCAAACACACACACAGACACGTTGTCATCTTTCACCTCCACAATTCTTTATCTCCATTCTGCTTCTGCCTCCTTCTCCTTTATCCATGTTCTTGACCTCTGGCTCCTTTCCCCCTCCACTCCATTTTTTAAAACAATTGTTTTCTCCACTCCACCCTGTCTCACTCTCCACTTCCTCCTTTGTTGCCTCCTACCCACCCACAGATCATGACGATAATGAAAGTTGAAGAGGAAAGCACAAAACAGGACTACAGCTGAACATCAAAAAGACTAAAATAATGACAACAAAAGATTTATGTAACTTTAAAGTTGACAATGAGGACATTGAACTTGTCAAGGATTATCAATACCTTGGCACAGTCATTAACCAAAATGGAGACAATAGTCAAGAAATTAGAAGAAGGCTAGGACTGGGGAGGGCAGCTATGAGAGAACTAGAAAAGGTCCTCAAATGCAAAGATGTATCACTGAACACTAAAGTCAGGATCATTCAGACCATGGTATTCCTGATCTCTATTTATCATACTTTGGACACATCATGAGAAGACATGATTCACTAGAAAAGACAATAATGCTGGGAAAAACAGAAGGGAGTAGAAAGAGAGGAAGGCCAAACAAAAGATGGATTGATTCCAAAGGAAGCCACAGACCTGACTATAACAATCAAAGCTAATTATACAGGCCACTAGAAAATAAAGATGTAGGGATGAGGCTAAAAATGTAATATTTGTTTCCTGTTATTCTGGCACCAAATTGTTTGGTTAGTAAAACGTATGGTACAGAATGCGGCGGCGCGTTTGATTACGCATAGCCGTCGCCGTGATCATATCACTCCAGTGTTAATAGATCTTCACTGGCTACCAGTTGTCTACCGGGCCCAATTCAAGGTGTTGGTGCTGACCTTTAAAACGCTATATGGTTTCGCCCCAGTTTATCTAAAGGAGCGCCTCCAGTATTGCCAATTATGCCGCCTGACAAGATCAGCCTCACAAGACCTTCTCTTGGTCCCACCGGTTAAAACAGCTAGGCTGGTGCGGACCAGAGAGAGAGGGCATTTTCAATTGTGGCCCCCACCCTCTGGAATTCCCTTCCTTTGGATCTGCGACTTACCCCCTCCCTGCTAGGTTTTCCCCAAGCCTTAAAGACCCGGCTATTCAGACAGGCCTATAAGATCAGGGTGGATTAGTTTTAAAGTGTTAATTGATGGTTGCTTTTAGATGGATTATGATTGTTTTTAATATGTGTATTGTATTTTATATTGTTGTACGTCGCCTAGAGTGTCCGTTAACCCAGACAGATAGGCGACCCACAAATAAAATTATTATTATTATTATAATGCTACATCTCAACATGCACTTTACATATGAATGCTTTACTATTTCCAAAATAATGAGTCCCTAGGAATTCTAATAATATATTTTCCTTAATATCATATTCTTCAGCTTGGAAACTAATCAGAGCAGACATCATAGCTGTTACCTGCCTATTCCCAAAATATCTGAACAAATATTTAAGGGACTTTTGGCGTGATGAAACTAAAGGTCAGGGTCATAGCAAAGGGCAGCTGTTAGAGGGAGAGACTTGAAATTGTCTAAGTCATGTCTTCTCCCATCTATTTTTTATAACCTCCCAATAAACAGACCTCTCTGATTTCAAACACATTTCTGAAATTCAGCAAAGCCATCAGTTCTCTAAAAAGGCAACATTTTTCTTGGCTCATGCAGCAGCTACTCAGCCTTTTCTCTTCAAATGCAGATTGTATGTGTGTGTGTGCGTGCGTGCGTGTGTGTGTTGATAATACACAAATATCTCAGTAAATTTTACTCAGCATTAATTTCTTGCACCAATATTTCCCTTCTTCCAGCCAAGAAACCTCATAGTTTATTAGTTTTGGTGGAATGTCTAAGAGTGAATATAAGCAAATGGACTATAATTGAGTTTTGGTCTTTGAACTCTAAAATTCCATCACAAAAACTGATGAGTGATTACTTTTATCCACTGATCAAAACCTTTTAATGGTTATTTCTGCTAGTGGCAGGGCATTTATCTCTACTTAAAAAGCTAAAGTTGCTAATATTCTTTGAAAACTATACTATGGGCTGTACTCAGTGTAGCACTATCACAAGCATTTTGTCGGCACAAGGACTTTTACTTGCACAACAGAACGTTTACTCCTTCTCTCCCATGCACTCCCTAAATTTGTTCTGAAATTTCCCCCACCCTCCAGAGCAGATCTGGGGTTGTTATGAAGCACATGTGGGGGAGAGGAGGGGGAAATCCCCTTGCACTAGTTGGAGTTGTTCTGCTGGCCCAAGGATTTTGTTGAATACCACCCTATAGGCAGGCAACTGATGGACTGTGTGCACGAGGGGGACTCCCACCAATTCCTGCACCCAGAAGCTGCCTCCCGGCCTCATCAGCTTACTCCTAGAAGGGGAGCCTGTGCCCGTTTCCTAAGCCACTTATCTTGATAAGCCCCCAACTCAAAGCTGACCCCTTGCACCTCTCTCGCCCCAGAAATTATCCCATCAGTTGCGTGTTTCTTGCAGGAGAGACCAAAATGCAGAGTCTCACCTCCCCCTTTCCTGTTAGCCGCGCTGCCCAGGAATGAGCCCGGGGAGACCTCCAGGAGAGGCGATCTTACATTTTTGTCAGTTTCACTTTGCAATTGACAAGAACGTGCGTTTCGTTCAAGATTCAACTACTGAGATCTATCGACGTGGTGCTTGCCTGAAAATGTTCCCTTAAAAAGGTTGAGTGTGGGAAGCAGCAGCGGGGGGGGAGCCACCGACAAGCAGGAGGGTAGAGGAGGCGGTAGGCTGGAAGGAAGGCGGCAGAACGAGCAGTGGGGGCACGCACACACACACACCATCGTCACTCACCTCAGCTCTTCACCTCCATTCTGCTTCTGCTTTCTGCTTCTGCCTTGCCCTCCAGCGCGGTCTGGCTCTCCACTTCCTCCCTCATGCCTCCTAACACAGAGCACGAGGGAAGAGCAACAGTGTGCAGAAGCCTAGTGTGAGGCACATGTCTTTTGCTCACCAATCACAGGAGCAGACTTCCTGTTCCCCCCCCCAGTAACGCCCAAATGTAATGTGGGAAAGTTATAGTTACAGTTGAAAAGTAATAAAATTACCACTCGTTCTGTTACAAGTAACATGTAACTAAGTTGCCCACTCGTTACGCAAAAAAGTAACTAATTAAAAGTAACTCGTTATTTCTAACGAGTTACTTCCAAGCTCTGGTCACCACCTTGCAGCCCCAGTCCTTCTAATCCTTTATTGCTATTTCCATAATATAAGGCTATGCTCACTATTGTATAAAAACCACTATTCTTGTAGTCACTACTTGTAAATCAACTTGCCTTTCATATGAACCATAATTCAAATGGCCCCTCTCTCTATTGGCTATTAAACCGAGAAAGCAGAGGTTAAATTTCCACAAGTGAGCTACGTGACTTAAAAGCGAAAGTTGGCAGAGCTCGAGCCATCTTCAAGGACACGTTGCTATGCAACCTAGGCTCGGGCAGCTGGCCTTATCTATATAGAGGGCCAGCAGACACTTGTGAGTGTGGGGGTCGAGGAGTTTGTACAGAGAGAGCTGTGAGTAAAGTAACTCTTAAAACTTATTGCTTGTCCGGCTCATTGCTTCAACTGGCATCTAGCCTGTCACTATAGTGTTCTGCATCCTGGGCATCTGCTTGCGCCAGATACAACATCCAACACTCTCCCCATAATCCAGGCAACATCCTAATGGGTTATGTTAGTCCCTAGTTCCAGGACTTTATGTCTTGAGCAAACAGTGTCCCAAAAGATCTCTTTTTCTTTTTTGAAACAAAAACAATCTGTTCTATGGTGTGGATCAAGCAGAATTAGATACAGATAGCCAAGGGATTGTGAAAATAAAGCATTTTATTTCTAAACACCTCAGAGGAAGCAATTTTCATTTTTTAAAAAGCTATTAAATCAGGAGTCTAATTTTGGCACAGTGATATGAGGTAAATAAAACCAACAATGATCTTGATAGGCCATCCCATATGCTCACCATTGACTGGACAGCATGTTTAACGCTCACAAAGAATAAAATAAAATAATGGTTTAAGCCTTTATGAGGACACGGTTTCAGAATTGCTGGTGTTATGCAGCAGCCTGCAAAAGTTTAATACACTGGAACCTGTGTGACTAAATCTTAGCTTCAGTTGGTTTGACTTGTGTATGGGATCTGTGCTTTCAGGAGGTACTCATTTAATCTCATCTGATTGAATGTATGTTCCTAAAAGGTAAAGGTGTCCCCGCACTTGTAGTGCGAGTCATTTCTGACTCTTAGGGTGACATCTTGCAACGTTCACTAGGCAGACCATATATATGGGGTGGGATTGCCAGTTCCGTCTCCGGCCTTTCTTTACCCCCCAGCATATGCCAGGTACTCATTTTACCGACCACGGATGGATGGAAGGCTGCGTGGACCTCAACCCCTTTTACCAGAGATTCGACTTCCTCCTTCCGTTGGAATCGAACTCCGGCCGTGAGCAGAGCTTCAGCTGCTTTACCGCCGCTTACCACTCTGCGCCACGGAGGATCTTAATGTATGTTCCTAACACACTATAATCCATGGCTGTATAATAGTCGATCCCTTTGTAGTTCATATCATGGTTTCTGCTGTAGTATGCTCTTGCCAATGAAAGTCCATGTCACATTAGATTGCAAGATACCATAGGACACTTAGATCTTAACCAGTTGCTGCTCTGACCTGAGTGGAATAGCATTTTTTAAAATACCAGTGTAAATGAGCATTTGCCAAGCTGTTATCAAAGTGAAGATATCTATTCATAAGAATATATATGAACGTTAGCATGCTGCAAACAGAACTGGAAAGCATGGAGACTTTGATTAATTTTCTGCAAATATATACACAGTAATTTTTTTAAAGATCTTTAAGAAACATGTTTTTAACATATGGCAAGGAGCAAATACTTTGAACTGCTTTTAAAATATAAAACATTGCTTGAACTTGGTATAGTTTGGGGCAGACTAGAGGAACTAGCCATCAGGTTTCTAGGCCTCTACCATTTCCTATATTTAGACTGGTCTATAACCAAGCTTTTGAATGTTAATTTTTGGAAATCCCTAATCACAGACTTTAGCTATTTAGTTCCTGTCAACACTGGAAAAAATCCATGGCTGCTGTCACTGAATTAGATTAACTATACACAAAGTCTGCTATTTATATTTTGTTTCTCTGTGTGGGCCCCTCCTCGGGGAGGGGCATATTAAAGGCATCCTGATCCATGGGTTCCATGGGAATTAGGCCCAAACATGAGTTCCAATTGTCACCACAATCAACAGGAATTCAGTTAGTTAAGACTGTACTGAGGTTTTCGTCCTTGGTTACAGACTCTTACTCCCTTCCCCCAAGCACCACGAGCTTAAATCCGCCCCACACAGAGTCACCACAAGTCCTTCTCAAGACTGTTCTGCTGTACTTGCACTTTACTGGGGTCTTTTCCAGAGACAGCCAATGTAGAAGCCCAGATTTCTGCCTGTTTCCCATGTCCTTGGTGGTGTGGTACTAGGCTTTGATTCCCATCTGATTTCTGTGGTTTTCCAGTAGCCTCTTTCTCAGGGGTATGGGGTTTGGGAAGTGATAGGTCTAGAGATCCTCTGGCTGGCCACTTTGCAGGATGTTCTACAGTTAATCCAGTGGGGCAGTCCTGCGCTATCCTTGCCCCAGAGGGTTTGGGTGGTCAGAACAAGCTCTTCTCCGAGTTTCTTGTACTTTGCAGTTGGCAGAGGAAGAAGCTCCAGGAGATCCTGAGGATAGCAGCTCCTTAGGTCTCTGCTTCTTCTCTGGAAAACCCTCCCACTTGTCTGCTAGCTCAGGGCTATTTATGTTCAACAGCTGTAGGAGACCTTCATCAAGCTTTAGGCAATAGTAGCTGCTCCCTGCCCTACCCATCTCCTGGCTTGGCTGATGGAGCAGCGACCCTGACTCATACAGAAATGGACTGGGGCCTTCTTTAAGGGGCCATGTTGGTAAGAGCCATTTGGGCTGAGGTGATCCCCTGCAAACCTTCACAATGAGCATTTGTGGAACGATAAACATGAAAAAACATTAGATGGATGTTATGTTCCAATCAGAAGTTATTTATTCACATTTCAAGCCACATGACCCCTACCTTATTTTATATCACTTTTGCAATTCTGTGATTGTGGTAGTTTGTGAGAAACACGGAGGTTGGAAGGCGAATCACGAAATGTTTGCAAAGCACAATTTTATACCAATATCACCAGAGAGTGCCACTTTTCGGAGTATAGTTTTGGTACAATCTACTTTGTGCATCTGAGAGTATTTCTCAGTCAATGGTATCATACATACTCTAAATACAGAATAATTTCACCAAGTTTGCATAGCGACACAAGTAGCTGTCCAAATAATGTTATGGATATTAAATTTCTGTATGCAGCCTTTTCTGTGGCACTAAAAACACTGCAGAGTTGTACTGAGCATATTTGTTTATCAACCAATACGTCTTACTCGGCTGATTAATATAGTTGCTAAGTGTAAATTAATCTAAAGTTAGGCTTTCAGCAGTTCTAAATAACAAGGTAAGAAGATATTTTGATAATATAAAGTTTACACAGGGGCACAACTATGAAAATAAATTAAGGTAAAATGTAGAATTGAATGTCTGGTGTTAATAATTCTAATACTGTGGTCTCAAGATGTCACATTTTAACAAGTATGTGAAGCTTTATATTCTAGGCAGGTGTTGAGAAAAATACATTGCGATTGGGTGGTGTGAGTGTTTTCAGAATTTTAAAATACTGAGTTAATTTAGAATGTTGACTTCTGTGCAGACAGGCTGTGTGGTTTTTTTTTGCATATTTGTGGAAATTAAAATTCATAACTGGATATTAAGAGCTATGGCTGTGCACTCAGACCTTCCATCCTAAATGGTGATGAAATGTACATCAGGGTTCATTGAACAGAAAGGACTGTGGGAAAATAAGAAATGTGTGAATTGCCATTTAAGTACCTTATGCCAGGGTTTCCAGGCACTCTGGCTTTCCCAGAGGGAAAAATAATTGACCCTAGTAAGCACCTCTGTTGTCCGAAGATTACTGTTGGTGAGCGTTCAAACATCTATAGGCAGTTGTTGAAAAATGGCAATGCTTACCCAGTACTTTTTTTGATAAAAAATGAGATACTGGTACTCATATCTTAATAAAAGTGCCATGGTTGTCATGGGCAGCAAATAAGAGGTGGGAATATTCTGTACTGGTGAGTACTGTCACAAAAAAGCTTTGTGCTTACCTATAGTGCAACTGTAGTGTATGGTTGTGGAAATGGCATTTGCACTACAGTTGAAGATACCTTTTGAACAGTGCCTGTGACATCACTGTGAGGCTAAATCTGCAGGTATCATTTGGAACACCCTCCATTTTAAAGGTATGGTTTTTCCCCTCCGTTACCAAAACTTGGTGATATGAACAAAAATTGCTGTTTCTCCCCAATAGCATGGCCTTTTCTAGTAGCAGTCTATGCTATCCTGCCCCCTTCTATTGTGTAAGAGTACAGCTTTTGAAAACACTTTCTCATGCAAGTAAAAGTATCGTGATCACCATATAAGAAGGAGATTGTGTGAAAAGGCTCTGAATAGTCCCTCATTTATTGGATTTGGGAATAAGGCTAACTGCTTACTAACTTTTTGGACCACGACAAAATGAAAAGGGCAGATACAACAGACAAGAACCATTTTCAGATCTTACCAGATGCCCAAATATCTCTTTGTTTTCAGTGTTTGATTTTTCTGCTGTTTGTTCCAGCTGTCTCCACTTCAGACTTTCACAGTGGAGGAGCTTGTCCTGTCGGCCAGCATCGTGTTGAACAATGGCCTTAGGTTAAATATAGATGGTGTTTTACAGGAATTAGGCAACAGCTGTACCATATCTTGTGTACTATCCCTTCCTTTCTATATGGTTATCCTAACTGAGTCACAGGAATCCATGCATGGATCACCTGTGACAGAGGCGCAAATTATAAGCAGACACTCACAGAGGGGAAAGCCTGTATCCAGTAGTGGGGTAATATATGTCAAACCAAATGCATTCACCATAAGTGGGTCCCTATCCTGCAGCCTTGCTCTTTGTAGTTGTAAAGACTGGGTCAGGATTATTATATATCTTTTGAGGGATGTGGCCACCCCCATAGTTGCATCTTTACAGGTTCATATTATATTGGCTGTTTTAATAGTATTAACACTGACTTGTGTGGTCTGTGCTGGACAACTGAGCCAAGGGATAAGGGATAAAGGTAACCTCCATGTGTCACACTTTCTAGGGGTTCTGATTTCTTCACACAAAAATCTCCACACATTGAGAGGGGCACAGAGTCACACATGGCTGGTGGCCATCCTGCCACTCATTGTTTCTGCATTTGGCAGAGTAAAGGTCCTCTTTGTTAAGGGAGATCCTGGGCCACTCATGATATACTCTTGCATGGAGGAGTACTACGCACATATATTTGATGCATGTATAGGGCCTCTTCCATCTTGCTCAATGGATGGGGAGCTGCTGGCTGTTATGATGGGGTGCGTGGCTATCTTTTGTGGCCCCGTGAATCCATCATGTGTTAAGAACATAAGAACATAAGAAGAGCCTGCTGGATCAGGCCAGTGGCCCATCTAGTCCAGCATCCTATTCTCACAGTGGCCAACCAGGTGCCTGTGGGAAGCCTGCAAGCAGGACCTGAGTGCAAGAACACTCTCTCCTCCTGAGGCTTCCGGCAACTGGTTTTCAGAAGCATGCTGCCTCTGACTAGGGTGGCAGAGCACAGCCATCATGGCTAGTAGCCATTGATAGCCCTGTCCTCCATGAATTTGTCTAATCTTCCTTTAAAGCCATCCAAGCTGGTGGCCATTACTGCATCTTGTGGGAGCAAATTCCATAGTTTAACTATGCGCTGAGTAAAGAAGTACTTCCTTTTGTCTGTCCTGTCCTTTTTGTCTGTTCCCTTGAAGGGGTTCCTCTGAACCTCCCTTTATTTATCTATGTTGGTCATATGTATGTAGAATTCCTCCATGCAAGAGTAGATCATGACTGTGATTGTGAATATAGTGAGTGCTTTAAAAGAGTAAAGAGTAACTTAGGGTAGCCATTTTTTTCCAGATCACTCTTAGTTATCTGTTTATTTCACTGCTTAGCAATAAACACCCAAACCTGCTCTAGTAAGTATAATAACTGCCGAATAAACAAGTCTTACTTCTTACTGCAGGCAAACAAACATGCTTTATCGCTGGCTGGGTAGAGAACACAACTGAAACTGAAACGCTGAGCAAAGGAAAGTCCAAGGGGTTGAGTCTAACTCTAGCCCATAATACAAAGTTCTAATATTTAACTCTTCAAGGGCCATGTTACTATACAGGATTTTTTTTCAGGATCACATAAGTAATTATATGGTGATTGTGATCATGAAAAATACACACTTAGTCAGGGAAAGTCTTGAGTAAGCAGACTTTTGGATGCTTTTCCAGATGAGGCTATTGTTGTGCACTCGCACCACCTTATTCACTGATTTTTTCAGAGGCTCTTATTCTTAAATGGTTTCTGCTCTTAAAACAAGCTGTCATTTTTTAAACAGAGGCTGCCATTGTCTGTTATGTCACAAATTAAAAAAAACAATTTCCCCAAAAAATCCTAGCAGGGGTGTGAAGCACAGCTTGGGGGGAGGAAGTGCACCCATTTGCCCCACCCTAGCTGCAGGGCTATGTGCCCACCCACAGGTACCCACAAACCTTAAGACAGGGAGACCCATTAAGCAGCTCATGTACAGGATACATTCCCTTTCTCTCCTATAACCCCGATGATGTGGCCCTTTCCAGACCAAAGCCAAGCAAGGTCTCCTGCAACTCCATCTGTAGTCTATTACCAACTCACAATCAGCTACTCCTGTGTAGCCAGGTAAAACTCTGTAATCCTAGTAGAACTGATCCTACTACATTGGCAATAACATTTGTGCCGTAGTATCATATTGCTAACTACTGTCAAACAATACAATATTTATGCTCTCATTCAGTTTTTTCCTTACACATTCTACCACTTAGCCAGTTATTTTATACTAATTCTTTTTCCTGTGTAAAATACTTTGTATTATCCGATTGAATTTCATTTGCGGTATCTACACTGCTATCCATTTTAGTGTGACTGAGTGCATTTGTAAAAGCTCATCCTTTAAAGAGTTTGCAATCCTTTCTGGTTCTATAACATCCTTGACATTGAGAAGTGTACAGTCTGCTCCTTCACCCAAGTCATTAATGAAAGATATGGAATATGCCAGATGTAGCACTCACCCCTATGCAATGTAGATGAATAAGTCTTTCCGGTATGGCAAGTGCATGAATTGTTAAATATCTATTGCTTGTGGACTTGCAATCCTCTCCTTTACACTTAAATAACACTCCAATTATAAAGTGGAATCTACAGGAAGAAAAATCAGAGCAACATGAACAGCTGCAAAAAACTGTATATCATGACATGTAATAAGAAACATGATTTAATTTTGTTCAGTAATAAACTACTTTCAGAGGGGATGTCTCATTATAAAAACAGACACCCTTTATTTGGATATCCTATTAAATATTCTGCAGTGAATACTTCAGACTTTATTAATCTTATGGGTTTATGATTGGAATAGATTGTATCAATTGTATACAGCCATTTATATCTTCAAGGTGAGAGATTTGACAGCACTGCACATAGTTACATCAGGGATTCCATGTCTTATTGAAAGTCAAGTAAATGGTACAACAATGAAGAAAAATCAATAGCACATGGGTTAAGGGAACATCATGTTTAATGCACAAAACCCAAGAGGATGGAAGGTTGGGGAGGACAACCTCATTTAGATTAGAGTTACCAAGACATTTGTGGCTTCCGGTGGGCATTTTAGAAATGTATTCATACAACAGTTGCAAGATTGCAAAAACTGATTAACTGTGAATGCTAGACCCATCCATGGTATGGTATTACTAAGGGAGGAAGAATACAAAATAGAGATAATAGCCTATATAATAATATTGCTTGGGCAATAGGAATGATGGGTTGCTTAAATTGGTGTACAAAAGCTTCTATGAGTATTCCAAGCTTGTGGCATGTCACACTATGCTCCAGAGCATAATGGCAGCAGAGCAGCCATGGGTTAGCACTTTGAAGTCCGACCTATTGAAATGGGAGAATTTAACCATGTGCTTAACTCTCCCATGGAAATCAATTGGGCTTGAAGATGCTTTGGCTGGATTGTACCTAAAGGCTTCCAAGGTGATTAATTTCATATCCCAATCAATTATATTTTTAAAAGCCTTGCACAAGGACAAAAAAATAAATATTGAGATGGCTTGTTCTTTTAACTAGATCAGGTTCTGTACCCCTTTAAAAATTGAGCTGAAGAGTGTCTAGGATGGGAGACCGAACAAGAAGGCTGCCTTTTTCCAAGTAAAAAATCTGCTACCCATCCTTAGTCCTTTGGTATAGCATGGACTGTAAATCTAAATAAATGTTAAAGCACTGAAGGAAAACATCTGTAAAAAAGATTGAAAGGCTTTAGTAGAAGCCCCTGAGGTCTAACTGCATCTCACAGTTGATATATAAAAGTTTTCACTGGATGCATTTGCTAAAAATACACTGAGAAAAAATATTTTCAGGGTTGCAGTGGTTGGAAGCAATATTTCTGTGGCTTCCCCTCTCTAGCTACATCTGTGGATGGAAGGAACATAGGAGTTGCTTGACCCATTCAAAGTGAGAAACTATCAGTTATTTCTAATAGATTGTCCTGTATAATATGAGAATATGGTTTGATATCTTTTTGTTTATTGTCAAGGTGAGCAAAACAGTGTGGTTCCATCTTCTCATAACATTTCCTCTTATTTTACCAGTGCACAAATGGCCACCCACAAAGCTTTCTGCATCTCATTTTCTGTACAAAAGGAAAAAAAATAGAATGGAAATTTGAATTGTTACGATATTCAGATAAGATCATGAATCATGTATTGTTAGCCATTATGTCCCCCCAAAGATGAATGAGCCCACAAACCTCCACCATATATACAAACACTTAAATAATTTAGTAGCCATAAAGGAGGCTATTGACATATTAAAATACGTAAGAGCTAACCCATTTTTAATGCTTCAGTGAAGTAATCTGAAATAAAAATGGTACGGAAGAAGAGAGCACACATGCCTGCCGTTTACATTATGTGGATTATACATAAGGTCATAAAGAAACTGACAGGCGTTTTATGGCTTTATGGCTTTGTTGTGTAGATCGTCAGGAAAGTATAAGTGTAATTTCAATGGAGACTTTTGCTTTTAAAAAAACTTGTAAAAGAATTTATTTATTTATTTATTTATTTAATTGCACTTTTAAACCGCCCTATAGCAACAAGCTCTCAGGGCGGTGTACAACAAGATAAAACCACATTAAAATACAAACAAGTGTGGATTACAGTATACAATTATAAAAACATATTTAAAAACAAAATTAGAATACAAATTAAAATAAAAATTGCAATTACAGTTTAAGTTTAAAATTAAAATTAAAAATTAAGCTTAAAATGCCTGGGCAAAGAGGTAGGTTTTTACCTGGCGCCGAAAGGATAACAAGGAAGAAAAAAGCAAAGCAAGAAATAAAGAAGAAAGGAGCAAAGCAAGTAACAACTCTTAGGCCTGATGTGGACATACTCATCATAGTAATATCATGAGTGGCCTGCAGGATGGACAGAATCCCCTCCAGTCTTTACAATCATTAAATGATTATTTTAGACAACTATATGCCTCAAGGTGATGTACAAAATACAATATAAACAGTTAAAATCAGCACAGAAATAACAGCAAATGAATGTAAAAAAGCAATATAAGGCAGACACTCATGGCAGAGACCTATACATTCAAGTGGGAAAGCTTGTTGGAACAAAAATGTCTTAAATGGGTTGTTAAGTGAGTACCATAAAGCTAACCAGGATTTCTGCTGAGCCAGGATTTGAAGCTAAGGTTAAAATTGGTTAAAATCCAAACTACCCTTAACTATAATTAAGGATATAATTACTGTGGTTGAATCAAAAGGTGCCTTGTATGAGCAGAAAGAAACGTCGACCCTTGCAAGGCGATTCCTTGAATTCCAACCTCTAGCTGCAGACCTTCAGTCCTCATCCCGTGTTGATCTAGAAGATCCCCCAACTCTCAAGAGCATTTGGAGAGGGGAGTTCAAGGGATTGAAGTGTGGAAGTTGGAAGTGGGAAAAGCCCTTTACATAAGTAGAACTCCATTATATTTCTCTGGATTCAGCCCATTGATGTCAATGCAATGCCTAATTGTGGTCCACAGTAAAGCTTAGCATTTGCTCCCAAAAAGGGAAGGACAAGAGAGAGGGAGTGTGTGATCCTGTGGCCCATTCCCAAGGCTTGTAAACATAGTTAGTGTGAAGTTTTTTTGTATCTGTCATTATTAAAAATAAATACCCAAATTTCTTTTTTAAAAAACAGTTAAAATATCTCTGCCTTTAGATGTGGTGCACCACCAGCACCCATCAAGTCATAATAATTGCTTTTAATGGTCAAAGTGTTTATGCTGTCAATCTTCCCATTGTTCCAATATGCCTCACAAGTGGAGAGAACGCTGTTGCACTCAGGTCCTGCTTGCAGGCTTCCCATAGGCATCTGGTTGCGCCCTGCGTGTACAGGATGCTGACTAGATTGGCCTTTGTACTTATCCAGCAGGGCTCTTCTTATGTCCTTTTGATGCCAGTACCACATCACATTCTTATGTTCTGATGTCCTGTGAGGCCAGGTCACTATCTCAATTTTACAGTGAGGAACTGAAGCCAAAGAATAGTAATTTACCATTGTCTTGTATGTCCATGTCTGAGCACAGATTTCTAAATCCCATTTTCCATCCTCTCAAGCCACATAGTGGGGAACAGAGTTCTGGGATTCCATATTGGCATTGCACTAGTGTTACCCTACCACTGCAAAGAGATACAGTAGTTCAGAGTGCACAGAGTGTACCACAAATTTAGCATTGAATAATTGTCATATACTAGTAGGGCTTTGTTGTTGTTATGTGCCTTCAAGTCGATTATGACTTATGGCGACCCTATGAATCAGTGACCTCCAAGAGCATTTGTCATGAACCGCCCTGTTCAGATCTTGTAAGTTCAGGTCTGCGGCTTCCTTTATGGAATCAATCCATCTCTTGTTTGGCCAATTACCCAATATGCCATAATTATTAACTTGTTTAAGACCATATACTACAGTACTATATACTACAATGCAAGCTGTCTTTAGATCAAGTCTTGGAGTGAGACTGAGGGCTCATTCACATGGGAGCTGAACTTTGCAGTAAAGACACAGCTTTTGCCATTGCGATAGATTTGGGAGGTTCACACTTCCTACCTTCAAATCTACTGTTTTCCTTTCACACAAGTAGGCGTTTCTCTGGAAAGGTTTAGTATCAGTGTTTCCTTGTGGCCCCGTCCTTAATTTTACATGTTTTCTCCCTCCGGAGTATCGATATTGCTAATGGAGAAGGGGAGGGGGTATTTTCTCAGTTTCATTGTTTCTTGTCAATTGCACGCCTCTTCTTTCTGCCTGGAGAGCATGGGGTGCAATTGACACAAAACTGTATGAAACTGAATAGAGGGGGGAGTGAGTGAAAGGCAAAGTAGGCAGCAGCTGCCGCAGCTGTTACAAACACCAGAGAGAGGGGGAGTTGGCGATGGGGCATAAGAGAGCCCGCCCACTAAAAATATTGAGGCAAAGCACCTACACGGAGGAGTGCAGTGAAGCTGAGACGGTTTTTCCTTTCCTTTTCGCATTATAATTGGATTGGGTTGATATGGCAAAACTGTGTGATGGCTGCTGATTGCCTGCAACATCATGTGAACCGTGCAAATTAAACAGGGATGCAAGTAGCACCAATCTCACAGTAAGATGCTGTGTGAACAAGCCCTAAATCTCTGCCCTACTGGCTGCCTCTGGCATTAGCACGCCTCAGTCCTAGCTCTCTATCTACATTTGGTACAATGTGATTTCACTTTTTCATAGACCATAATACTTCTGATTTCACCTGCCAATCTAATTTCACTTCCCAGTGTACACTATTTCTTGCTACAGATGTTGAACAGTAGACCTTAAGAGGGGAGAAATTATTTAGGAATGTATTATTAATCCTTGTTCAATTAATAAGATAGAGGTATGTGTGTCATAGATGTCTACACGCACGTCACACTTATATAGAACATGTCTTGGCTTACAATCTCTCTTTAAAATCCATTATTCTCTATACCTTCTTTGGTTAAATGATTGACTCTAGCTCTGCACTGTCTGTGACATGTTCTATTTGCTTATCACAGAAGACTTTAGATTTTGCATTAGCCTTGTGGGAAATTCATGAATGCCTTTCTTTTCGCTCCATTGAAAACAAATGTAGAATTTTACTAAGCTTTCAAAGAACTATATGCAACCCATCTGGGGAAACTGGCTGAGCTTTCAATAGCTCAGGCAGGTTTTCACTCTTCACTACACTCTAGGTGTCCTTGGTTTTAATCCTTGGAGGCTGCAAACATCCATTTTCAACTTGAATTAAACAGCAGACAAAATGAACATTGGAAGACTTGCAATGTGTTTCTTAATGGAACCATTTTAGTAAAAATGCTATTCAGATGGTTTTTTCAAATTATTATTTATTTTATTTCAGGACTGTGTTGATTAGGAGGACAAAGCAATGGTGTGATGTTAGACATCAGGTCTTGAATATTGTTGAGCAGCCCCCTCACCCAGTTTAGTTGAACAAACTTGGTTTTATTCTCTGTCCTCTACAAAAATGTGCCCTGATATGCTACAATATCTCAACAGATGAGCTAAACAGCATGGCTCTACATTCCACAGAGTCCTCCATAGCAGCAAAAACATCATTTGCATTCAAAGCTTTGTGTGTGTTTCCTCAAGATTTTTCTAACAAGAATGATCATTCTAACAAAATCACCAGAACAGACAGTTATTATAGATGCTTGAGGCATCTGCTTGTGATGTTTCCTCTGTATTGCAAGAATCTGTGGGTCTTGTACATTTCAGATCTAAGGAGACTAAATGCCTAGGTGAAGTTTTGGCATTTATGAATGCTCACATCCCACAGCATCAAGGTGTGGATAGAGTGTAGTTAAATGGGGAGACTTGAGAGTCGTTTGCTCACATTTCCCAAAACATCAATTGCAAATCAGGACTGAGAGATTTGAAATAGGTGGAAAGATTTCTTCTAGTATAGAGTTCATCCTCCAGGCTATACATTATAAAACCACAATAAGAGAGTGTTTTCTTTTGTTTCAGCTGACAATTCCAGAGACTATTTCAGCATTTTTTAAATATATCTATTCAAGTATTCGTTCTGACCCTCCACCCCACTCCAGTCCTCCATATTTACACAAACATATCCCTTTGGGTATGGCAGAAATACTTCAGCTGATTTTAATAGAAAGGATTAAGATTTCCACCCTTGTCATTAAACCTTTTATGCAAAATAAAAAAATTAATTGGGTCATGTTTTGCCCTGTCGAGGCAATGTTCATAGGTTTGAAATCTAAATAAACACAAAGATTAAATTGTAGTGGCATTCCTTTCCTATTAGAATTTGATGTAAATTTTTTTTAAAAAGCTAAAATCTGGTGAGTCTCCATCCCCTTGGCTGGGCGACTCTGATGTTGTGAAAATTCTAATTGCACAGGGGCAGATTCCAAAAGTAGAATGTTGCCAATACAGCTTGACTGAAGGAAAAGATAGCAGTCTGGATGGAAGAAAAATTGTGTTTTATGTTATTGGTAGAGAGGAGAACTGGAAAAAGGAAGGCAATAGTTTGCCCATAACACTAAACCAGACTATAGCTAAGCTTGAATCCTGAATGAGCAAGTATGCAGATGTTTGGAGGGAGAATTATGGCCGCTTCACTTCTACCCCAGTCCTCCTGCTGCCATGCTACCAGGAGCTAGGCCATGTTTGCCTTAGCATTTCATCTGTACCTGGTCTCATGATTTGTCTTCCCCTGACAATCCACAAGTGCTAAGCCAAGAATAAACCTTGGTGGCAGCTCATGGTTTAGAGTGAGACAAACCAGGGGCCCAGGTTCGGATATAAATGGTAAGCCAAACCATGGTTTAGTTTGGAGTAGTGCGGAGTCAGCAAGATTTGAGGGGAGTGAAGCAACTGCAATTTTTCTGCTTAGGTACCACATACATAGCCATGGTTTGGTTTTGTGTCACATGTGGACCAGGGTGATGAGCGTTGGAAAGCTGGGTAAGGGAAGGAGGATTCAGGAGAAAGGGGATCTATAGTTCAGAGCCAGAGGTCATGGGGTTGAAGGAAATAGAGATAGAAAACTAGGCAGTAATCTGAAAAACAATTTGTGAAAGGGATTGATTGAAGAGGGCTTGCGGGAGGGAGGAGTGGGGTGGGGAAGGTTCTTCCCTCTCTGATGTTCCTGCCTAGGAGAAAAGGGGACACTGTTGGATGGGAACTTCATATGAGGCATAGTGACAAGACAGCCGAGAACTTTGGAGTCTGGGAGCACTGTGGGGCAGCATGCCAAGGCTGGCACAAGGCCCCCCAAATACTCAGCAGGACCTGAGTTAACCAGCCTGATATTTTGGCTGTGTGCATCGAGCACTCCATCACTTCAGTGGCTTTAATATTAATGTACAATTATTTATGCCCTAATAACTCAGTGGGTCATGATGATAAATTATAAAACAAAAGTGAATTAATTGTTCAAGTCATTGGAAAGGATATGGAAAACCTGGATTAAAATCTTTACTCTTAGGTATCTGCACTGGGTGGCTCAATGTTGCTGTGCATGCTAACCATGAATATTGTTGCGCGCCTCCCCCAATCTCCAAGCGGTGAGATTTTGGGGGTCCCTGCGCTCCTCTAGGGTTTGGTTTTCTTTGGGAAGAAGGACAGCGGAGACTGCGGTGTCTTTATGAAATATGGTTTGTTTATTTACACACATTCCAACCTGAGCTTAAGGATGGAGGGGGTTCAAGGCATCAGCAGTCCAATATCCAGCTTTTCCATCTGGGTTGCAGGAGGCACCCCAAAGGCCATGATGCAGAGATCCAGTCTCTCTGCCTGCCTTCCAGTTCCCAGCAATTCTCTAGGCACAACTCAAACTACAAGCCTCTGCCGGGGTCCAGGAGGGGGGGGGGGATCCTCTCCTGAAGAGTTTCAATGACAAAAGGGTCTCCCTGGCCCATTCACCGTTGCTAGGCAACTGATCAGCCCATTATCTTACCTGGACATTCTATTTGGTTAACAAAAGACTCATTTGACCAGCAGAGAGTTCTTCATTTCAAGGTACAGGATTCCAAATCAGAGGCTGGAAAGGGGACCCACAGGAATCATCCATCCCAGCCCCCATGCTCATAACAATATTAACAGTGTTGTATCATATGCAGAGGATTATCAAAATGCTAAGTGAATGAATCAGCCCAAAGTTTGATTCTCACAAATCTGTATGCCACTGTAACAGATGAGGTCATAAATGTTAAAGGGAGGTATTGGTGTATTTCTAATTTCCCTAAATTTGCTCACCCCATTTTTTTAACTGAACATCCGTTATGTTCCTAAACAGTCTCTCTTTCATTCAGTCTCCCTTCCTCCCTCTTGTGTGTGTAGGTGTGTGTACATCCCCCCCCCAAGTCAATGCCTGACAGTCTTGGTTGGTGATGATTCAGTATAACTCCCTTTATTATTTTGCTACTGGTTTAAATAATTCTTGCTATCTTGAAATGTAGTGTGTTCATTGTAAGAATGCTACAGCAGACCATCAGTTCCATTTTCTGACAGGCAGTGTAGCTATGCTGAGGTGGACATTTATTCCCAGCCCACTTTCTGACTGATTCTATCCAATTGACTTTCCATTGGTGAAAAAATTAACTGGCATCTGGACATGCACATTCTCACAAGTTAGTTGGGGGCATATGGGTTATGAATGGTGGTGTACGTCCCAATGAATGTTATCCAAATTTGGGTATGCATTCCAGGATGCATATGCCAGCAAAGTAGGGGTGACTAATTTTGGAGGGATCACATTGCCCTGTTGAAAATCTTCCAGCAACTGCATGCCAGCAGTGGATGTGGCTGAAAATTGGGTGCCATACACTGTCACATGCAGGTGTGCACACAGACACATGCATGGTCTCAATGTCTTATTTTTACCTGAATATACAAATATTTATGCATGAGATGATCTGAATCTACCTAGCTGACTACAGAGAAAAGTCAGGAGGAATTCAGAGCACTCAGAAAACAGAAAAGAGCCCTCTGATCTTCAGTGTTGCCCCTCTCAGAATCTTCAGACTGTTATTTAAAACGTCTCAGGTTCAATAACAGGCAATTTTGGGGATTTTGTGTGAGAACAGAGGAAAGAGAATTTGAGGTGCCACGTGCATTGCAGTGGATGTTGTCCTTGAAACTGCCCTTTCACTAAGTTTTCCTTCACCAATATCTAGAGTCAGAGGAAACTACGGTGCATTTCTGAAAACAAAGCTTCAAAAATAAAAAGTATGTTTATGCCACTTTGGAAATCTGGCTTTAGTTTTTATATTTTGGTCTCCAGGATAGTGCTGGTAAACTTTAAAAATAAAAAGAGATATCAGCACGGAGGAGGAGTGAAATAATTTGTTGGGGGAAGATGGGCGTTAGTAAGGGTGGTGGAGCAGTAAGAGTGGGGAAAAAATACCTAGTGAAAGATCAAAGGAGTACAGAGAGAGGATCAGAGATGAAGAGTGTTTTACCAGAATGGGAGAAGTCCCAGAGAGGGAAATCAATGAGATGAGCAAGTGCAGGAAGAACAATAGTAGTGAGTTGAAGATGGAAAGCAGGGAGTTAAGCTGCTTTCAACAATACATTTATGCCATTTTAAACAGCCATGGCTTCCCCCCCCCCAAAAAAAAGTCCTGGAAAGGGTAGTTTGTGAAGGGTTCTAAGAGCTGTTAGGAGACTCCTATTCTCCTCACAGAGCTACAAGCTCTCTCAGAGGAATAGAGTCTCAGCACCCTTCAGACTACACTTCCCAGGATTCTTTTGAGGAAGCCATTATTCTTTAAAGTGGAAGAAAAGTATGGTGTCAATGTGGTCTTAGTAGACTGAGTAAAATAGAGAGCTGGTTCACACACTGAGTTGACAAACATATTTTTGCAGCTCATTGTAATGCAGAAATTTTCATTTAACCATAGTTTCCCATTTTGTTTGAATTGGGGAACTATGGTTATTGGTTTCAGAACAAGCCAGGATCCTAAGCTGGGAAGTTTGAAAGGCAACTTTGAACTGTTGGTGAAGATCCTGGCTTTGTCTGAAGCTGGTAACTATTGTTTCCCAGGGTAGTTATAATACCCACTTCTGCAAATGAGAAAACAGATAATTAAAGATACAGGAACTGTTTTAGGAATCTGTGTTTAAGGAAACAATATTTTGTTTAGGCATTGACAGCATGCAGGACTTTTAGAGGAATCCCATTTTATGCTGTTGATTCTCAGGGGGGGAACAGACACAAACTGACCTCACTCCCCACTCTTTGCAGTTGAGCTGAAACAATAATACTAATGCAGTTAAGTTGAAACTGAGCATAGATGTTGCCATTCTTGATGTATGACAATTGCTTCAGAGGTATTCCTCTGTGTTTGTGCCTTTCCTACAGAGGATAAGACTTACACGGACTTAGAGCAACAATGGTGATTATTCAGAGGATCCATCATGATAAAATATCTCTTTCTGGGAATGTGTGTTCCACTAGATTAGTGTTATTGATCATTCACTCCTCAAGTAGTCTACAGATGATTTTGGAAATCTGAAACTATTCTTCTCTCTTGTCTAGTGTAATTACCACTACAAAGTATAATCTAATTAGAAGACAACAAGGATGCATTCTAATTGTTCTAATAAATTATGCTAAGGCTTTATGCTGTTAATTTAGGAAGAAATCAGTTAGCAGTGTGAAATCTTGTCCTTCTGATGCTAACAAAACACTGCCAATTCCCTCTGACCAAGGAAATGGGCAAAACACCAGAAATCTATAAGTACTTAATGGAATGTAGTTAGAAGAAATCTGTATATTTATTTTGCCTTTTCCTCCTTATGCCAGTTTGTGGTGCTCTTTGTTGCTGTGATTGTGTTAATGCAGATATCTATATCTATATAGCAGCCTGTAAGGCCTCCTCCCCACACACTCTGTTTTCTCTCGTCAGAAATCAAAATATAGCAATTAGTTGTGTCTACTGCATTTGGGGGGAAAAACCCAGGGCAAACCATCCATTGAGCTCTGCTTTAGTTGTTTGTACCACAATGTCATAGTTCCATTTCTTCCCATCCGCTACTAATCTTACACCCAGGTATTTAACTGGGTGATCTAAAATCCTCAACCCATAGTTTTGCTCAGTGAATTGCTGTTCATCTTCTGCCAGGTTTATAGTCAGGATTTCTGGGTATAAATTTTATACACAGAGATTTTACCGAATCAATCAATTATACTAAAGATTGGGGGAAGACTAGCTCCGTGATCAAGTATAAAGAACATGACATCATCCACATACAGAGTGATCTTGATCTGAGGCTTCAATCCTTTTAATTCTTGGGTCCTTCCTGATAGCACAGGCCAGTGGTTCTATTGCCTATTGCCAGGACAGAGTAATGGTAACAGGGCACAGCTCTGTGTTGGGTCCCTCTTTTTAAAGTCAGCGTATTTGTCAGTTTTTTATTCACAAGTATCTTTGCGATGGGGCTCAAATATATTGACTTTATATAACCCTAGGTGCCATATCATAAACTATATATCACTTTGGAAACAAAGGCTGTTCTGGGATTAGGAATTTAGGAAGCTGCCTTGTACTGAGAGCCAGACCATTGGTAGCTCACCCTGACTAGCAGTGGCTCTCTAGGGTAGCTGCATATATAATTCCTCTGTTGTTTATCCATGCAGAAAAGCAGTCTTCACATCAAGGTGCCTGATGTGCATCTGTTTGGAGGCTGCCACACTTAGTAGCATTCTTATCGAGCTGTGGTTGACAACAGGAGCAAAAATAGCATCATAGTCCATATTTCTGCAGAAAACCTTTGGCAACTAGTCTTGCCTTGTAGCGTTCAATTTCCCCTCCTGCATCATGCTTCACATTGAATACCCATCTGCACCTTATGGCTTTCTTGCCTGGTGGAAGCTCTGTCAGGGTCCACGTTTTATTCTTGTGCAGTGCATCCATCTCCTCCTCAGTGGCTGTTCTCCATTGAGCGGCCTTGGATGCTGGAATCTGCTTAATCTCCTCCCAAGTTGATGGTTCACTGGGTAGCCCCGACTTTGCGAGGTAAGACAGGTGTGGAAGTGCTACACTGTTGTTGGTTCGCGAAGAGCATCTAGGGGCTTGTTCTGGGATCTGGTCTGGCTCTGTAGCATCTTCCAGTTCAGTCATCTCATCATCCTCATCTGCGTCTATACCACTCTCAGCCTCATCATCACTTTCTGCAGTCTTTGCCTCTTCTTCCTGCTCAAGGCTTGGTTCAGGTTGTGTAGATGTCTGTGGCGTCACTGGTGTTCTGTATGTGGGTACTGGCATATCTATGAGAGATTGGACGCGGTGTCCTTGCTCTTCCGAGAAATCTAGCACAGTCCTACTTTTCTCAGCTCTGTGTTGCTCATCAAAGTAGACAACATGTCTTGTGCTGACTTCACCTGTCTTTAGGTTCATAACTCTGTAGCCTTTGCTACCAGGAGCATAGCCTATTAAAATAGTCTGTTCTATTCTAACATCTAGCTTCTGCCTCTTTTGTTTTGCTATGTAGGCAAAAGCAATGCTTCCATACACTGTGCCAGGTTTTATATTCTGCCATGCCACAATTGGAATGGTGTGTGTGTGGTGCCCTTGGTTGGCAATCTGTTCTGGATATACGTTGCAGCAACAATCGCATCACCCCACAGTCTGCTAGGTAGATCAGTGTCAGCAAGCATGCATTTAGTAATTTCCAGAAGAGATCTAAGTCTCCTTTCAGAAATCCCATTCTGCTCTGGAGTATGACTGACAGTCCTCCTGTGCAAAATGCCTTGTTCCTCCAGGAAACTTTGTGTTTGGTGCAATATAAACTCACCACCATTGTCAGTTTGTTGAGCTTTTGGTTTCCTTTCAAACTTCGTGCTCACCATCGAGATGTATTTCTTCAGCATCTCATGTATTTGACTCTTCTCCTTTAGTAGGTAGGTGACACAGTACCTTGAAAAATCATCCACAAAATTAGAACACATCTATTCTTCCCAAGTGAGGGTACATTAAATGGTCCACAGAGGTCACTGTGTATGAGATCTAGCACCTTGGTGCTTCTCTTTTCTGTTCTTGGTGGAAATGAGGGTCTAACTCCGTTTTCTTCAATGCAGTTTATGCACCTGATTGTTTTATCATGGTACTCTTGGTTTACCTTGATACCTGTTGCAAGGTTCTGGTTTTGTAGTTGCAGGATTGCCTTTGGATCGCAATATCCCAGCCACTAATGCCAGAGCTCTAAGCTGGTCTCATCCTTATTCACTATGGCTGTGTTTGCTTGTTCAGCTGAAAGACTCAGTTCATAAACACCATCATTTTCAAAAGCTTGTGCAAACAAAGTATTATCTTTGGTTACTGTATACTTTGCATCCTGGAAATGTATTGCAAATCCTTTCTTATCTAATGTAGAAACACTTAGCATGTTGCAACTCAATTCAGGTACAAATAAAACATGATCTGCTACATTTTCTATGGTTTCATGACGTAGTTTGCATTTTAGAGCAACACATCCAGTTCCAATAGCTTGTTCAAACTTAATCTCATGTTTGTCATTTAAAAGAGAAATAAATGGTTCAAATTTCTCACCTAATGTGCCCATGAGGAAACCCATCTTCTGTTGGTCATTAAACTCAAGTCCAGTTAACTTCAACTTGCCAAATATAATAATTAAGGAAGTTATAAGTTTTTCACAATTTCCCTTTGTTTCCAGTCTCAGCATGACCATATCCTGAATCAACATTGTCTGGGATCTGAAGCTTGTAAAACCAAATGCTGTCTGGAGTTTTTCCAGCATCTCTTTGGCAGTTCTACATTCTTCAACATGGATTAGCTGGTCATCCGCAAGGGAATAATAAATAATAGCCTTTGCAATTGCATCTTTCTTTTCCCAATCTCTTATCTTTTGAGCATCTCATTCTGGTCTAGGTTTCTCAGTACAAAAAAGAGCTCCTTCTGCTCCCAGAGCAATTTTAGTCCTGCTTCTCCATTGTTGATAGTTGACAGCAGTTAATTCTGGCAATCTTCTGGCCAAAAACTTTTTGTTATGCTGATACATTCTTTGTTGCTGATCTGAGAAGAGCTTTGGTTTGCTAATACAACTCAGAAAACAGCAGCCAACAAGTCTCTTTTAAAACTAGTGTCTGATACAGAGCAAAGAGGGGGGAAACAAACACGCTAAAAATACTCAAAATAAAATCCCAAAAAATCTGGTTTAATTCTGTTTACTCTGGGCCCATAACCTGTTTGTTTTAACTGAAATAGGAATAATATGTAGTCCTATTTCTTAGCAAAGTATAAATGCAACAGCGGATTTGAGAATAACCAGTCCCACACCTTCTCTTAGACCAGTGTTTCCCAAACTTTTTTTATTTTTTTGTTGCTGGACTACAGTTCCCATAATTCCTGACCATTGGCCATGCTGGCTGGGGCTGATGGGAGTTGTAGTCCAGCAAGAAAAAAATAATAAAAGTTTGGGAAACACTGTCTTAGACATACTAGTTAATCAAATAAATCAACAGAGACAATCTTCTTAGGTAAAGAGAATAAAAGAATATTTACTCATGACCTTCATATGTTTAAGAAAACATAGGTGCTAGTTTGGACAGAAATAATGTGTAGTCTCAGTCCATTTTCAGTCCTTGGTGAGGATCCTCCTGGAAGGAGCATCTGCCTGTTCTCTCTGCTAGAGGGTATGGAGAATATGCAAAAGGATCAATATCCCCAGACAAAGGAGGAAGAAAAGAAGGTAAATAACCCCACCCTTTAAGGAAGCTACATCATGGTAAACAAATATATAGAGATATCCCCAATATGGTTAGAGGGAACATCACCCTATCAAAGGGGTCGGCATGCAAGCTTGCTAAACCCAACATAGGGGACTTTCATAGTCTGCTTTGCTTCACTAGTGCACAATGCTTCCTTATATGCTTCCCCCATCCCCATGGACACTTGAAAATTACTGATGGTCTTTTTTTGTGCTTGTTGTAGCAATTGTAATCTGCTGCCCGTATGATTTTTAATTGTATTTGCACTGCTTCATTCATTTCGTTTACTGTATTTTATTATATTAATATTTGCATTCCATAGGATACAGTGTAAGAAAAAAGAAGAAGCAATAAAAATAGCAGTTAAAAATCAATACGAACATTTAATGTGTTCATTGCAGACCATCTGAATGAAGCTTGCAGACCACTGGTGGTCCACGGACCACAGTTTGGGAACCCCTGCTATAGGATACTTGGATCAAAGTGTCATGAATAATGTGACACAAACACTGTCTTGCAGAGGATAAAAATTTTAATAGGAAAGGCCTTTTCCTTAATATAAGCATCTCCACCCCATTAATGAGATCTGGAACTTGTATTGCATTTTTGTGTGTATTTTTTTCACATGTGCACAATTTATGCGTCAGAGAGAAATGGCGAGGTCCATTTGTACTATGTGACGTCAGAAGCAGGCACAGATTTTTCATATAATGCTGTAAGCCTTCATAAGTTTAAATATACTAGATCTCAAGGGAGGGAAATCCCTCACAGTCATTAGGATTTGATGATGTAAATGTAGGAATAGTATTAAGTGTCTTTATAATGTACTTGATTGATATAATAGGTTTCAACATCCCCACTGGGGCATCTATCTTAATCCATTTTTATGTCATCACTGGAATGGAATCTTGTCACAGGTCTTTTGCCAGTAAGTAAATGCCAAGGAATTGCAGAAACATTTATTTTCAAAGTGGGGAACTTTTTATTCTATGATAGTAAGCTTATGCCACTCTCTTTCTTGGTTTCTAGCACAGTCTCCATGATGACAAGTGATTTAATGCTGCTGTAATAAGTATATTACATGATTAATGATTAAGTATATTAATGATGTCAGAAATTGTGCTTGTTTTGAATACTGTCACCCCGTCTTTTTCCTCCCATTCATTTTTTATAATCACTAGTATAGATTCCTTTGGATGCCATGCAGGGCATCCTGAGTTTCACAGACAGTGCCACTCCCTTCCCACCACTGTTTCTCCCCCTCCCCCTCTCCCCTGCTGCTTCTCCTCCTCCTCTGGTGCTGCTGCTTTTCCTTTCCACCACTTGTCCCCCTTCCACTTCCTCTACTTATCCTCTGCTTGCTCCCTGAAGCATGAGTGCTCCATTCTAAGGAACAGTTCCTTCCTCAAAGTGAGGCACGGTGTGTAGAGGGATGGGGGTGGGGTGCCCAGAGAGCACTTGCATCTCTACAGTTGTGCCTCAGTAGCCACAAATTACTTTAAAATAGCTTGTAAATGTAACATTATTTTAAAACTTACCCTATCGTGAGCCATGGTGAGACCCATGGCTGAGGGATTAGGTGGGCAACAGACTGGGGATTCCCATCCACTGCCCACTAGACTAGCCAGCCAACTTGTCACTGCCACCTGTTGCTGCTCCTGCTTCCCTCACCTTCTCCATGCACTGTTATTGTTCCTGATGATTTCCTCCCCCTTGGCCAGGCAAGCTGCTGCTGTGGCACCGGTACTCCATTCGGGGTGGGTGGGAGAGGGTGTCCTTCCTCACAGCAAGGCATTTTGGTCAGGGTGACCTCGGGAACATCAAGGAGGTGGTTTGATGACTTCACTAGGGAATCCTCTCCCCTTGGACATTAGCCAGGCGTCATCCAATGAGTGCTTTCAGTGTGCATTAAGACTATATTTCTTTGCTCAGGCATTCCCAGGATGTTAATGTCAGTTTTTAGCACCCTGATTACTATAACTGATATGAATATTTCACTTATATGTTGTAATGGATATGTATTACTGATATGTTTTATGATGTATTGTGCTGTTATGTTTTTGGTTGTAAACCACCTTGGTAGTCTTTGTACTGAAAGGTAGTGTAGAAATAGTTTTTTAAATAAATTGTCTCCCTTTGAATCTGCTCTCTCCCTGTTTAGTGTTTGCCTTGGTGAGTTTACTTCCCTCAGTTTTTTCATAGCATATTTCATTTTTTACCTGTAGCATGCTAGGACACAACGGGTGATATCTAGCATTTTTGCTCTGTGAACGAACAGAAGTAGCTTCCTTTGACAGAAAGAGGTCACAGGAGGACTCCTTCCGCTCCTGGAAGCCCCCCCCCCTTTTGTGAGTGCAACTCTTCTTCCTTTCGTGGAGCAAGAACGTTGGATATAATCCATTGACTATTTGGAGCTGACATTGAAAGTTGCCAAGAAATTATGGACAAATTTTAATACTTTTTAGAAAGGATGAGCATCTTCACTAAAATATTGATGATAAACAATAAGTTACAAAACTGCTGCTGACAAAAGCAATTAATTTAGAATAACAGCAGATTGACACAATTAAGCACACTATGGATTATGAATTGAGAACGGTAGCATCTGCAATTACTCTGAAAAGGCATGTAAGACTCAGTTCACATACCTGATCTTTTCCCTGTCTCGAGTGAAATTGAACTCATTATGCCCTGATAGCTTCATTGTGATCATAGTAGACATGACATTCTGGTAACATTTGTAGTGCCTGAAAAATATGCAAGTAATTATGATAACTTGTATTTCTAACCTCCCTTTGGCAGAAGGTCCCAGCATATAAAAACACAGATAAAGCAAAAAAAGCAAAAAAACCAACCTCACCCACAACCCCAAAATCAATAATCCAAAGCCAATCCATACATTTTCAAAGGCCAGGCTAAAGAGGCGTGTCTTCAGCAACCACTGGAAGTTGTAAAAGAGCTGGTGCGTGTTGGACCTTTGTGGGGAGGGAGCCTTCATTGAGGAGGCCCTGTCATGAGCTGCCATGTCCAAACCTCAGAGAGTGTTGTAACCACCAGGAGGGCCTCCTCTACTGATTTTAATCCCTGATCTGATCTGTAGGGAAGGAAGTGCTCTTTCAGGTATTTGGGCCCAAAGTCATTTAGAGCTTTACACAGTTGTAACACATTGGTGCACATTGGAACAGATGGGGCAGGAGTCAGGGAGACCAACAACAGGTGGAGCCAGGGCCAGTGACATAAAGCCAACTACTCATTGTTTTGTTCCTATGCTCCTTCCTGCTGAGTTGTAAAAGGGCAACACTGAATTGGGTTTGAAAGCCAACCCAGTGCAGCTGCTTCAGGACAAGTGTAGCTGCCCTTGCCAACAACTTCCAAACTGATTTCAAGGGCTTGACATTTCATAGAATCATAGAATAGTAGAGTTGGAAGGGGCCTATAAGGCCATCAAGTCCAACCCCCTGCTCAATGTACGAATCCAAATCAAAGCATTCCCGACAGATGGCTGTCCAGCTGCTTCTTGAATGCCTCCAGTGTTGGAGAGCCCACTACCTCTCTAGGTAATTGGTTCCATTGTCGTATGGCTCTAACAGGTAGGAAGTTTTTCCTAATGTCCAGTCGAAATCTGGCTTCCTGTAACTTGAGCCCATTATTCCGTGTCCTGCACTCTGGGAGAAGAGATCCCGGCCCTCCTCTATGTGACAGTCTTTCATGTACTTGAAGAGTGCTATCATATCTCCCCTCAGTCTTTTCTTCTCCAGGCTAAACATGCCCAGTTCTTTCAGTCTCTCCTCATAGGGCTTTGTTTCCAGTCCCCTGATCATCTTTGTTGTCCTCCTCTGAACCCGTTCCAGTTTGTCTGCATCCTTTTTGAAGAACGGAGACCAGAACTGGATGCAGTATTCAAGATGAGGCCTAACCAGTGCTGAATAGAGGGGAACTAATACTTCATGTGATTTGGAAACTATACTTCTGTTCATGCAGCCTAATATATCATTTGCCTTTTTTGCAGCCATATCACACTGTTGACTCATATTCAGCTTGTGAACAACGACAATTCCAAGATCCATCTCACATGTCATACTGCTGAGCCAAGTATCCCCCATCTTATAACTGTGCAGTTGGTTTCTTTTTCCTAGGTGTAGAACTTTGCATTTATCCCTATTGAATGTCATTCTGTTTAAATAAATACATAGAGCTATGCCAAAACGTGTCTTCCAATGTTTAATATGAGTGTTGGGAACAGGGTAGGTTGAAGAAAGGGGAAGGAACTCTTGTAGGGAATGATGCTTTAAATGATGATGATGGGGGGAGTAGTAAGTATCACAAAGTGTCATGACTTCTTATTTTCTGACTCCAACCTCTGTTTGCTCCATCCTTCCTTGTATGTAAAAATAATTAAATGCCTCTAATGTTGGCTGTTGTCAGCAATACTGAAGGAAGGTTGGAGGCACTTATGTAGCTGTTTCCCCCCTCTATGTAGGGCAAAAGCCCCCTGCTGTAAACTGCAGATGTTAAATCACAATTTAAATTATAATAGTAATTATAATAGATATACTACTGTCTCATACGGATCAACTGAAATGCCCCAGAGCACTTTCAGCCTTTATAAAGGGAACAAATTTGCTGTGTGAGAGAGAGAGATCATCCAACTGTATTTATGGGAAAATACCTCACACTTCATTTGCTCAATCTAAATCTTAAATGTTTATTGCAATGTGCAAGAGCATTAGAAGTAGTTACTTAGACAAATTAAATGATTCAGAACAGTAGCTTTGAAAAGTTTAATTTCTATGCATTGAATTATTTTTATAATTGTGCACAGAGAGGAGAGAAAGAGTAAATTTACATTGTTATCCATAACGTTTAGGTCCTACCCTGTTGATTTAAATGTCAGTGGCCTATCTGGAGGCCATCTGTAAGCTAATAAATGCCTCACATACACAAATGTTTAAATAACATTTATGTTTCAATACCACAATATTAAACTACATTATCTGTTTTTAACTTCTTTTAATGTGGACTGCTGCAGAGTCCTCTGGAGTTGGCACAATCTGAGTTTTTAGATTTCCAGATATTTTAATGTGTTCCTCCTATAACAGCTCCGTTGGAATCATTATAGTCTTTTCATGCAAATATGCAATTAGGACATTCTAAAAAATACATATGATGGACCTAGTAATTTGGAAAGGCTCCTTTGGGTATTTAGTGAATGTAATTGAGTTTTCCTTTAAACCCTGCTATGTTTTTGAGCCTTATAACTATTTGAAGGATGGGGGATAAATTTCTCTCTGCATTCAATAAAATATTTAGCTCCTTTTTGAAAAAATTAAGAACATGATCATGGCCAGACTAATTGCGAGCACAGCTATTTTGGATTGTTTTAGAGTGTGGAATTCTGCAAGCACATGATCTCATGAATAACTAATTTTATATTAACAATGCTGCTGTCAGTATTAAAGTTATCTGCACATCTGTAGTGCTGCATGGACATGAAAATGCCTGCAAGCTACTGATGGAAACATCTGGAGGCAAACTAATAAGCACAGAAGCGGGATTATATACCATATATATGGCCCACATTCCCCCGTTACTTTGTTGTTGTTGTTATGTGCCTTCAGGTTGATTATGACTTATGGCAACCCTATGAATCAGTGACCTCCAATAGCATCTGTCATCCACCACCCTTTTCAGATCTTGTAAGTTCAGGTCTGTGGCTTCCTTGATGGAGTCAATCCATCTCTTGTTTGGTCTTCCTCTTTTTCTACTGCCTTCTGTTTTTCCCAGCATTATTGTCTTTTCTAGTGAATCATGTCTTCTCATGATGTGTCCAAAGTATGATAACCTCAGCTTCATCATTTTAGCTTCTAGCGATAGTTCTGGTTTAATTTGTTCTGACATCCAATTATTTGTCTTTTTTGTGGACCATGGTATGCGCAAAGCTCTCCTCCAACACCACATTTCAAATGAGTTTATTTTTCTCTTATCCGCTTTCTTCACTGTCCAGCTTTCACATCCATACATAGAGATCGGGAATACCATGGTCTGAATGATCCTGACTTTAGTGTTCAGTGATACATCTTCATTTTTTTTTATTTTTTTATTGCACTTGTATACCGCCCCATAGCCGAAGCTCTCTGGGTGGTTTACAGCAATCAAAAACATTAAAACAAATATACAATTTAAAAACACAATTTTAAAATTCAAAACAATATAAAAATTTTAAAACACATGCTAAAATGCCTGGGAGAAGAGGAAAGTCTTGACCTGGCGCCGAAAAGATAACAGTGTTGGTGCCAGGCACACCTTGTCAGGGAGATCATTCCATAATTTGGGGGCCACCACTGAGAAGGTCCTCTCCCTTGTTGCCACCCTCCAAGCTTCCCTTGGAGTAGGCACCCGGAGGAGGGCCTTTGATCTTGGACGTAGTGTACGGGTGGGTTTGTATCGGGAGAGGCGTTCCATCAGATATTGTGGTCCCAAGCCGTGTAGGGCTTTATAGGTCAAAACCAGCACCTTGAATCGAGCTCGGAAACATACAGGCAGCCAATGCAAGCGGGCCAGAATTGGTTTTATATGTTCGGACCATCTGGTCCCTGTTACCAATCTGGCTGCTGCATTTTGCACAAGCTGCAGTTTCCGAACCGTCTTCAAAGGCAGCCCCAGGTAGAGTGCATTGCAGTAATCTAATTTGGAGGTTACCAGAGCATGGACAACTGAAGCCAGGTTATCCCTGTCCAGATAGGGACGTAGTTGGGCCACCAACCAAAGTTGTTAGAAGGCACTCCATGCCACTGAGGCTACCTGAGCCTCAAGTGACAGAGATGGTTCTAGGAGAACCCCCAAGCTACGAACCTGCTCCTTCAAGGGGAGTGCAACCCCATCCAGGACAGGTTGGACATCCACCATCCGGTCAGAAGAACCACCCACTAGCAGCATCTCAGTCGTGTCTGGATTGAGCTTCAGTTTATTAGCCCTCATCCAGTCCATTGTCGCAGCCAGGCACCGGTTCAGCACATTGACAGCCTCACATGAAGAAAATGAAAAGGAGAAATAGAGCTGTGTGTCATCAGCATACTGATGGCAACGTTCTCCAAAGCTCTGGATGACCGCACCCAACGGTTTCATGTAGATGTTGAACAGCATGGGGGACAGAACAGACCCCTGCGGAACCCAATACTGGAGAGTCCAGGGTGCCGAGTAATGTTCCCCAAGCACCACCATCTGGAGGCGACCTGCCAAGTAGGAATGGAACCACCGCAATGCAGTACCTCCCACTCCCAACTCAGCTAGTCTCTCCAGAAGGATACCATGGTCGATGGTATGGAAAGCTGCTGAAAGATCAAGGAGAATCAACAGAGTCATACTCCCCCTGTCTCTCTCCCAACAAAGGTCATCATACAGGGCGACCAAGGCTGTTTCTGTGCCAAAACCAGGCCTGAAACCCAACTGAAATGGGTCCAGATAATCGGTCTCATCCAAGAGTGTCTGGAGCTGGCCTGCAACCACTCGTTCCAGGACCTTGCCCAGGAATGGAACATTTGCTACCAGCCTATAGTTATTAAGATTTTCTGGATCCAGGGAGGGCTTCTTCAGGAGTAGTCTCACTACTGCCTCTTTCAGGCAGCCAGGGACCACTCCCTCTTGCAGAGAGGCATTAATCACTTCCCTGGCCCAGCCAGCTGTTCCATCCCTGCTAGCTTTTATTAGCCAAGAAGGGCAAGGATCCATCACAGAACCAGTCCAAGCACCTTGTCAACGTCCTCAAGCTGCACCAACTGAAACTCATCCAAGAAGTCGGGACAAGGCTGTGCTCTGGATACCTCGCTTGATTCACCTGCTATAACACTGGAGTCTAAGTCCTGGCAGATGCTAAAGATTTTATCCTGGAAGTGCCTAGCAAATTCATTACAGCGGGCCTCAGATGATTCTACCTTGTCCCTGGGGCCAGAGTGTAATAGCCCCCGGACAATTCTGAAGAGCTCCGCTGGGCGGCAGATTGATGATTTGATAGTGGCAGCAAAATATTGTTTTTTTGCTGCCCTCACTGCCCCTAAATACAGCTTACCATAGACACTTACCAGTGTATAATTGCATCCACTAGGAGTTCGCCTCCATCTGCACTCAAGCCGTCTCCTATGTTGTTTCATCGCTCTCAGCTCTGGGGTATAACATGGAGCCGTACGAGATCTACACAGGAGAGGGTGCTCAGGAACATCTTTGCATTTGAGGACCTTTTCTAGTTGTCTCATAGTCCTAGCCTTCTTCTGATATCTTGACTATTGTCCCCATTTTGGTTAATGACTGTGGCGAGGTATTGATCATCCTTGACAAGTTCAAGGAGACAGAGGTGGCAGTGGTGCTTTGCGGGATCAGGGTGAACATAGCCCTTTCTTGCCCTGCTTTCAGCGGTCTGCACAAAATATTGTGTTTGCCCCAATCCTGCTTTCAAGCATTCAGTTGGAGGTGTTTGCTTTTGCAAGTACCCTTGACTGAATGCTGAAGACATGGTTTTGGAGCATCATGGAGTACATGCCCTCCTCCCCACTCAGTTTCCCTCCTCTCATGCATGGGGCTTATTTCTTCAGTTCCTATTTGAATTAAGCCACAATTTGCTGTGATGTCTGAATCAGCAACCTTGTTTGAGCAGTTCCTCCATCAGTTAGAGGGATAACTCAAACCACAGTTTGTTGGTTTCATATGCGATAGCAAACTGTGGTTTGATTCAAACAGGATCTAAGGAACTAAGCCTCATACACAATAAAAGGGAAAGACAATAGGGAGAGAAAGCATGTGAGCACAGTACTAGCTCCTGATTCTCTAAAATCATGGCTTGGGGGATTGTCTTAATGCAAAATATGTTATTTAAAAAAGAGTAAGTTAATTATATTATGTTTTCATTTTCTGGGAAGACCTACCATACTTCTGAAACCAGCAAGAGCATAAGGTCTTTCAAAAACATTTTTATCGGAAATTTTATTAGATTTATTGTGATATTGTTCCTGTCACAGGTGGACAAACTGTAAATGTTTTGACTGGTAGTTTGTGTTTTTTTAAAAAAAATCTGTATGGCAAACCCAGTCTTGCTTTTATTTCTTGACTTGGAAAAATACAAACCAAAAAGAGAGAGAGGCCTGCCTAAAAGGAACTAAAACTGGTGTCTGTATTGTTAAAATAGCTCTTAGTTCATGTATAGGACTGGCTTGTTTCAGCACTTTACAACTGATTCTTTTTTAATTCGTTTTTGGAGAGATGAATTAATGAAGGTTAACTTATATCCAATGTACCTTAACTTAACTAATTCCTTTAATGAGTCTACATTGTGTGAGCTGTACACTTAACCCTGTTCTTTAATAATCTGAAACTGGCTGTATTGCGAATGTTTGACAAAGGTAAAAATAAGCACTCTGAATCCTGCCTTTAACCAGATGACTGTGGTACTTTTCTGATGTTAGCTTCTGTACTTATAATGACATTTCTGTGCAGGTATTAATCATTAGCTTTAATCTGCTATCAGGCAGCCCTTTATCATATAGCTACCCTTTGTAGTATTAAAACTGCAATTAAACCAAGCCCTGAGTGTAGGGCAGACTAGAAATAAACCAACCAATGAAATGTGAAAAGAGCATTGGTGGCTCCAGTCCAGTGAGATTCTACTATCCATATACAGTAGGGTCCATTAGCTTACACTGGTGCTGCAACAGGGGCTCCCAGCCACCCCATTCCACCTCTGGAATATTTCAATACTATGAAAAAACAAACAAAAAAACTTACATAAACCGTTTAAAAACAATTAAACATCTACAACATTTAAAAACATGAGGAACACCTAAAACATGGAAAACATGTAAAGCAGCCACATGCTTTCACCACTTCTAGTATCAAGGTTGTCAGGAATAGTATCTTTGAGCCATCAAATGACTGAACAGGAATGTTTTTAATTTCCTCCTGAAATTTAAGAATAAGGGACAGACACACCTCACCAAGGCATTCCACAGACGGAGAACTCCCACAGAGAAGGCCCCATCACGGGTCATCACCAGCTATAGGAACATAGGAAACTGCCTTATACTGAGTCAGACTCACTGGTCCATCTAGCTCAGCACTGACTACACATACTGGCAGTGGCTGTCCAGGGTTTCAGACAGGGAGTCACTCCTAGCCCTACTTGGAGATGCTGAGGATTGAAAATGGGACCTTCTGCATGCAAAGCAGATGCTCTACCACTAAGCTACAGCTCTTCCCAGATAGCCCCCCACACCAGCAGGGCTTTCCCTGCCAAGCAATGGGCTGAGATGGTTGAAATTAGGGGACACACGCTTTTGGGTCCCAAGCTATTTAGAGCTCTGCATGCTAGCATTAACACCTCAAATTGTGTCCCATAGTTCACTGGCAGCCAGTGCAGCACTTTCAGGATCGATAACACATGGTCCCATCAGGTTGCCCGATTTACTAGCCTAGTGGCTATATTCTGCACTAGCTGCATTCTCTGGACCATCTTCAAGGGCAGTCCCACATAGAGCACATTACACAAATTAAGGCAGGAGATCATCAGAGCATGGGCAACTGAGGCCAAGCTATCCTGGTCCAGGTATGGCCATAGCAGGTGAACCAGCAAGCTGGGCATAAGCACTCAGCCATTTGAGACTCCAGTGACAGGCTGGAATCCAGGAGTACTCCCAGACTACAAACTCGTTCTTTAAGGGAGAGCATATTGGGTTCCCTTCCGTCCCTACCGCTTAATAACTGTATATTCAAAAAGTATATATTTGCATCTATTCCAAAAGAAGAGCAACTAGATCCAAACTTCATCTGGTCCAGAATGCAGCAGCCAGGTTACTGGTAAGGGTTCCTTTTAGAACTCATATAACTCATGTTTTAAAACAGCTGCATTGCTTGCCAGTTTGTTTCTGGGCCCAGGTCAAGGTGCTCACGTTAGTGTTTAAAGCCCTAAATGACTTAAGCCCCAAATATCTGAAAGACTGCCTCTGTCCCTACAGACCCTCTTGGGTGTTGAGACCAGCAGAGGGCGCCCTTTTGGTAGTTCTGCTACCCTCGGAAGCTTTGGGGAATGGCCCAGGAGAGGGCATTTTCTGTGGCAGCCCCTAAGCTGTGAAACTCTCTCCCCACCGAGGTGCGGCTGGCAACTTCATTGTATAACTTTCTGCGAACGCTGAAGACACACCTCTTTTCCCTGGCCTTTTTAGGACCCACGTGTTTTCTGCGATGTTGTTTAGGTGGTTTTAACTATTTTAATTATGGGTTTTTTTAATGTTGTAACCCACCCTGGGACCTCTAGATGAAGGGTGGGTAATAAATTCTAATAATAATAGTCCAGGGAAGAAACTCACCATTACATTTCAGAATGATTTCCTATTAAGTTTTATTGAATTAATATTTAATTCAGTAAAACAACAACTTAGGCTGATGTATTTATGTTCCAGCTACACTGCCATATTTATGTTCCAGCTATGCTGCAGTGGCCTCATATATACTGCCCTTCCTCCCAGAAGGAGACTTTAAAACATATTAAAACAAAACATTTTTTTAAAAAAACCAACTTTTAAAAATATCTTAAAAAGCAATTCCAACACAGACACAGACTGGGATAAGGTCTCTACTTAAAAGGCTTGTAGAAAGTGGAAGGTGTTCAGTAGGCAGGCTATGGCTACAGGCAAGTATATGGCTCACCTCTATTTCATCCTGCCAATTTCTTTCTAGCTATTCTTTTTGTAAATCCTGAAAGTCTTCTCAGGCAGGCTATGCTTTTTATTATGGATTTGAACATGCTATTAATGCAGCGGAGGCCTGATATATGATTGACGGCTTTTACAATGCAATATGTAATGATTAAGTCACTTAGTAAAAAAGGAAAGAGAGCAAACACACAGACCAACATGTTTCTGATTTTGAGCTCTTGTGTTTGATTCTGGAACAAAGCATATTGTATTTGAAATAAGATACGAAGCTTCCCACACAGATGGAATAATTAACAGTAATTTGTAGCCAAAATGAACCTTAAACAAAATTTAATTTGGAATAGAGCCATCCATCCATCTGAAATGAATTGCACTAAATAATTTATAGGGCAATTTTTGTAAAAAAATGCTATCTTCCATAGTTTATGGGGGGGGGGATAAGGAGTTGGAGAGGAAGGGTAGGTTACCAAATTCAGATTTGTCTTAGGAGAATGAATGCATCACAACTTTGCTTATCACAGATTTTCAGTGTGTATCTCTTTTTTTGCAAATACATACTTTCCACAGTTACTATGTATAAAAGAATTACTATTACCTGGGCTTGATGGCCAAATATTTCAAATGCCAATTTGAGATAATCACATTACTTTGATATGATGACCTGAAGGGTCAAGAGGGGGCATGAATTATGCCCTCTGGGCAAGAATTCTGTTACTAGAAATTGAGCTTCTCCACCATGCAAAAGGAATTGCTAGCCAGATAAGCTTTTGCACTAGAGCTGAGAAAACCTGTTGCAGTGATATTGGTACCAAACACATTTTTTTAAAAAAATCACACAATAGCTGCATTTGGGCACAACAATATTCCTCTCTGAGGAAGGTGAGGATGCATTGTCAGACTCTGAAACAGAGGTGGGAGTCCAGATCTTTCATATGATGTGTATTAATCTATCTATCACCTACTCAAGGCTGTTTGCTTCCCCAGAGGAACTCACTGTAGGATGCAACAGCCAACGTAGGCGTACTGTGTCTATTAAATGGTACCTCAGTGCAGGAATTCAAGCCAAAGTGCCAGCTCTATAAATCTTGTGCATCTTTACCTGTGCGGTTGTGGTTGTGGCAGTAATCAGCTTATCCCAGGATATATGATAATGTATTTGGAACCTAGCCATCAAAATAATGACACTTTTTATCCATAGAATTTCCTTACAAAGCTGTCCAAGATCATGGGATGGATACCTTGCTTCTCCCTGTAGTATTCATGAAGCAGCCATTCCACTGTATTCTTCAACCTGCTGCCTACTTTTTTTACATGCTTTTGTCATACGTGGCACTTTTGCCAGCCTTTGGAGGGGCATCATGGTATGGCTCCTGCCTGCCTGGAATCTGGCAGTTTACAAAAATAATAGAAAAATGGAGCACCACTTACATATGAATCTTGAGGGGGAATGCGGCAGAATGGATAAACTAATTTTTAATAAATGTTCACCATAGCTTTTAATAAAGACTTCCATAGCTTTTAATAAAGTATTTGCAAGATGGTTTTCTAAAAATTGAGAATAAGGCCGCTTAACAACAACAGAGTAAAACAACAGCCTTCTTTTTAAAAGGAAGAAAACAAGGTCAATAATATGTAGCACTCTTTGGGATGTCTAAATTTCTAAACTGGAAAGCTTACAGAAAAGTGCAAGGTGGAGACATTTATTATAAGGCAAATGGTGGGGTGTATTTATTTATTTATGTGCTCTATTCCCTTTTACATAGGTGAGGAGAACATTGTTGTTGTTTTTAAAAGTGCCCTTTCCCACCCCAGAATTTCTACAATAGATGCACCTCAAAGTACCAGGAGAGACAAGAACAATGGGCCCGATTGTATTCACTGCTAGGTCAATGTGGGGCTTGGAATGTTTTGTATTGGCCCGAACAAGTTGCCTTAAATGTTTGTGGCAATCCATTCCAGCTGCTGCTTTACCTCTGTGACAGCTGTTACCTTTTATAATAAGTATAGGCTTACCATCACTTCAAAGAGTAAAGCTGTGCAGCAAGTAATCCCTTCTGAGAGCTAGCATCCTTTAGTAGCGGTTCCTTTTGTTTGAGTGACTTATTAGATGCCCTCTCTCTATCAAGCATGAGAGGCTCAGCAGACAGCACCCACCCCTTTCTTTCTTTGTACAGGTGAATCCTTAATGCCAGATGTAAGACATGGCCTTGCTCCCCATGAGGCCTTTGCAGTTTAATTCTTGGCACAACTTGTATCTTTGGATGCCTTGTCTCCCACTCTGTCTAGCTCCCTAACCAATTTGGAACCAAAGAGACTGGATGCAACGAAAAACTAATCCGTTCACCATGTATCCTCATGGCCTTAATAGCAGGCATGACAACCTTGTAATCAGAAATATATATGTGTGGGAGTGCTATTTTGAACAGACTGCATTTTGCCCTTCAGGCTGCTGCAAAAACCTTAGCTGTTGCCATAATTTCCTGCCTTAATCAGGATCTGAGATCCACATCTCTCCCAAATACTATAAGATTACTATGGTACGATTGAGAGAGGAGCACAGGCAGGCAACATGCACAGATGTATTCCTCTGTTGCTTCCTCAGTCTTCTCCCAAAATGGGAGATGGGCGGGACAAAGGCATCTGTTAACTGCAGTAAGAGGGAGGAGGCTGTTGCCTCAATTTCTTCTGGACAGATCTTATTTAATTAATAGCATTTCTAAACTGCTTAATATTTAAAAATTCTGAGTTGTATACAAAAGTGTAGCATAAAAACAATAAAAGAGTATCATAAAAACAGATACAACATAAAAGCCAGTAAAACTTTATAATACTGTTTACTGCTTTTATAATAAAGAGATGGCTCTGGTATTAGTACTAGTACTAAGGGTGTCAGTTGGAAGAGATCTGTTAGTACTAAGAAACAATCTGCTCAGGGCACTGTGTCTGGTAGTGCAGACTTTAAAGGGATTAAATGTGCTAAACATACCACCCTGAACTCTTAACCTACCCAACATTTAGTACCTAATTTACAACAGGATACTTCCTTTATAAATAATGAACCCCTTGACTTAATTAGATGGGATGAATTGACATCTTCACCTTTATTATACAACCACAAGAGTATCTGTGGACTATAGGTACATCCTTAAACTGCAAGGTTTTTTGCCTATTAGTGAATATTCATTACAGCAGGAACCAGAGAAGGCAAAATCTACGCTTCCTACATTTCACTGATTACCTCAGGCCAGTAGCGACCCTTGGGAGCCAGATGAGTGCCATCTCTTTGCTTCCTTCTCTGTGCTTCCACAGGCTGAGCAGACAAATATCATACAAAGACTAGGTATGGTAAAGACTAAACTTCCAAGTCTCTCTTCAAATAATGAAAATGTGGCCAAATCGCCTGAGGTCTCAATACTCCACTCTTGACAACCACCAAAGTTCTTTCTCCAGTTTGCATAGTCAAGAAACCTAAGCAATCTGGAGTATTTTAAACTATTGATTCCGCTCCTGAGGAAGAAAGAGTGAATAAATTTAATGCTGTTAAAACCAAAGCAGGTGCTGCTTGCTCCATGGACTGGGCTAGCTGCCAGTTCCTGGAACCACATGAATTAGGGTCATCTCCCATTTCTAACTCTTCCTCTGAACCCCTAAATAAGCAGCTCTTACCAACTAAGAGTGGTAGTGTTTTTTTTAGATTAGGATGGTGTGCTAGAGAAATTAAAGTCTATTGATTTTAGACACCCAACATGCCATCCTTAATTAGGTGTCTCTCTTGGAATATAGCGGGATGGAACGGAAAGTCTAGGGACAGATCATTTACTAATTATATCAAATCCTTTGATACTGTTCTGCAAGAAACCTGGGCTTGTGATCAGATAATGTTTAAAGGAGACATTGCTACTTCTTTGGCTGCAACCCAGTCCTCAGTCAGAGGTAGGCCCAGAGCAGGATTACTGTGTCTGGTATTGACATCTCTTAATGTGGAAGTTGCTGCACTTCCTAGTTGTGGAACGGTTGTCATGGCAACCTTAATTAAGAGTCACTGCTTTCAACTTATACTGTTTAATATTTCTATCCCCCCCAATTAAAAGTCATTTAGAGAAGAATGCCCAGTGGGATGAGCTAGAACTATATATTACTCACATCAAGGCAAAGTTCCCATCTGCACAGGTCCTCATGGCTGGTGACTTCAATGCTTGTCCGGGACCTGGCGATTCTGTACTGGCAGAATCTCGATATCTTCAAGGAATTGATCATTTGATAGGACAATCTCCCTATATCAGGCATTCCAAAAATGTTACAAAAGTTTTTGTTAGTGCGTGTTTAGCTCTACTGGCATGTTGACATAACAAAATTATTTTGAATGGAAGCACCCCTGGTGATTTGCTGGTTGAGTTCACTTTTAGCTCTCTATTAGGAAATAGTGTGGTAGACTATGTCCTTGTTTCTCACTCCATAAGGGGAATGATTCAAGCCTTTTATGTCGACGATCAAACTGATAGTGATCATTACCCTTTAGTTACATTAATAAAACCCCTTACCAATATTCACCTTCTCACCGGAACTCCACTGCTGGACTCCTCCTCGCTTGTTTGCGAGAAAATGATTAAATGGTTCAACAGATCTGAGGGCAAATTTGCTTCTTTTATAGTATCCCCAGCATGTTTGCAACTTTAGCAAGACATCTTCATTTCAGCTGATAAAGAGAAACTGTATTATGAGACCCTTATCTCTGACATTCAGAGGACCCTAGTGGCAGTCAGCAATTTAGCTGGTGTTAAACATCTTAGAAGCAAGAGTTGGCTTGATTGTGACTGTGTGTTGCTCAAAAATCAAATCAGGCACGAGTATTCCATCTATCATAGTGAAGGAGCCAAGTGTTTACCCGTAGTTTATTATAAATGAAAATGTGAATAGAAAGCACTCATTAACCAAAAGAAAAAAGCTGAAGAGAGGAGGAAATGGAACTTACTAATATTCACCACTGAAAAGAAGGATAGCAAATTATTTTGCCGGATTGTCACGGGAGCTATGACACATCCCCATGGATTCCCTCCCTATTGTATCTCCTCTCATGACTGGGAAAGATATTTTTCTGCAATTCTACATGATTCTAATAACCTTGTTATCTGTAGCCTTCAGCTATCTCCTGATGTTCCAGAATGGCAACCTGTAACTCTCGGTGAAATCCTTGATTTGATTTTAGAGCTTAAACCTGGGAAAACCCCTGGAACAGATTCTGTGCCCCTAGGTCTTTTAAAATCTAACCCTGATTGGTGGGCTCCATTATTCTCAACTCATTTTTCTTTTATTAATAGAACTGGTAAAATCCCAGAGATTTGAAGTAAAACTATTATTGTCCCCATTTTCAAAAAAGTGACAGGACCAACCCACCCAGTTATTGCCCCATCAGCCTTCTCTCATCAATTGGGAAACTTTATGCTAGGTATCTGAAAAGAAGGCTTTTATCTTGGATGGAGGAAAACAGCATAAATGGTGAGGAACAGATTGGGTTTAAAGCTGGTTGTTCAACATTAGACCATTGTTATGTATTTTAGCCCATTTAACTGAGAAATTTACTTCAGTTCCTGGTGGTAAACTTTTTGCTGCCTTTATTGACCTTAAGTCCGCTTTTGATCTGGTTCCAAGAGATCTGCTATGGGTTAAATTACAGAATAGTGGCAGAGCTTGGAAAAGTTACTTTTTTGAACTACAACTCCCATCAGCCCAATCCAGTGGCCATACTGGCTGGGGCTGATGGGAGTTGTAGTTCAAAAAAGTAACTTTTCCAAGCTCTGATAGTGGTATGAACAAGCTTTTATGATTTCTTATTAAATCTTTATATAATCAAACCTCCAGTCAAGTTAGATGTGGGGAGCAGGGTCAAATTACTAATCCAATCTCTGTTAGTGGGATGGGTGGGTGGGTAAAACAAGATTGTATTTTGGCTCCTTTTCTTTTTAATCTATTTTTAAACAATTTGGCCCCATTTCTTCATAATGATGACTCTCATGCTCCCAAATTGTCTAATGTTAAAATACCATTGCTTCTGTATGCTGATGATGCTGTATTATTATCCTTGTCCAGAATAGGGTTATATCAGTTATTATCTGCTTTTGGCACCTACTGCTCTAATAACAATCTGATTGTTAATTACTGTAAATCTAAAATCTTAGTGTTTTCTAAAGCTTGAAAACAATACAAATGGATTTTAAATGGTAATCTTATTGAGCAAGTTTTTCATATAAAATACTTAGGGATCCAAATGCAAAGTTCTGGGCTTTGGTCTGAACAAAGTAGGCAGGCAATTGATTCTGCAAATTTTAGTCAGTAGCTTAACTTAAGATTCTTTTTTATGCAAGGTGGTTAATACATTCCCTCTGCTATTCAAACGTATAAAGCAAAGACCCTGTCCCAGCTCACTTATGACATACCAATCTGGATCCTGTAAAGAGTCCAGTCTGTATTTCTTAGGAAATTACTGGGTCTTCCTCCTTGTGTGGGCAATGCTGCTATTTGGAAGTAGGCATTCATTCAGTTTCCTGTAGTGTCTGGATTGATGCCCTAAAATGGTGGCCACGCCTACATTTCTTAGCAGCTCCTGGTAGCTAACTTTCCTTATTGGTCTCAGACTCTTTTGTGAGTTGCTGGATGCGCAAGATGGAAAAGAAAATACCTAAGATGAGCTTTTCCCCTGAAGTGCTGGTAATTTTTGGATTGAGAAGGCCCAGATTTCTGTTGTTCAAAGACTAATAGACATGCAGTGTTTGAGAACTGCTGCTAATAAATCCTGCTTGCCACTATTCTATAATAATTTTAACAACTACGGAATTATTGCAGCTTCATACTTGTACTGACTGACTATTCCAAAGTATAGGAGAGCATTTACTCTTGCCCGCTTTAATGTGTTGCCATTGGCACCATTGAAAGGACGATTTAACAAAATCTCAGTCAGGGAACAGACCTGTCCTTGTGGAGCTGGTGCAGTGGAAGCTGTTCAACATGTTTTACTGTCTTGTAATTTGTACAGTGAATGTAGAAAGAAGAGGATTTCCCCTTTATTAACTGCTTTGCCTAGGGGTATTTCTGTAAATTTGGTATTGTTCTATTTAAGGGATGTCTCATCTTCTGTTACTGAAAGTGTTGCAGAGTGTTTTTTTTTACCACAATGCAAATTAGGAAAAAATGCTGCCAGTCCTCTGACTAACGAACTACTTAATTTGTATTTATTTGGTTTGTAGCAATTATCAGCAGTTGTGTTTTAATTTTTGTGGCTTTTTATACTGATTTTAATCTTTTGGTCTGTGATCATAATAAATGATTCATTCATTCATAATAAAGAGATAAAAGCAGGAATTCAGTAATAACAGGATCCAGCCAGCCTTATGGGTTGCCTTATACCCTGGGAAGGGGCATATAGCAGAGGCCTTGCTCCATACCTTCCATGGGGCCCATCTAGCAAGGACGTCCAAATAAAGGGACCAACTCAAAGTGGCTTGTCACTGATCAACTGGGATAGTCAGCTGTACCTCAGAACTTGAACAAGCAGCTTGCTTTTTTTTGGTAAACAAATCATAAACATAATGATGAACCAAGCCAGAAATGATAAACATTAAACAAGAAATCACAATCCTGATCCTACTCTTCATTTGATTCTTCCAATTACTAAGAAGAGTCTTTAGATTTGTTATCTCTGTTTGAAGCATTGTTCGTTATTATATTTCACATGCTTGGGCAGGTGAAGGGAGCCCTCAGCCCTCAAAGAGGTGTCTCTCTTCTAACGCTTTTCTGCCTCTGGCCCTCTCCCTGCAAAGTCCCACCCTCAATCAACTTAATTTTATCCTCTGGCAGGCTGAATTATGCAGCTGAGATGACTATATGAATTCTAAACTTGATACAGAGACAAAGTCACATTATCCTTAGGCACTTGCAACTTAACAGTCCTTTTCGATTCACATGCATTCAGAGATAATGGATCTTGAAGTGGCCAGGCCAGCAAACTAGCTGCTTCGCAGTATCACCTAAAAGAAATGACATAATAAAACCAATACTTCTGGCAGCTTCACTGTGTGTTCTTTTTTCTGGAGAGGAGACAAAGAACTTGCACATTGCAAAAACACGCACGCACGCGCACACACACACACACACACACACACACTTCTGAGCATAGAGCTGCTACAGGGATGCCTATGTCTTGTGAGTACATTTTAAAAAAGCCATTTTTGAAGAAGGCTGCTGCCTTTAGGTCATGGTAGTCACTGACACTTCTCATTTGAACAGCTCTCTGGAATTTCAGTCTTGGATACTTCCCCCCCTTTCTGTTTTCATTAGCAAGGGTGTATGTTGGATTGGTGTGTAATTCCAGAAAGGGAATGTATGATGAATGTGTTTTTATTAATAGCCTTCTGATGTGACAGTATTTGGTATTATTCAAGCCATTTATTTGGGGAACCAAGGCATGGCCTGATTGTGTGGTAAAGAGATGTAATGGAGAACCCTAAGCACACTGCCTCAAGTTCCATGATGAAAGAAGCCAGAATATAAATATAATCATTAGAATTTTTTTTCCTGTGATCGATAATGTGTATTTTTAGACTTTCTACAAAATAAGTTAAGTTTCTGTCCAATTCGTTTCACCATCTATTATGGGGTTTTGGAAACAGAAATGGTCATGAAGATTTGTTTGAGCAATTAAGACAGGAGATCAACCATAACAAGCCTTGAGGAGAATTACCAATAAGATCAAACCCTTTGGGAATGCAGAAGGCTTGGGATTTGGTCTTCCAGGTCCATTTTAAATGGATCTATGATCAGATACTTTGACAAAATTAACAAGGAAATCCTCTATTGTCCTGGAGAGTGTTGCTGTTTTTTCTGCTTCTCCTGTTGTGAATGAGAGTGAGACCCCTGAATGTAGTGGAAAGAGAAGCTCAGCATTTGGAACACCCAGCAACTGAGAAATTGGAGGTTGGCATTTAGGGAACAACAACAAAAAAACCCCTCTTCTAAACCCCCCCCCCACCTTGAAGGAGATCGTTTCAGGAATCTGCCCTTCATGGAAAATTATACATGGAGTACACAATGCAACTTTTCATTTAATCAAGATAGTATGACCCAATTTTGTACAATGAAGCGAGCAACCGGAGTGGTAATAGGTAAACGACTTGAAACAGAAATTAAGGACCCAGCGAACAAAACTGATTCATATATATAAGAAGTGCATGTTGCAACTACATTAATTGTTCTGCTGTTTACTAGAATAATGTAGATAGAAAGACATTTTTAGCTATGCAGATTTTCAGCTATGCTTCCTTGATAAAGCATGTGGTGAGTTTGGATACAAGGTCTTAAGCACACGGCAGAAGACTTTGCTCTCAAATCATTCTTGATGGTAATTGGGCAGGATTCTGTTTTACGCTATGGAATGTATTCAATTCTGGATTGAGTGTGCTTGTTAGAATACTTGTGTAAATAGAGATAGATGTGGAGAAAAAAATCATAGATTTGAAAAGAAATAGTGTATTATTCCTCATTTGCTTTTTAAAGCAGAATCTTTGTGCTTTTGATCTCTTCAGACCAATATGCGGCTTTAACATGAAGCAAAGCTAATGAGGATTTGGAGCCATTAATTTATGATGCATCTGACAGCATTGTAGAGAATTGGGTATGAGATGCATGTGATTATGTCAACATGCTGAAGAATAAACCAGCTGCTATTTGTTCTGCAAGCATACAGAGAACACCCTCTCGTTAATGGCCCATAGCATGATCTGGCATCTGGTAAACTAATATGTTGTCATCTTTACCATGAAAGTTGCCACAAATCATTAATGAATGCAGCAACCATTCAACTACTTATGTTGTCTGAAATATACCAATTACTGTAAAAGTGTTCCTATTAGCAGTATGATTGAATGATAGCAACCCGAGAGTAACTTGTTAGCACAAACTCTTGTAAAGACAGTAATGAACTGCTTGTTCCAGCACTTGTTATTCCCTTTTAATCAGGAAGGATGGTTAGAGTTGATTATTTATACCATACTTTGCATCAGCACCTAAGGTAGCAAGCAATATAAATATTTATTGGAAGCTTCCACTGATGATGCCCACTACTGTCTTTTGTCAGAGACGGGAAACCTACAGGATGAACGTTTAGGGCAGCATTGCATATAAGTCAGGACTCTTTTTTTTTTTTACATAAGAACGATAGAACATAAGTCTTTGTTGTGACTGGAACGCATGTGTAGCCAGTCTGTGAGGATAGTTGCAGTCACCCATTTCTACAACATTTCCTCTTGTGGATGCTTTCTTGCTTTGGTGAGGTATCTTGTGACATGTTTCCATTTAATCTTGCTCTGGCAGATGAATCATAGAATAGCAGAGTTGGAAGGGGACTATAAGGCCATCGAGTCCAGTCCCCTGCTCAATGCAGGAATCCAACTTAAAGCATACCTGACAGGTGGCTGTCTAGATGAATGGAAGGTGTCTATATGTTGACACTTTTTGTTTGTTTGAGGTAGTTTCTTAGTCCCCAAAGTTATTACAGTAATATGGTATATTTTGAAGAGTTTTTGGTGGTGGTGTTGATGGGGGGGGCGGGAACATACAAGTAAGGATTTATAAGTGAGAGATGTGATTTCTTAAGAAGACACAAGCAACTGTCATGAGAAGTTGGAGCCCATTTTCTCCCAGTTCAATTTATTTTATACCAAAGAATGCAACACAGGAGGGGAGGGCAAATGGCTTTTCTGTGTGTGTCCCGTTAGAAATTATACTTATCAACCATTTGGGGGAATGGACAGGGCAAATATCTTTTTTATGAGGTTTTAATTTGTTGGGAATGTTCAAAAGAATGGAACTTCAAAAAGTATATTTCTGGCCCACATGACTTCTTATTTGGTATCTTTTCTTTGGTACATGCATCCAGGCCATTTCTTTGTGTTTCAAGGTGGGAAAAAAACACCTTAAGGAGACTTTCAAGAGATAATGCTTTAAAAAATCCTCAGGCTATTTATACTTCAGATACCTTGGAAACTGCATGCCCCAAGGGTCGTTGTGCCTTTGGCACTGCTGCTCATGCTCATGATAGTGTCTTGGACACAAGGAGCCCTGGGACAGGTTGTTTCCAGGAAGTCTGATGGGTCTGTTGAGCCAGTGTGGTCTAGTGGTTACAGTGTTAGACTGGGCACTGGGAGATCAGGATTCAAATCCCCACTCAGCCATGAAGCTCACTAGGTGAACTTGAGCCAGTCACAGTCTCTCAACCTAACCTACCTCACAGGGTTCTGGTGAGGATAAAATTGGGAGGGAGAGAACCATGGATGTCACCTTGAGCTTCTTGAAGGAAAGGTGGAATATAAGTCAAATAATAAATAAATATAAATACTGAGTATATGGGTACTTTGTTCCAGTGCTCCTTGCTAACTTGTGTATGCTCAGAAGCTTGGTTTACATTCTGAACTGGAGGACAACTCAGGAAAATGGTGCTCAGTTTTCATAGAACAGTTGGCAATTATGAGCTGTAGAAATTCATATTCTCTCAACCACATAATGAACATGACAGCATGAACATAAGGAGTTGGCTTAGCAGCTGTCTAGGATCCAAGCAGAGGTCTTTCCTGATCGATTCTCAGTTGGTTCATGCCAGGGATTAAAGCCTTCACCAACAAGCCATGATCTGTGGCCCTTGTTCTGGAAATTGCGGCTAGTGGCCATAATGTGGAAAGTGCTTACTTTGCAACTGTTGATTGATGGAACTGCAAAAAGGTGTAGTAGAGGACAGCATGGGAACAGAATAAGGCGTTTGTTGTAATGTGAACTGGTTAAATATAAACACTAATTTTAAAATAGGAGAGTGTGGTAGGTTTTGTTGCAACTGATGTCTGGTAATGGACCCACATATAACTCAGGCAGGCACTAGATCCATGAAATGCTTCTGAAAGCCCTTAGTGAAAAGCTATCTCTACCTTTATCTCTATCTCTTGGGCTGCAGCTGAGACTGTAAACAGAAACATCATCTACTCCATAGTTCATTTTATACCAATTTGAGGAATGTGTGAGAGGCAGACCTAGGCACTGATTATTCACAAATCCTGGGTTTTTGCATTCAGCAGCAGGAAAGTCAGTCAGAAGCCCACTATTAAAGTCTATAAAACAACTATTCAGCTGCATCAGACAGTGAGGGGGATTAGTAAAGAGTGGCATCTTGTTTCAGCATTGTCTGTTCACTTTAGAACCATAAAATAAAACGCTGTGTGTCTTCGAAGGAATAACAGCCCTGTTACTTCTTGTCAAGCCCCTTTGGAACTTTTTTTTTAAAAAAGCAGTTCATAAATGACTCCTGACAGCTAATGGAGCAAACCTCGTTTCAAATGATAGAGGGCCTATGCTGGCAAAATCACCAGGCTGTGAGGGCTTTAAGACTGGTGATTAATAAGGGGGAGGCGCTCCATTGCCCCACCCTATCCTGATAGTACGTTTTGCAGTTTAAACAAGACTTGCCATTGATTTAAAAACTATTTTTAGGAACATAGGAACATAACCTATTAATTGTATATGATTTAATGTATGTGCCCCAGTTTCAGTGATCATGAGTAGAGGGGGGTATAGTCATGCGGACGCAATGGGCTACCATGGAAGATGAGGGCAAGGCTATCTACAACTTGTTCATTGCTCCCACTCCTCCCATGGATGGATTCCTGGCTGCTCATCTGTTGTGCCCACTGGCTGAGTGTGCTGTTGTTTAATGCCAGATTGATACACAAGAAGACCACACTCATCCATGATTTGATCGTGGATGAGGATGCCAATTTGATGTGCATTACCGAGAATTGAGTGGGAGGAGTTGATCTGACTCAGCTTTATCCACCTGGATACTCGGTGCAACACTAGCAGAGACTGCAGGGACAGGGAGGAAGGGGTTGCTGTGGTTTGCAGAACTTCCATCTCTGTCCCCAGGAAACCACTCCATCTTGGAGCTGGCTGTGAGGGCCTGCACCTGGTGTCGGGCCAAGGAGATAGTAAATTAGGGTTCCTGATTGTGTGCTGTCCACCCTGCTGCTCAGTAGATTCTCTGGCCAAGCTGGCAGAGGCTGTCTCAGCTGTGGTATTGGAGGAGCCCAGAACAATAGTGCTGGGTGATTTCAATGCCCATGCTAAGGCTGACCCTAGTGTTTCAGTTTGGGACTTCATGGCCTCCATGATGACCATGGGACTGTCTCAAGTTGTCACCAGTCCAACACACGGGGCAGGGCACACCCTTTGGGTTTTGCTGCAGTGGAGGAAAGGGTGGTATGGAGATGGGAGATTATGGATGTCACCCCATTGTCATGGTCAGACCATTTCTGCATGAAGTTTAGACTTACAACTCCAATCCTCCCCTGCATGGGTGGTGGACAGATTAAGATGGTCCACCCCAGGCTAATGGAATCCACTGTGAGAGTTTCTAATGGCCAGAGCATGTGAACATGTTAAAGCCCTTGACATGCTGTGGAACAACGAGACGCGTAGGGCTCTTAACACGGTTGCCCCTGAACCCCCTCCCTGACATTGTGGAGCCTGGTTTGCACCTTGGTATACCAGTGAACTAAGGGCAATGAAACTGGCTGGATGATGAATAGAACACAAGTGGCGAAAGATGTGCTGTATGGCTGATTGGGCACGAGTAAAACATCATAACTGTCCCTACTGTATGGCAGTGGGGGAGGTAAAGAAGGCCCATTTCTGTATCTCCATTGTATCCTCAAGTAGCTGTCCAGTGGAACTTTTTCATATTGTCAGGGTCCTGTTAACATCAACTCCAGGAAATGGAGTTTTAGACCCTTCAGAGGCCCAGACTCACTGTGAATTGTTTGCAAGGCAGTTCGAGAATAAACATGCTCACCTCTGTAGCAATCTTGATGCCCCATCTACATCTACTGTAGTCCCCAGTGAGATGCCCAGAGCGATGTCTGCCACAAATTCTTGGGATTGGTTTCAGTTGATGCTGTCTGACAATGTGGACGAGGTGCTTGGGACGATGAAGCCAGCAATGTGTCCTCTTGACCCTTGCCCTTCTTGACTTAGTAAAGCTTGCCAAGAAGGTATGACCGAGTGCATCCAGGGTGTGGTCAATGTGTCTTTTAATAGGGAGTGGTCCTAGCAGCCCTGAAAGAGGCAGTTATCCAATCTCTCCTGAAAAAGCTCACCCTGGACCAACTGGTTTGTGAAAACTACTGCTGGTCGCAAATCTCCCTTTTTAGGGAAGGTGAACGAGAGGGTTGTGGCGCAGAAATTGCAAGTGTTCTTGGATGAAACAGATTATCTTGACCCATTCCAACCTGGGTTCAGACCTGGTTATGTGACTGAATCAGCCTTGGTTGTCCTGATGGATGACCTGTATCGGGGGAGGGGCGGGGGTATGTAACCCTGTTATTCCTACTTGATCTCTCAGAAGCTTTTGATACCATTGACCATGGTATCCTTCTGAGCTGACTTGATGAGATGGCTGTTGGCGGCACTGTTTTACAGTGGTTCCAATCCTCTCTCCAGGGTCATTTTCATTTTTTTTTTAATAATTTTTATTCAAATTTTTCAAAAAACAAACAAAACAAAATCAAAAAAACATAACAATACAGCAACAAAGAATAAAAATAAAATAGTTGACTTCCGATTTGTTGCAGATCAGCTATAAGTATATAATATACATCAAACCTGTCCCTTAATATATACATACAGAATCCCTTTTCTCCATAGGCTGTCTTAGTTGATCGTCAAATCCCAGTATCATCATTTTATTTTGATCTTTCAACAAAAAGTCTAAGAGAGGCTTCCATTCCTTAAGAAATGTATCTGTCGATTTTTCTCTAAGTAGACATGTCAATTTATCCATTTCTACTAAGTCCATTAATTTCAATAGCCATTCTTCCATTGTTGGTGTTGATTCCATTTTCCACTTTTGTGCATATAATAATCTTGCTGCTGTAATCATATATAATATTATTCTTCCATATTTCTTTTCTATTTGTTTATCCATAAAACCCAATAAAAAAAATTCTGGTTTTGACTGAATATTTATCTTTAGAATTTTTTGCATCATCCTACCTATCTGTGCCCAAAATGATTTTGCCTTTTTACACAGCCACCACATATGATAAAATGATCCTTCTTGTTGTTTACATTTCCAACAAACATTAGAAACATTACTATACATTTTTGACAACTTTTCTGGAGTCATGTACCAACGGTACATCATTTTATAAAAATTTTCTTTAAGATTATAGCATAGTGTAAATTTCAAGCCTTTTTTCCACATATTTTCCCATTGATCCATTTGTATGTTATAACCAAAATTTTTTGCCCACTTTACCATACACTCTTTTACTTGTTCTTCCTCCATATCCATTTTCAGTAAGAGTTTATACATTTTCGCAATTATATTTTCATCATTTGTACACAATCCTATTTCAAAATCAGATTTACTTATTTCAAACCCATACATTTTCTTGTCCATTTTATATCTTTCTAACAATTGTAAATAGGCAAACCATTGAAAACTATATCCTTCCTTTGTCAGTTGTTCTCTCTCTTTCATTATATATTCTCCATGTACATTTTCTAATAGTTCTTGATAAGTTAACCATTTCTCTTTTCCAGCCATTTCTCTTCTGTAAAACGCTTCTTGACTTGAGACACATAATGGTATTTTCGAATAAAACCTTGGTTTATATCTATTCCATATTTTCAACAGAGGACGTCTTATAAAATGATTATTAAAGTCTACATTTACTTTTACTTTGTCATACCATAGATATCCATGCCATCCCCACTTCAAATTATGGCCCTCCAAATCCAATAGTCTTTTATTCCTCAATAAGATCCTTTCCTTTATCCAGACTAGACAGCAGGCAGCAAAATAAAGTCTCAAATTTGGTAATCCCAGTCCTCCTCTTTCTTTGGCATCTTGTAGTAGTTTAAATTTAACTCTTGGTTTTTTTCCTTGCCATACAAATTTAGAGATATCTTTTTGCCATTGTTTAAAAGGTAAATCAGAGGATATTACAGGTATTGTTTGAAATAAAAACATCATTCTCGGTAATACATTCATTTTTATCACAGATATTCTACCCATTAATGACAATTGTAGTTTATCCCATTTTAGCAAATCTTTCTTAATCTCTGTCCATAATTTTTCATAATTATTATGAAACAACTTTGAGTTTTTATTTGTCATAATGATACCTAAATATTTCAACTTTTTCTCTATTGTAAAATCTGTCTTGTCCATTAACTCTTTCTGTTCCCTTAAAGTTAAATTTTTCACCAACATCTTTGTTTTTTGATTGTTGATCTTAAATCCTGCTAACGGTCCAAATTCTTTTAATTTGTCCATCAATACATTAATTCCTTCCAAAGGGTTTTCTAGTACAATTATCAAATCATCAGCAAATGCTCTCAATTTATATTCTTTTTTTTTTATCTTTAATCCTGAAATTCTTTTATCTTGCCTTATATCTCTAAGCAGCACTTCTAAGACCAGAATAAATAAAAGGGGAGATAAAGGACATCCCTGTCTTGTACCCTTTTGTATTTCACATGAATCCGTTAAATCTCCGTTAACAATTATCTGGGCCTTCTGAGATGTATAAATCGATCTAATCCATTTTATAAAATTGTCTCCAAAATCCATTTGCTCCAAAACCTGAAACATAAATTTCCAATTCAAATTATCGAATGCTTTTTCAGCATCTAAAAAAATCAAAGCTGCTTGTTTATCATTTCGTTGTTCTAAATATTCCAACACATTCAAGACATTCCTGACGTTGTGACGTAATTGTCTTTTAGGTAAAAACCCTGATTGATCTTCCTGAATAAATTGTTGCAATATTATTTTCAATCTTTCTGCCAAGATCATTGTAAAAATTTTATAGTCATTATTCAATAGAGATATTGGTCCAGGGTCATTTTCAGATAACAGCATTGGGTGATTATCTTTCAGCCCCCTGGCAGTTGTACTATGGGATGCCACAGGGTGCCATCCTGTCCCCAATGGTACTTAACATGTATATTAAGCCCTTGGGAGCAGTTGTCAGGAGATTTGGGGTGAGGTCTCAGCAATATATGCTGATGGTGCCAGCTCTATTTCTCTGTAACATCTGAATTGGGAGAGCTGTGCAAGCCCTGGACCAGTGCCTGGACTCAGTGGTGGGCTAGATGAGGGCCAATAAACAGAGTCTGAATTCTAGCAAGATGGCGATGCTATGGGTTGGTGGTTCATGAGTTCAGAAAATTGGTCAATTGCCTGCTTTGGATGGGATTGTACTCCCTCTGAAAGAGCAGGTCCGTAGACTGGGGTGTTCCTGGGTCCATCTTTGTCACTAGAGGCCCAGGTGACCTCAGTGGCTAGGAGTGCCTTTTACCAGTTTTGCCTGGTAAGACACCTCCGGCTGTTTCTGGATTACTGTAATGTGCTCTCTGTGGGGCTGCCCTTGATGTTGGTCTGGATGCTGCAGGTGGTGCAAAATGTGGCACCTGGCAATACCCTCCCCCAGTTCAGGGTATTGCCAACATGTTAGCCCATTGTTGAAAGAATTGCACTGGCCACCCATTAGCAACTGGGCCAAGTTCAAGGTTCTGGTTTTGGTGTACAAAGCCCTACATAGCTTGGGACCAGGATACCTGAACGATTGTCTTGTTTGTTATATACCCAGTCGATCACTGCGCTTTGCAGGGGAGGGCCTCCTGCAGACACCATCTTATCAGGAGGTCCGTTCTGCATAACATAGGAAGCGGACCTTTCATATTGCAGCACCAACACTTTGGAATTGTCTCCCCTTAAATATTATACAGGTGTATTTAATGTATTTTGTTTTAATATGATTTTAATATGTTTTGTTTTAAGATGTTTTCAAGTATTTTGTTAAGATGTTTTCAAGTGCTTTTAGTGTTTTTGTTTTGCCACCCTGGGCAGGATATAAATTTAATTTATTTGTTAAACAACAACAAATTTCTAAATACAAAAGCATACATCCTTTATTTTAATATGATCAATATACTGTATGTGTTGCAACTGGCATCGTCTTAGAAGAGGCATTCCCTCTTTTCTCAGACACAGGAATGCCTCTTCCACTTGACATCTGCATGGATCCCTCCCCGGAAAGTACTTGTTTTAGAAATAAAAATTCTTTAAAATATTGTTATTAATTGGGAGGGGCCCTTTTAAAACACCCTCTAAGAGTGAACCCTGTTGATAGAGATGGCAGGAAAGGAGCAAAATAGGGCCACTGAGAAAGTAGAGAGGGACATCAGCATGCTCATGGGAAGCCCAAAGTTTATAGATGTACCAAAAAAACACCCCTTAATTGGCAGAGATGGGCTGATCAGGCTGAATTTTGTCTGTATTGATCAAGGCCATTCAGTCCAATTTGAAACAGAATTTTATAGATTTTTAAATGTTCAGCAATGGAACCGACTACCTAGGGAGGTGGTGGGATCCCCTTTGCTGGATGTTTTCAAGCAGAGGCTGGACAGCTATCTGCGGGAGATGCTCTAGCTGTGGATTTCCTGCTATGAGCAGGGGGTTGGACTCGATGGCCTACAAGGCCCCTTCCAACTCTATGATTCTATGATTCTAAATGCAAAATTCATGAAAAAAGAAAAGAAAATGTATATATGAGGTGGTCCAAACAAGGGCTATATTTAAGCTTTTAAAATATTTCATTTTTAACGTGATCTAGCTGGATAGAATAACTAGAAAGTGTTGCATCTGTGCTTTTAAATGGGGTTGGAAATGCCCCTTTGAGTGACAGTATGTGATAATGTACTGTCCCTCATGAGGACATGTAGTGTTGGGGCCTGAAACAACAGTTTTGAGACTTCCTTTTTGCAAAACACAATAAATTAATAAAGATATGTAGTCAGAAGTAACTCCATTGTGTTCAATGGTACTTGCTTACAGATGCATATGAGTGTAGCCAAAGGTCTGTAGAAGTCATAGGAACATAAGAAGAACCCATCTAGTCCTACATCCTATTCTCAGAGTGGCCAACCAGACACCTATGGAAAGTCTGCAATAACCCTCTCCCCATTTGCAATTCCCAGTAACTGGTATTCAGAAGCATACTGCCCTCCATCAGTGGAGACAGAGCATAGCAATCATGGATAGTAGCCATTGATAGTCTTATCCTTTATGAGTTTGTCTAATCCTCTTTTAAAGCCCTCCTGGTTGGTAGCCATCACTGCCTCTGTGAGTGAATTCCATAGTTTAACTATGTGCTGTGTGAAGAAGTACTTTCTTTTGTCTCTCCTGGATCTTCCAACATTCAGCATCATTGGATGTCCATGAATCATAGAATCATAAAATCATAGAATAGTAGAGTTGGAAGGGGCCTACAAGGCCATCGAGTCCAACCCCCTATTCCTTGTCCTGCACACTGAAAAGATTGAGAAGAGATCCCAGCCCTCCTCTGTGTGGCAACCTTTAAAGTACTTGAAGAGTGCTATCATATCTCCCCTCAGTCTTCTCTTCTCCAGGCTAAACATGCCCAATTCTTTCAGTCTCTCCTCATAGGGCTTTGTTTCCAGTCCCCTGATCATCCTTGTTGCCCTCCTCTGAACCTGTTCCAGTTTGTCTGCATCCTTCCAGAAACAGAAGAGGAGAGCCTGGATCTCTTCTCAATTGTCCCAGAGTTCAGGACACGGATAATGTCCTCAAGTTGCGGGAAGCCAGATTTCAACTGAACATCAGGAAAAACTTCCTAACTGTTAGAGCCATACGACAATGGAACCATTTACCTAGAGAGGTAGTGGGTTCTCCAACACTGGAGGCATTCAAGAGGCAGCTGGACAACCATCTGTTGGGAATGCTTTGATTTGGATTCCTGCATCGTGCAGGGGGTTGGACTTGGTGGCCTTATAAGCCCCAACTCTACTATTCTATGATTCTGTGTCAGCAAGGCAGAAACACTCTGGGTGTGAAGCAGGGGCTGCAAGGGGTGTGCCTGGGGAGAGTTCCAAGAGCCAAATACAGAGGGCTGTATTTGGCCCGTGGGCCTGAAGTTCCCCACCTTTGCTATACACAGTATTCCAAGTGCAGATCACTCAAGACTGGTGTCTAGTTTGGTTCTAGTTTGGAGTGGAAGCAAATTCATCCACCCAGTCATAGGGGTGCGTAAATATGCCAATTTTGATTTCTTTCAGTTTCTAATTTTTCCAATCTTAAGTTCAGTTCTCCACATTTCCATACCAGGTTGCAATTTCTTTTTTTGGGGGAAAACAGTCCTATGAAAATTTGTTTGCATATTTGTGCAAATGTCATCTTCTATACACATTTTTATATATTATTTCACGAACTCATGCATTTATATGCACGTTTTTGTGCACGTATTTCTTGACTGGAGAACTTCATTGCAAAATTCAGATAAATGTAGAATTTGATGGATAGCTGTGTTTTGGTTCACGTATTGTTTCAGAAAGTGTGAATTTGTCTTCAAATGTGAACTGAATTGAATTTCTACCCCATCCCTACCTAGTCCTGACATGCAGACACAACTCCTAGAACAGATTCCCCATCCCCATTCTCTCCACCAAAGTTATTTTGAAACCTTGACGCCATTTAAATCTTGTAAAACAGTAAATATTCTGAAGTAATGTGTGACCAGCACTGGCAGGTATAGTATTGCCAGCCCTTTGGAGAGCAGCAAGCATTGGAAACCACAGGCATGTATGTATGTAAGCTCTAGGGCTGAGGTCTCCCCATTACATCCTTCATTTTAGTTTTGTGTCATAGGTCCTTTTTACTGGCATTATACTAGTCGCATATTGTCTGGTGCTCTGGGCAGTACATAGGAATAAAATGTGCAAGATTTTTTTCTTTCTGTCTCTCTCTCTCTCTCTCTCTTTTCAAGATGGAGCAAGACTAGAAAATCCTATTTTCCAAAGGCCAGTCACCTCTTTCTGCACAATAATTCTGTCCTTCAGGTACTCGTTTCCTTTTTAAAGTTTATATCAGTGGTTGGAAAGGCTGCCCAAGGCGGTTTATTTTCTGTTACAACTCTTCTCTGTGTAAACCATTTCCTCCTAAATCCTTTTAATGGATGACCTTTTCTTAACTTAAGTTCTTGCCCCCCTTTTTTTCTTTCTTTGACACAATTGCCTATAACTTTATATAGGATGCTAGATTGCTTTTTGTTTTCTTTGGACGTCTCTGGTGCTTTGGAATAAGTAACCTGTTAATTTCTGGTCTTTAGAATAGAGACCTAGCTTCTCTAAGCATATGGACATATTCAACTCAGAATTATCTCAGAGGTTTCATCTTTCCAGCCTCCTTTTCTGGTGCATTACTGGTTCAAAACCAGTACTCCATAAATTAGCTAATGCCTAATCCAAACACAGTTCCTGTGCCTTCAGTAGAAGCAATCACTGGCAGATCAAACTATTGCAGTAAACGGCAAAGTGGTACCTATCAAGGCTAAAAACATTTGCACCTGTGATTGGCAATTCATGGAATCACAGAATAGTAGCATTGGAAGGGGCCTATATGGCCATCAAGTCCAACCCCCTGCTCAATGCAGGAATCCAAATCAAAGCATACCCGACAGGTGACTGTTCATCTGCCTCTTGAATGCCTCCAGCGTTGGAGAGCTCACCACATCCATAGGTAATTGTTTTCATTGTTGTATGGCTCTAACAGTTAGGAAGTTTTTCCTGATGTTCAGTCGAAATCTGGCTTCCTGTAACTTGAGCACTGTTGGCTCATATTTAGCTTGTGATCAATAACAATTCCAAGATCCTTCTCGCATGTAGTATTGCTGAGCAAAGTATTCCCCATCTTATATCTGTGCACTTGCTTTCTCTTTCCTATGTGTAGAACTTTGCACTTATCCCTGTTTCATTCTGTTGTTTTCAGCCCACTGTTCCAGTCTGTCAAGTTAACTTTGAATTTTGTTTCTGTGCTCCAGGATATTTGCTATCCCTCCCAATTTTGTGTCATCTGCAAATTTGATAAGTATTCCCTGCATGTCGTCATCCAAGTCATTAATAAAAATGTTGAAGAGCACTGGGCTTAGGACCAAGCGCTGCATTACACCGCTTGTTACCTCCCCCTCAGTTTGAGAAGGAATCATTGACAAACACTCCTTGAGTACGATTCTTTAGCCAACTGTGAATCCATTTGATAGTGGTTCCATGTAGTCCAAATTTAGCTAGTTTGCTAATCAGAATATCATGGGGCATTTTGTCAAAAGCTTTGCTGAAGTCGAGATATATTATATCCGCAGCCTTCCCACAGTCTACCAGGGAAGTTACCTGATCAAAAAATGAGGTAAGATTAGTGTGGCAGGATTTATTCTTGACAAATCCATGTTGGCTTCCAGTAATCACTGCATTGTTTCAAGGTGCATACAGACTGACTGTTTTATAATCTGCTCTGGACTTTTCCCAGGGGAACTGACTAGTCTGTAGTTCCCAGATTCCTCCTTTTTGTATTTTTTAAAGATAAGGACAACATTAGCTCTCCTCTAGTCAGCTGTCACTTCACCCATCCTCCATGATTTCTGTGGTTCTTAGAGTTCTTCAGCAAATTCCTTCAATACTCTAGGATGCAGTTCATTAGGCCCTGCAGATTTAAACTCCTTCAAAGTAATTAGGTATTTGTTGACTATTTGTCTATCAACCTCAAGCTGCAATCCTGCCCCTTCAACATCACGTTTGCCAGGAGGGTCATAGAGACCCTGGGAGAAGACTGTACCAAAGTAAGAATTGAGCATTTCTACCTTTTATTTGTCATCAGTTATCATTTTGCCATCCTCATTGAGTAGCTATACCACTGTTTCTTTTCTCTGTCTTTTACTATTGATGTACCTGAAGAAAGCTTTTTTTGTTGCTTTTGGCATCTCTCACTAACCTCAGCTCATTCTCAGTTTTAGCCTTCCTGACACCATCCCTGTAATTCTGTGCTACCTGTCTGTACTCTTCCTTTGTGGTCTGGCCTTCCTTCCTGTATGTAACCTTTTTTGTTTTCAGGTCATCTCTAAGCTTTTGTTTTCTCTAAGCTGTCTTCTCCCTTTTTTCCTTGACAGAATTGTTTGCAATTGTTCCTTTAGAATTTCCTCTTTTAGAAACTCCCACCCATCTTGGACTCCTTTTCTCATTAGGGTTGCTTGCCACAGAACTTTATTTTCCATTATTCTGAATTTATTAAAATTGGCTTTCCTGAAATCCCGGGTATGTATATGGCTACTCTCAGCTTTTGCTTCCTTTAAGAACTAGTTCCTTCCTCCACTTTCTGTAGCAGAAAGTTATCTCCAACACAAGTCAGTAATTTCTTGGAGGGGCCATGCTTGGTAGAATTTGTCTCGCAACAGATAGTGGAGTAATTGAAGCCCCCCATTACTACTACATCATGCCTCCTCTTCTCCTTGATTGGGTGGTCGGTAGTAGACTCCAACTACCATGTTCCTTTTCTTCCTTGCCCCATTAATTTTAATCCAGATGCATTCAGTGGGACTACCAAGCCCATCGTTTTATATTTCTGTGCAGGGATCTATATTTTTAACATATAGTGTGACTCTACCTCCCCTTCTATCCCTTCTGTTCTTTTTGAACAAGTTATATCCTCCAATTGCTGTATTCTAATCATGGGAGTCATCCCACCAAGTTTCAGTTATACCTATCAAATTGTATTTACTCTCCTGTATTAAGAGTTCAAGTTCATCCTGTTTGTTTCCCATACTCTGGCCTAGGGATGGGATCCATTGGCCAGTGTCAGTTCAAAAGCACTTCACTGACCTAATAGAGTGGCATCAATTTGAGTTCGTTCTTTATCCACTAGCCACCGCTTTTACTGATTTGTGGTTTATTTGCTCTTCAAAAAAAGATTAATAACTATATTTTAAAGGAAATATTGATATTTTGAAGGAAATATCAATATTTCCTTAAAATATCAATAATTTGAAGGAAATATCAATATTTTAAAAAGAAATATTGATAAATTGTGTTTTAGAGGTGGACTTTTAAAAAGAGTCTGTTTTCAAAAATAGCTGCGAAAATTTGCTCCATTAAAATCTGATCTTCAGCAATTGAGAATAAGCAAATTAATGGAAAATTCAGTACCAAATCTGAATTGGGCAGAATTCCAGCACATCCCTACTCTGAGTATTAGTATACAGACATCGGAGACTATGTGATTTATAGTCGGAGTTGCTTTCTATTTTTATGAAGGCTATTATTGTGCCCCATTAGAGCCATTCTCTGCATTCCTGTGCATAAGCTTTTGTCAGTCATTACCTCTAAGTTTATGTCTCCCTCCTCCTTAAACAAAACTAAGACATGTAATTTTGTTATATATAAAACTGTTGGTTTCATTTCCATTTGTTAAATTTTATTCTGTCTACTTGTTTTTAAAGCTTCATTTTATTGCTATTTTTATGAATATTTTATATTATTTTATGCAAACTGCATAATGGTATATCAACTTTTTAAAATAAATAATTAAATATATTGCTACTTGTGTTTTTTTATATATATAACATATTCATGTTGTAATGCATTTGGGTTCTTCAGTGTATTATATTGTCTTTTTAAATTTTGCTTGACATACTTCTGTTCTGTTGTGGCAGGATTCAAGCATATACTGGAATTCTAGGCTTGTGTGATTAAAGTGGATTTAATCCACTTTAGCACTCTGTTGCCCTAGCACAACTAATCCACTTTTTAAAAAGAAAATACTTTTTTGCAGTTTGGAAAGTGACAGGGAAATGCATTGAAAAATGTGAGATGAATGAATGACTAAGGGGAAGTTGAATGCAGGATTAATGCTCATTGCCCTATAGTAGCCCCACAAACAGATCAAAATGAATGCTCAATAAAGACCAGATAAAATTTCACTACCGTACACTATTATCAGGTTGAATGCTGAATAAATATATCTGGAGAAGCCCTATGTCTGAATATGTCTGTTAAGCCTGGATGGATGTCACTAGATTTTGTAAAGCATAAGAGCTTCCAACTCAGGCTCTTTACGACCATTGTTTTTAGACAGAGCTGAAGTGTAATAACCAGAAATACTGTTCTGTTGATGAGGCAAAGGCATAGACCACACTCCTTATAATAGGCTTGATCAGTCCAGAGGTGGTATATTTCCAGCCAGTCACAGGAGTCAGTGTTTTATACCCTTGGGACTTTCTGTGTCTGACATTGCTCTGAGACCTGATCTGAGAGTCCAAGACAATTCATTTGGTTGGGTCCCATCCTTAGGCTCTAGAACAGTGGTTCCCAACCTGGGGGCCAGGACCCCCAGGGGGGCCGCGAAGTAATCCAGAGGGGGCCGTGAACAGTAAAGAAATGAATTATTTATTAATTTTTAAAAAAAGTCTTCACTCCCTCTACACTGTCTGCTTTCCACTGCTGCTGCAGATGACACCTCCCCCTTGCTCCAGACGAGAGGGGAGGCCTTTTGCTGAAGTGCCAGAGCGTCTTTCAGGTGCACTAAGGGCAGGCATCTGCCTATAAAATACATGGCAGATGCCAAAGGAGGCTGAGGGTGGGGCTACCAGGAAGAAGTGGGAATTACTATCACTGATTCCCATCTCCTTGCACTGCTGCTACTGGCAACGCCCTTACTTAGAATGAGTGGAGAGGGCTTTTTGTGAAGCAAAAAGAAGCAAGCCTGCAAAGAAAGGCTGCTTTCCCCCTTCCTTCCTGGCAGCCAGCCTGCCTCCCTGGGGGGAGGGGGTCATGAATTTTTTTCAGCTTATAAAGGGGGTCCCGTGCTCATAAAGGTTGGGAACCACTGCTCTAGAATTTCAGGTTCATGCTGCAGCAGGGTAGCCATGTGTACCAAGTCTTCTGTTTGAAATGCTGTCCAATCTAAGTCCAGTTTAAAGATAAACCACCCTAAGAAAGCGCGAGCAAGCTTGCATAAGGCTCTTGAAGTTGCTCATCAATAGTTAGCACCTGGATAGTAGACTGAACAGAATCACCTGGTCACAGTATTCCCCATTATGGGGAAAATAAATGTGCTTGTTATAAAATTATTGTAAAAGTTTGCATTTCTACATATAAATTAGCCAATGCAACATCTTTTGCCCTCTTTTTTTTTCTTTTGGAAATGCGTAAGTGGCCATCCTGTGCCCTGGATCCTTGCTTTAGGTTTTGATATAAGTCTGTTTGTTCTTCATGCTTTAATAGAATGAGGTTGCAAAGGTGCCCAAGGTTGTATATTCTGGTTTTCTTTGACCTTGCAAGTTCAAACGTTAAATATAATGTTTAGTAAGTAATATCTTAGGTGCTCAGAACATTTTAAAAGACTTCAAGTGATGGCAGCCAGAATAAAAGCAGTGCCAAATCAGACTTAGACGTGGGGAAAGTTTAAATAATTCTTAATAGCAATAGCTGGTACGTTTATATTGTGAAGCTCCTATCATTTGAGTGGAGCTCTCTGCCCCTCTAACATCCTCGACACTGGAATACTAGCAGATTATTACTTGAGAATTTTCTGTTGTGATAACCTTGAGTATCTTTTCATAAAATAATTATTTCCTTGATATTTGTTATAGATCAGAGTGGCTGAGTTGTGAAGAAGTCAAATAGAAAAGTGTTGTAAGTTTTAACATCAGATTTCAGTGAAGTGGGTTAGTGTCTTGGGAGTGTTTAAATGACTAATTTTAAAGGATGTATTAATATTAATTCAGCAAGGTAATCGGACAAAAAAGGATTTGAGTATTTCAGCCTGGTAGAAAAGTATTGCTAAAATGACTTTCTTGCTGTCATATTTTTAAGGTGCCGCCATTATAAAAATAAAGAGCATTTTTCAGTATTTTTACAATGACTGCTTTATGGAATTATACTAGCCTTAATTGTTCTGGGTTATGTTTGGTACTTGTTCAGTAAATATGGGCTGAAACTATTGGGCTAATGATTTTCTGCATCCTACATAAGTCTACATAATTTCTATGTTCTCATTAGAATGTGTGAACAGACATCACCCTGCAAGTACAGCTGCATATACAGACGTTTCTCTCCATGTGACTGGATACCAAGAGTTTTAAATTCACATTTATTTATTTGCTTGTTATTAAGTTATGTCTCTCCCTTACTCCCAAAGGGAGTCCATTGACATTGATATAGCCCTCTGACTATACAGCTTAACAAACAGAGGCTCTGTTCGGGTGTTCTAATAAATGTGAGTAGGTTGGAGAATGAATGCCTCCCCCCCATCATCTTTTCTGTGATTCACGTCTGAAAAGGGCCATACGATGATTCTCTCCACTCTAGAGCAGATAGCACAAAGCTCAAGAAGGTAAAAATTATTGTTTAAAATATTTATATGCTGCCTCTCAGTCACAATGATTCCTCAGGCAGCTAACATTATAATTAATAATTATGAAACAATAAATTTAAAACTATTGAACAAATTAAGATAAAACAAAATCATCCAGCTGAGTTCAGTAGCAGCAGGAAAAAAGCCAAGGAATAGTGTTTGCAGTTGTTTCTTGATGGTTATCAGAGAAGGAGCCTGGCAAATGAGTTGTCAGGACTTGGGATGACCAAAACTGGGGTCCACTTTGGATGCTGGCAGATGACGCTGGAGATCTGTGACGGATTCTCATGTATCTTTGTGGAAAGGCCATAGCTCTTCGATGAGAACACATTCTGTAGCAGTGAGAAGGACCCTTGTCTGAAACCCTGCAAAGCCACTGCTAGTCGTGTAGGCAATCCTGAGCTGGATGGACCAATGGCCTGACTCAGTGCAAGGCAGCTGTCTACCTTCCAGAGATTTCAATGAGGTATAGATAGGATGGTGATAAGAATATAAGGAAGAAAGATCACATGCTGCATTCCTTATCTGATGTGGTGCACCTCTGCAAAATGATGGGTTTCTTATAAATATGACAAGTTTAGCAAATAATTGCACATGAGATATCTGAAGATTTGCAAACCCAAGAGGAGAGATGGCATTATATATATGAAAAACTACTCCCCTTCTTTAGGAGAAATGTATCTGTTTACAATGTGATATGTCCTCACATTTAACCAACACAGGTTACTTTCTTCTTCCATGCTGCTTTTACACAGCTTTATGTGTAAAACAGTGATTTATAGCACTGTATACTGCAAATACAGGAACATAAGGAGAGCCCTGTTGGATCAGGCCAAAGACCCATCTAGTCCAGCATCCTGTTCTCACAGTGGCCAACAGGATGCCCATGGGAAGCCTGCAAGCAGGACCTGAGTGCAAGAGTACCCTCTCCTCCTGTGTTCCCAGAAACTAAAGATGCCATAGCATATATGATTCAGGTTTATACTGATATAATGTATAGCTGGAATTTCTATTGGACATACCAAAGAATGTGGCTTTATGATGCTTTATATAATAACTCAGTGGTAGAGCAAATTCTTCACATGCAGAATGTCCCAGGATCAATCACTGACATCTCCAGATAGGGCTGAGAAGGGCTTCTGTCTGAAACCCTTGAGATCCCCTGTAGTAGATACTGAGCTAGGTAGACGAGTGATCTAACTTTAAGACAGCTTTCTACTGAGCAGTAAGCGCAGAGGGAGGGCTGGTGGAACATTGATGTTGCCCAATATCTGATCACGAACCACAGAGTATGCTTTTTCTTTCCCCTCCACACGCTTCATGTGCCCAGTATTTTATAATCTTTTTTCCCTGCATAGGTTGTGAGGAAAAGGGGCAGTGAGAGTAGAGCCCACAGTAGGTCTTGAACTTGTACACTAAACCGTATAACACCCCACGACTTTTGTTCAGGGATTGGAATTACTGTGATCGGAACAAACCAGGATCTTAACCCAACTTCAAGCTGTGGTTTAAGGTGCTGGTTTGTTCCAGTTCTGATAACCTTAGTTTGGATGTAATGAGAAAGTATGTTAATCAGCTCACGAAATGTTGAATTGTAGGGTGCTGAGGAGGGAAGAGGCTGTGGGAGGACTGAGACTGCAAGCCCAAGACTCATGCATGTTTTGGCTCAATAATTTATGTCCAAATTAGGCCCAAAGGGCTGGATCTACAGCCCATGTTCCACATTACAAGGGGAGCTTCTACATGAAGCATTCTTAAGGTGCAGTATCTGATTGTGGTGAGATGCTGGAAAATTCATTTTACATAAAGTGCAAGGGTCCAACTAGAAAAGGTTCCTATTAAAAATAGGTGCTCTCATCCTTGCTTCAATACATATTACTTTGATGTTCCGTTGTTATCAGATAATTTTGCCTTTTTCCATCTTGTTACATGGAGATGGCATTTCTTTTTGGACATTTCTGAATTAAAAATACAGAATATTTACTACAGGTTCCAAGATAGGCAGCTAGCAATTCTTAAAAATCATATTATGTATACTTAATGTCTACCTGACCTTTTCTGCTGTTACTTTAATCTTTTAAAATTTCATTTAATTTAAAAGCCAGTGTATTAGGCCATTTATATGCAAATTACCTTTAATTCATGCATTGATTTAACAGACTAACACAAAAGATCCTTTACCAGCTGTGACCTTTTTGACTCTGTTCTTCTGAAGAAACTGTAAAGTGCTTACATGTGACCTCACGTCCATGTGTAGCATAACATGCCTCCTTCAGTATGTATAATTCAGTCATAATAGCAGGATTTCCCTCTCAACATTGCATTATTAACACTGGAGTCTGAGCTGCTGTTGAAGTTAAAACAGCTTCTATTTTTTAACCGTATACAGTTTTCCTTCCTTTTTTGGAACAAGTTTTTCATATTGTTGAATTTCAAACAAATCAAGGGATTTATAGTTAAATATGCTATTCAAGGGGTTAATTATTTGCATTTTATAATACAATCATCACTACAGTGCAGAACATTGTTATCTTATGCTATGCTATGGTTTATATCTATGCCCCCTTTTGGCCAAAAAGACCGTCAAGGCTGCTCACAAAAAATAAACACAAATACAAACTACACATTGGAAAGGAACAATACAGTGTACAAAAATTTAAATAACAAAATATTAACATTGTTTAAAAAAGCAACAGCAACATCCTTCAATAACAATACAGTAACAATCAGCACTTTCCTAATGTTTTGACAATGTCTATGATGTTCTGTCATCATATCTGAAGAGTACCTCACACAAATCCAAGATGGGAATCTGGCTTCTCCCCTCCTCTTTTGGCTAATTCTCTAATAGCAATGCTTGCTATGTAGACAACTTAAGAAAAGCATAAATTGGCAAAGATCTTATCAAAATTCAGAATGGCTCAACAATTGCAATGGGAAAGGTGCTGAGCTTGGGTAGCTCACTATAAAATTACCACAAAGCTCACTAGGCAGAGCCAAGGGAAGCCAGTTTGAACTACCTCATGGGCTATTACGGAAATAAATAATAACATGAAACCACTTTTTTTTACTTGGGAAGGTGCTGAAGAAATAACTGATTGGGACCAGAGTAAGTTAGTTGAATTTACTTAATTTCAGTGGGAATTAAGTTCAATTAATTCAAGGTCTGGTCTGGCTCCAACCAAATAAAGAGATGCCACACTTGTGGGCTACAGTAAGTGAGAAATAATAAAGAATCATTCATGCCAGTAAAACCACAACAACACTTTGCCAGCTAACACATGATTTTGAAAAGAAAACGATGGATACAGTGCATGACCAGCCCACAGTGCAAGGCAGCCCTTACAGCTAGTCCTGCTGCAGCTCCTCCAACAAAGCCTCCACTGCACATTGCTGCTTATACCTGAGCCTCTCTGGCAGACCTGGTAAGTCTTGCAGTGGGGTTATTAGCAAAGGAAACCTTCAGGCATTTGCTCAGCCAGATTGGCTAGCAAACTAAGAAGAGGTGTGCAGGCAGCCAGTGCCCTCTTCCAGGCCTTATGCTGCTCCTGGAGGACATGAAAGCACTTCTTCAGGGAGCAGTGGACTGTGTACAGGCAGCCTGAGCCTTCAGAAACCATCCCGGGCTCCAGCTTGCTCGCTCCGCTTCTGCCTCAAGGTGCCTGCACCTGGGCCTCTGCCGAGGAGCCTGCTAGGAATCGTAGTTCCTCCGCTCAGGTTGCGAAGCTGTGTTGCCTGATCCTGGTGATAATCCACTTTGCCGAGCGAGTTTGGCCGGTACTTGTCTACCCCATTGCATGGCTCTCATTTGTGCTTGGAAATTTGAGTAGACTGTATTCCCTGCTGATGGGGGAAGGGAGCAGCCCGCACTCAGATCTCACTCACTTGCCTCTTTCCCACTTTTGGATGACTTCCCCTCTTCTCCTCTTGCAATAACAGCTCCCCAATAAGACAAGTTTATATGAAGAGGAGGGTGATCTTAGAATCAGAATGAAGGCTGAGGAGGAATCTGAGTTGTCTGGAAGTTCAGAATGCCAGCAGACTACAGCTGGCAGACACAGATCAGGTGGTTAGAGGAGGGCATGTTATGAAAAATCAAAAACAAGGAAATGAGCAAACAAATTGGGGAAAACACTGCAACATTGCCTGAACACCACCAAAAAAAAAAGGAAAAAAAAAAGGGAAGAAAGACAGACTAAACCACTGTCTGATTGCACCTGGGAGCAGGGGAAGAGGCAACTAGAGGTAGCTGTGCCTATGGCACTCGCAAAATTCCAAATCTGCCCCTAGGCTCAAAAAGGTTGGCAACCCTTATTTAACTTGCTCATCCTAGGTCTGATGTCACACACACCTATCCCCTTCTGCTCCTGGAGGACACACTAAAACACACCAGAGCCAATAATAGCCCTTTCTAAAAAGGCCCAATCACTGCCCTGTGTGAGCAAGGCCAATCTACAGCCTGATGAAACTTCACTATTCAGAGATGTTCCAAACTAAAGTTCAGTGGCTTACCACATGGGGGAGCTACACACAGAGCCAAGTTTCCTGGTTCTAGTGCCATGGCTCCTATGTTGGGTGATGGTTGCAGGTTTAATAGCTGTGCTGCAAAATCATGTTGTTACCAGAACAAATATCATCCACAAAAGTTTAAATGTAATCAGATTATGGTTTTAAAAAATTAAAGAGAATTTCCTTTTGCAAAGGCATGCCTACTGTGACACACAGATTTCTACATGTACAGCCTTCCTTCCTTTAAGAAAAAATAACTCCTAGGTTGCATTTGTTACTGCCAAGAATGAAGAATCACCCGGCCAATTGGCAAGACTCATTATTTATTATTGGATCTATTTGGCAGGTTTTAACAGCTTTTGGAATGATAAATAGGTTGAAGCATTGTTACTTAATTATTATTTTTAGGTTTTAAATTTTAACTATCATTTTTTCTATTTTCCCAGAATAATTCTTTAAGGAAAAAAATCTAAATCTATGTAAGAAACATTCCCTTTCCCTAAATTACCTGGCAAGAGATTGAAATATATTTCTGAAACAATCACCTTAGTACAAACAAACACCTTAGCAAGTAATTGTAAGCATAAAGGAATATTAATCCAGGAGAACCGAGTAAAATCTGCCTGAAAACTACAAGCATAAACGTCTGTTTAGGCAAAGAAGTAAGTTGTCAGTGTATTTCTCAGTGATCACGCAGTATATACAATTTATTTGTATATAGCTTCATTCATATGAAATGCCAAAAAACAGCTTACAGTGAGAGAAATGACAGTTAGCAAAGTTATGTGCAGTCACATACAGAAAACACAGTAGCATGTTAAAAGCTTGCCACAATTATAAGAAGAAAAAATGAGACAAGATACGCTAACACAGATAAGGCCTATAACAAAATTTATTTTGTCATGAATGGTGAAATATATTGACAGGATTTAAAATGTGATATTCTTTCTCCAGAAAGTAATGGATTTTTTATTTCTTTGTAAAACAATGGTGGTGGTGGTGGGGACGGACACATTGTAAATGTTGACACAGGAAAATAAATAAAAATGACAAGATTATATTTCTTAAAAAATACCCAAAAAACTCCAGAGCAAAAAACATTAAAAGATGGGAATTGCAACCATTTATTCAGAAAAAGTGTTGTCCCATTCTTGCAGAAGAATGATTAAAGGTTAAGGTAGCAAGATGGAATGTGATAACATTTCCTGTCTATACCTTGACAACTGAAGACTGGTTCAGATTAGAGCCCCTTGTTGGGAAGAAGGCTCCAGGTGACTGAACCTGCTAGCATTTTTACTCGGCCCACTTGCTGGCATCTCTTTCATGTTCTTTGCTGCTCTTAGGTCCAACAAAATGGCAAGTAATGTTGGAGGGAGGGTGAACACGTTGGGAAAATACACTAAGAAAGATTGGAAAGAGATCTCTCCAAAGCTGGCTCTTGGAACACCAAACTTCACCTAGAGGCCCATAGAAATTGTTAACAGCTTTCTTATGAGCATGTATGTCATGAGAAATCAAATACAGTTGCTCATATAAGCAAACAGCCATGCCCAATTTCTACAAGCAGAATCAGTATGGGAAGCACAGCTGCCCTCCGTTTGGCCAGCAAAAGCATGGCGTGTGCTGCCAGAGAAGGGACAGAGGACTGTTGCTTTTTCACTGGCCCAAACCTGTGTTCATGTTGTCCAGTGTGGAAGAAACGTGGCCTCCTTACCACACCATAAAACAGAATGGTGCCCTGGAGTGTTCCACTTAAAACCTCAAACCATTTCCCCAAGGGGTTTAGAAGTTTCAGAGAAATGCTTGAGGAGGTCTTTTGCTTGCCCATCCCAAATGAGATGGGGCACAGTGGTGCAAATATGTAATTTTAGACCCTGGTCATTTGGGGGGATGAGAGCCAGTGTGGTGTAGTGGTTAAGGTGCTGGACTATGACCTGGGAGACCAGGGTTCAAATCCCCACATACCCATGAAGCTCACTGGGTGACCTTGGGCCAGTAACTGCCTCTCAGCCTCAGAGGGAGGCAATGGTAAACCACCTCTGAATACTGCTTACCATAAAACCCTATTCATAGGGTCGCCATAAGTCGGGATTGACTTGAAGGCAGTCCATTTTCATTTTTTTCAGTTGGGGGGAGGCTTGTAGATGGCCCGTGTATATTATTTTAGCTGTGAATCACAAAATTTACTTTTCTCTTCTCCCCCTCCCAACTGCCATCACATGCCATCACATGCTTTATAAATGCATCTACATTACTGATGTGTTAGAACCAAAACCAGTCTGCCAATCCCCTCATTAAAAAAACACAAAACACAACTCTGAGCATGTGTAGTTTTGCATTTTAAACTCGTATAATAAAATCATAGCACCATCATGACAACAGGAATAAAGTAGGTTTGCTTCTGCTGCCTTTATGCTAAATACACTTTCTTGGGAATAAACACCATTTATTGTAACATTGTTTTAAAAATAAAAATAATAAAATGAGCATCTGTAATCACATATATAACAAGATGGTCCCTGACTATACATTAAAACACACACAAAAAGAAGGAAGCTGCAATGATCATTGTCAGCCCTGGTGGCCCCAGCCTTGGTGCTGTGGAGCCTGTTTGCCATTGCCCCCGTCATCTGCAGCTCTGGGAAGTCATTTTGGGGGACCCTGGGCTGTGGGGCCTTGGATCTTGGCCCCAAGATCCAATCCTAGCTGCACCACTTCTATATTAAAGTGTGTCCCGCACGTTAAATCATTACAAATGAAAACGAAGTCTGAAATGTAATTCTAAACTACAAACCTGCCTTAGATTGGGACATCAAAGCCACTCTAAATGGAACACACTTTGGGCATAGTTGTGTCACTTAATTCTGATGCAGCAGTGGTAGGAAGGAGAAAGAAAGATATCTCTTCTTCCATGCTTGGTTCTGCTACAGCAGTGAGCCACGTGCCAGACAGAGCATAGGTTTTCGTAAGGGAAATTAAGTCCATACCTTTAAATAATGCAAAGGAGTTTGACTGAGTTGAATGGGTGTACTGCAATTTAAGGGGTTCAAAATTTAGATCTAAGCCTGGAAAATACATAGCAGCTTGTATAACAGTTAGCAAGTGCTAGGGTTCATGGGGAAAACTTTGGAGACTCTGTGTGTAAAAGAACCAGACAAGACCATCCATTATTGTATGTTATAATTTCGCTATGATGATAGTCATTTGCCCAGTAAATTAGAGATAATAAGCTAACTAAAGGAATAGATGTGGGGAAAGCCAGCCAAAGATTTAACTGACAAGATAATGTTTGCAGTGAAGCCAAGAACATCAGTGTGTGTCATCCAATGGAAAACTGTCAGTTCTAGAAATACTCTGTGTTTCAAAGTAATTGATGGGAAGCCTAATGAGCATACACACTGCATTTACTATTATATTACATCAGAAAAAGTGTCTTGATAGAAAACATGCATCGAGAAGGAGAAGGGATGATGATGATGATTCGGTTTTTTGTAGAATCTCTTTCTTAACGTGTTATAGGATAGGCTGCACTGGTATCTATTTCATAAGCTTTAAAATGTAGGTACTGTGGCCTCTGTACAGGATAAGGTTGTCAAGTCAGAAGCATTCCAAACCCTGTCATTTTAGGCGCAGGCCCTAGTGATGTCTCGGGGTGGGCCCTAGTAATGTCATTAAGCACAACACATTAAGCATCAACCACAGTTGCTTGGAGGATACCACATTGTTATCCTCTGCCTGTTCTGCCATTGAGGACTTTCTTGGATTGTTCTTTGACTGGTTCCTCTCCCTTGACCTTACCGCCATGGGTGACTCTGCTGGGAGTACATGACTCCCGACAGCATTGCTCACAGGGTTCATTGGAAGATGCAAGCCCACTCACCACTACAAGGTGATGATCCAGCGAGGGGACCTGGGAACTACAAACCAGTCAGCCTGACATCCCTGGGAACATTCTGGAGCAGATTATAAAGTGGTCTGTCCCGTTCAGAGCCGGAAGGACGAGGCTGAAGCATAGGTGCAAGTAAATCTCATTTTATTAGAGTAATGGATACATCAAAGGCATTGCGCTTCATAGAAAACCCTGCGCTAACTCACTAGAATTCCTAACTACACTCTGGACATGCTCTGCAGCGTGTGAAGAAAGTTGACTCAACTCCCCACTGTAAGCGGCAAGCTTAAGAAGGGAACGTTTTCGAACGTAATCTCTGACTCCTGTGTAATTCCTGTCTTTGCCCTGTCCGTTTCTCGCGGCGGCGGGAGCACGGGACAGAGGGCGTGTTTCCAAAGGCTCATCGGAAGACACCTGTTCCTGAGCAACAGGCTCAAGATCAGGGGGCTGTGCCACACTGGTATCCTCCTGGGAACTGCTTGGCAAGGGAGGAGCTGGCACTGTCTCTGGAGCCTCCCCCAACAAGTCTTCTGCAGCAGCTGGGTGCGGCACGCTCTGTTCCTCGGAGAGTGCGGGACCCGTGGGAATTGGCTGGTGAGCAGGCTGACCCCCTCCCACAAGGTCCTGCTCAGACTCAACAATTCCCAACTCTGCTTCCTCTGGCAGCGGAGGCGCCTGAAACTCATGCCTCCCCCTTCCCTGTCCATTCTGGGTTAGCTGAGGCTCAACATGGTCAGTCTATAAGCACCTTGAAAACAATGCAGTGATTACTAGAAGCCAACATGGATTTGTCAAAAACAAATCCTGTCACATTAATCTTATCTCAGTTTTTGATCAGCAACCTCCCTGGTAGACTGTGGGAATGCTTTGGACATAATGTATCTCGACTTCATGATATTCAGATTAGCAAGATAGCTGAATGTGGGCTAGATGGAACAACTATCAGGTGGATCATCAGTTGGCTACAGAATCGTACTCAAAGAGTTCTTATCAATGTTTTCTTCTCAAACTGGAGGGAGGTAACATGTGGCTTACTGCAGGGCTCGGTCCTGAGCCCAGTAATCTTCAATGTCTTTATTAATGAATATCAGATTTGTAGATGATACAAAATTGGGAGGGATAGCTAACACCTTGGAAGTTATCTTGATAGGCTGGAGCATTAGGCTGAAAACAACAGAATGAAACTTAACAGTGATAAGTGCAAAGTTTTACACCTAGGAAAAAGAAAGTGCACAGTTATAAGATGAGGGATACTTGGCTCAGCAATACTACATGCAAGAAGTATCTTGGGATTGTTGTTGATCATAAGATGAATATGAACCAACCGTGTGATGTAGCTGCTGCAAAAGGCAAATGTGTGATGTAGCTGCTGCAAAAGGCTGCATTAACAGAAGTATAGTTTCCAAATAGCATAAAGTATTGGTTTCCCTCTATTCAGCACTGGTTATGCCTCATCTTGGGTACTGCATCCAGTTCTGGACACCACACTTTAAGAAGGATGCAGACAAACTGGAACAGGTTCATAGGAAGGTAATGAGGATGATCAGGGAACTGGAAACAAAGCCCTATGAGAAGATACTGAAAGTACTGGGCATGTTTAGGCTTGAGAAGAGAAGACTGAGGGGAGATATGATAGCACTGTTCAAGTACTTTAAAGGTTGTCACACAGAGGAGGGCCACGATCTCTTCTTGATCATCCCAGAGTGCAGGACACGGAATAATGGGCTCAAGTTGCAGGAAGCCAGATTTTGATTAAACATCAGGAAAACCTCCTGTTAGAGTGTTATGACAATGGAACCAATGACCTAGGGAGGTGGTGGGCTGTCCAACACTGGAGGCATTCAACAGGCAGCTGGACAGCTACCTGTCAGGTATGCTTTAATTTGGATTCCTGCATTGAGCAGGGGGTTTATTTCTGCGATTTATTTATCTATTTCTGTGATTTATTTATCGCCCATCTGGCTGGAAACTGAGCCACTCTGAGCGATGTACAAAGTCATAATATATAAGAATCACAACATCAAAACAGCAATAAAACTAAAACAACAGGTAAAGGTTACTACAGTAAAGTTCAATAAAGCTTCTGGCCCGTATAGTCCACAAGGTGCGTCATTTGCGAAACCGAAAGTGGCATCTCCTCTCACTCTCAGCATCCAGCATCCAGCATAGCAAACAGCGAGAGGCAGCACAAACAGGCCCCATGAAGACGCGACCAACAGGAAAGCCCCCCCCGAGAAGCCAAAAGCAAAGGCAACGAGAGGCAAAACGCGGCCGACACAAGGCAAAACGAGCAAGGCCAGCACAACGAAGGCCGCAGGGGCGCGCCCCTACCCCAGCAGCCAACGGAAAACTGCTGCGGCGAACAACACCGTCCCCCGAACAGAGGCTGCAGCCCCAGGCCCGCCGAAGGGCCGCAGCCCACCCCCAGCTCCGATCTGGCAACCAGGAAATGGTGGCGGCGGCGGCCCAGCGTAGGTGAAAGTCTTACATCATATTTCTGATAGCTGGCATCCAGGTCGGTCTGAGGGTGGTGACATAAGAGGGGGGGAGGCTACCCCGTATTTTCCAATGCATTGTAACCTCCAACAAGGGAGAAATTACCGCATAAAAGCTGTTTGTTGCGGAGCTCCCTCGCCCGTAGCTGTTACTCCTGCCGCCATGATAGCTAGATGCAGACAAATCTGTGAATCCATAGATCAAGCCTCAGCAGTAGTCTGCCACAGCCAGTTGGGTGCTAAGGTCCAGGGCACCTGGATGTCAGGAAAGGGAACTGCAGTTGGCCCAAAATAGGCACAACCAAGTTCCAGGGAAGGCAGAACAGGGTTCAAGGAGCCTGAGGCAAGGGCATAGTCTGAGCCAGGCAGAAGGACAAAGTCTAAGAAGGCAGATCAGGAGGGGCCAGAGGCAGGCACAAGGTCAATTCAGGCAGGGATCACAGTCCACAGCAGACCAGGAGACGGGTAAAAGAGCTATGCAGTATCATCATAAGTTGTCCAGACTCAATAGCCTTAAAGGCCCCTTCCAACTCTATGATTCTAAGTCATGCACTTTAAATATGAGTTGAGTGTGCTTTAAATGTATTGTGTGGATCTACTTCATGAACTTTGCCTGCATGTAACTCATTTTAATTAATTTTTAAAAATGGAAATCAGCTACAAAGTTTAATGAGTGACCATGGGCTACTCACCATCTCTCAGCCTGATCTGCCCCTCAGAGTGAAAACAACCCACCCAAAGGAGAAGGGCACACTTAAAATGTAGAAGAAATAATAATGTACAACTATAGTGTGAAATCAAATACTTATTGGGACATAGTATGAAGAGATATTTATATAAGCAGGACTGTCATAGATGTTTATTATTTACACAACCTTTATTTATAGTCCAATCTTCTGCATGTTTACTTAGAAGCAAGTCCCAATGCATACAATGGGGCTTATTCAAACAGTGCACAGGACTGCAGGAAGAGTGCACAGGACTGCAACCTCAGTTGATAAGAAACTTCACTCACCCAACCCAAAATTCAGAATCATGCCATTTTAAGCTATTTTCCAACTGTTTTATACTTGTTTTATGGTTATTGGATTTTAAATGGATTTATTTCTTCTTGTGAGCTGCCTTGGTTTCCAGTCGGCAACCCTTCCTCACATGGTTGTTGGAAAGATTCCATATACACACACACTGGAGATATAAAAGCACATACACCCCATATAATAGTTTATTGTCAAAATCAGTTGGTCATTGCAGAACATTTTTTTTAAATGAAATCAGTATTAGTTTCCTACCAAATAAAAGCAGTGATACCTCGATAAGCCCTCCCTAACTGTTTTAAAAATAGGATTGGAGGGGGAGAGAAAGATTTACAACACAAACACAATCCTTTGCTATGTTCATTCGGAAGTCCCATTGATTTACAGCACAATCCTAACCATGTCTAAATCCTAACCAATCCTAAAGTAAGTCTTATTAAATTAAATGGGGTTTACTCCTGATGTGGAATTAGCATTGCAACTTTACTCCCAGAAAAGCAAGTATATGATTAAAGCTTCATATTGGGGAGGTTTTCAAAACAGGCTATGAATTAGACAAATAAACTGTCCTCTTCAACATCCCAGGAAAATTTAAACTTGTTTGACTCTTCATAATTAGAGAAGTATAACACATTGTGTGGCATCATAAGCTGCATTTACACTTAGTTTACATTTCTGTTTAAAAATTATTTGAAAGATAAAATGTATAATATGCTATTTTTGCAAGTAATTTAAAAAACCCTTCATGCACATTTTTATTATAATCATAACTGAAATTGTTTACAGTAAAAAAATTGCCTACCAAGTTCCTGCTGTGATTTTTTGTTCTACATCTCCTGAACACAGAGAAAGGGACTTTTACTTTGGCTGAAAGCTATAAACTTACTCATTTGATGAGATTTTCAGACAAGCAGGAAAAGACAAGAGTTTTCTGGCCTTGTGATGGGTTCTAGCTATTGCCTTGAGGTCAACAAATCCCTTGTCAATCACAACCCTGACTTCACTTATTGGCTACAAACCTGAGAGGGCAGGGTTAGAGCAGCCAGCTATGAGATCATTTAACAGAAGTTGCAGGGGGGCGGTGGCGGCAGACATTTCATTGTATATCGTTTGAATGAGACCACCTAGAATTTTTTTTTAATGTAAGCTGAGAATCCTGAGATTGAGGTGATTTACCTGGAGACCTGGAGAGGACTGCAAAAATCTGGAGTCTCTTGGTGAAAACCGGAGACCTGACAACCTAGTGCAAGACCTGAACTTTCATTTTCTAGGTCTCAGGTCTTACAGGGAAGGTGGCTGATTCACCTTGTTTCACCCCCACCTCCTTCTCTGTGTTCTAATCTTCTGAGTGTATCAAGAACCGCAGAGGAGCCCATCTTGTGCTTGGTCTGCCTGCTTTTAAATATCTGCAAATAACTCTTGTATCCTCTCACTTCCTGCCCTGCCTCCCCCTACAATTTCTTCGGAGACATCTCTCTGTCTCTATAATAGTATGTCCATTCCATCCTGATGGCTTCACCCATTGTTACCATGAGGATGGGAGATACAGTGGCTCTTCTGCTAACTGTTTGGTGTTCAAGGTAGGTGGCTGCAGTGTTGGATGTTGGGGAGGAGGGCGTGCTTGATTACCCCAAAGAGATAGGGCATGTAGCATAGAAATGTTTAGCATAGGACACCTTCCCACTGTTTGGATCGTATTCAGTGATAGTCCTTCTCAGAGTAGACCCATTGATATTAATAGACATGACTAACTTAGATTTATTAATTTCAGTGGGTCTACTCTAAGTAAACCAATGTGTTGTTGTTGTTGTTATAGCAATATAAGGTTGCCACCACATTCAGCTTACAGTAGAATTTGGTGTAAATACTGAGGTTCTGCTAAGAGGGGCTTTGGTGGTGGAGGCCAGAAGACTAGCTGGTTGCATGGCAGGCTGTGAAGCGTACACAGCTCTGTCTTCTAACACCTTCCCCAGCATCCATCACTTGAGGTAGCCACATAACTCTGCCTAGTCTATTAAAGGCTTGAGTATGAGGGGGGTTACTTATCTTTGGTGCAACATTGAAACGATTAGAGGTGAAAGCACACACAGCTTTTATGAGGATTTTATATCTCAACAGTTAACTTAGTTTTGGGCTAAAACATGGCACATGTGTGATCTCAGCCTGGAGGTGCATTTTCTTGCTCTTGCTTTCTTCAAAAAGATTCATTATTTTCATTATTTTTTAGATACAAGAAAATAAATATTTTGTCACTCTCTGAAGCCTAGCAGTTAATTAGACATCCTGGGTTTACTTTCTCCTTTTATACTGAGGGCCTTTTTCTGCTTTGGCAAAGGAAAAGGGACGTAATTTGGAGATAAATTGTAATGGCAGCTCTGTTGAGGCTTTAGCATGCTCTAAGAAAACAAGGGTTATGGTCTTATTGTGAAAATGTGCCTTCCAGGGGCCAACAGAGAAGTTAATGGTTGTGGAGGCTGCTTTAAATCTCTCCATGTAGGAGCTTCTTTTCATATGTCAAGGTATTTCTGTGCAGTGACTTATCATGTGGATCACGTGAATTCTCCACGGCTTTGTAGATCTCTTTCTCTTTTTGGTCATTTGTGCTGGTGTGGAGCAAATCTCAGAATCCATGAGAGGAGCCACTGTGAGTCTGTGTAAATAGGGTCAGTTGTAAATCTAGCAATGTAAATGTCAGAGAATGGGATCATGCATTGATTTGGGTAAATAACAGATTTAATTAATTAAACTTCATAACTGTTAGAAACAATGGAACCAATTACCCAGGGAGGTGGTGGGCTCTCCAATGCTGGAGGCATTCAAGAGGCAGCTAGACAGCCATCTGTCAGGTATGCTTTAATTTGGATTCCTGCATGGAGCAGGGGGTTGGACTTGATGGCCTTATAGGCCCCTTCCAATTCTGCTATTCTGCGATTCTATGATTTCCAGCTCAGAGGTAGAGCATTTGCCTAACAAGCAGAAGGTCCCAGGCTCAATCCCTGGCATTTCTATGTAGGGCTAGGAGAGGTTCCTGTCTGAGATCCTGGAAAGCCACTGCCAGTCGGTAAAACAAGGCTGAACTAGGTGGACCAATGTTCTGACTCTGTATAAGGCAGCTTCCTATGTTCATGTGCTGACCAAGCTGCAATAGTTCCTTTTAGGTTGTGATCCTGGGACACATACTGAATGCAAAATGGTCACAGCACGCATGTGGCTTAATGCATAGAAATGTAGCATCTGAAACTGGTCTCAGAATGTCTTCAGATGCTTAGCTAGCATTGTTGCTTTATAATATCTGGAGAAACATGTAGGCTGTAGATCAGGGCCGAGCCACTGGTAGCCCTCCAGGTGTTGTTGGACTTCACCCCCCATCACCCCCAGCCTTCTGGATAGCACCACAGGGTCCCCATCTCTGCTGTGTATGAAGATACAACTTGCACAAATTTGGGAGTTAGAAGAAGTACCACCAATGAGGAGAGACTGAAAGAATTGGGCATGTTTAGCCTTGAAAAGAGGAGACTGAGGGGAGATATGATAGCACTCTTCAAGTACTTGAAAGGTTGCCACACAGAGGAGGGCCAGGATGTCTTCTTGCTCGTCCCAGAGTCCCAGAGGAGGAGGAGCTCTGGAGAGGTAAGCAGCTCATCTGCATACTTTCCTTCCCACCAGGCTCGGCAGCGCGCGTCGTGAGGCACGCGAATTAAACACACAGACATACACACAAACTACAACCTGTTCAACTAATTCCTGGCACTGACAACAGGAAAAACAAGACTACCACTGATAACAGGAATAGTAAACAACAAACAGAAAATGGAGGGGGATCAATCAGTTGTTGTCACCTGCAAGGTGTGCGCTATGTTCATCTTCTTGACGGAAACCATCTGCAATTACACTTGCAGCAAGTGCAGATTGGTGGCGCTCCTAGAAGAAAAGGTCAGGGGGCTGCAGCAACTCATCGACACCCTGCAACTTGTCAGAGAAGATGAGGACTTCCTCGATAGAACACAAGAGGAATTAAGGGAACGACACAAAGTACAGGAAGAAAGCGACAAGGAAGAAGAGGACTGCAACAGCAACAAATCCCCATGGAGGACTGTCACTGTAAGGGCAAGGAAAAACAGGAGGGATTCAGAACTGCTGCAACTAACAAATCGCTTTCAGCATCTCTTGGCAGACAGCACCTCTGAAGAGCCTCAACAAACTCAACTGCATCAAGAGCCACTGGCTGCAAAGGAAGACTCCACACCCCACAAGAAGGAGGCTGATGCAACCACTGCTCGCGGCAAAAAGAGGAGGGTGCTGGTGGTTGGAGACTCGTTGCTCAGGGGGGTAGAGGCACCGGTATGCCAGCCGGACAAAATGAATCGGGAAGTCTGTTGTCTCCCTGGGGCACGCATCCGGGACGTCACTGTCAACCTGCCGAGGCTCATTGGGAACCAAGATAGGTACCCCTTTCTCCTCATCCATGTGGGCACAAACGACACGGCCAGAAACGCCTTGGAACAGATCACCTCAGACTATGAGGTTCTGGGTAGGAAGGTCAAGGATTTTGGGGCGCAGGTGGTCTTCTCGTCAATTCTTCATGAAGGATAGAGGACTACAAAGGGAAAGGAAGATACTGCAGGTCAACGACTGGTTACGCAGATGGTGTCGACGGGAGAGGTTTGGATTCTGGGACCATGGTCTAAGCTTCTTGGAGGGGGGACTGTTGGCAAGAGATGGGCTTCACCTCACGAGGACTGGGAAGAATCTCTTTGGCAGAAGTATGGCAAAACTCATCAAGAGGGCTTTAAACTAAAGCCTCTGGGGGATGGAGATGATAGCTTAAATACCGATCCAAAGACAGCGGGTTGTAAATACAAGGATTTGAAGGGTCCAGGAGACACTGGGAGAGAGAAAGGGATGCATGGCAAAGCTCACGATATATTAACGGAGGAATCCAATCAGGACAAAAGAGACTTCTGGTGTCTATATACCAATGCGCGGAGCTTGGGAAACAAGCAAGAGGAGCTTGAAGTCTTAGTGCATCAAGGCAAATATGACTTCATAGGGATAACAGAGACTTGATGGGATGACTCCCATGATTGGAATATAGCCATTCAAGGATATAAACTCTACAGAAAGAATAGAAGCAACAGAAAAGGAGGGGGAGTAGCGGTATACGTCAAAGACAAATACACCTCTATGGAAATCCAAGAGAGCAAACAAAGGGGTCCGGTAGAGACCATTTGGGTAAAAATTAATGGAGAAACAAATAAAACCGACATGGTAGTAGGTGTCTACTACAGACCCCCTGGCCAAGAAGAGATGGTAGATGAGGCCTTTCTCAAACAAATCTCTGAAATCTCAAGGAGGCAAGAAGTAGTAGTGATGGGGGACTTCAACTACCCGGATATCTGCTGGGAGACAAACTCTGCAAAGCACAAAACCTCCAACAAATTCCTGATGGGCCTTGCTGATAATTTCCTCTTTCAAAAAGTAGAAGAAGGAACAATGGGATTGGCAATCCTGGACCTGATCTTAACTAATAGGGACGAATTGGTCATGGGAATTAAAGCAGTCCGTACCTTGGGGGAAAGTGACCACGTAATGATGGAATTCGTGATTCTGGGGAAAGCCAAAGAAGAATATAGTCAAATATGGACCTTGGATTTCAGGAAAGCCGATTTTAGCAAGCTCAGGGAAATGATGGGTAGGATCCCGTGGCTAGATAGACTAAAGAAAAAAGGAGCCCAAGAAGCGTGGGAGTTCATGAAGAAAGTATTACAAAAAGCACAATCGCAAACAATTCCAAAGAGGAAGAAAAATGGAAGACGTCGGAAAAAGCCAATGTGGCTACACAGAAGACTGGTGGAGGAGGTAAAAGTAAAAAAGTGTGTGTATAAAGAATGGAAGGAAGGACGCATCACCAAGGAAGAGTACCGACAAACGACTCGGGCTTGCAGGAATAGCGTAAGGAAAGCTAAAACCCAGAATGAGCTGAGGCTGGCGAGGGAAGCGAGGAACAACAAAAAGGGGGTTTTCAGGTATGTTCGAAGCAAGAGAAAGACCAAGGAAACGGTGGGACTGCTGTTCAATGAGGATGGCAAAATGTTGACAGATAACAAGGAAAAGGCAGAACTGCTCAACGCCTATTTTGCCTCCGTTTTCTCCCAAAAAGGGAACAGTGTGTAACCTTGCATCGGTAGCAATCTCAGGAAGTGGTCGGGATTGCAGTTCAAGATTGATAAGGAGATAGTCAGGAAATACCTAGTTAACCTAAATGAGTTCAAATCTCCAGGGCCTGATGAACTGCATCCCAGAGTATTGAAGGAACTAGCTGATGTACTCTCGGAACCTCTTGCCATCATCTTTGAGAAATCCTGGAGAACGGGAGAGGTGCCGGAGGATTGGAGACGGGCAAATGTCATCCCGCTCTTTAAAAAGGGTAAAAAAGAAGATCTGGGGAATTACAGGCCGGTCAGTCTGACTTCAATACCGGGAAAGATATTAGAACAGATAATAAAAGAGTCCATTGGCAACTGTCTAGATGACAATGCTGTGATTAGTAGGAGCCAGCATGGGTTTGTCAAGAAAAAATCCTGTCAAACTAATCTCATCTCTTTTTTTGATCGGGTCACTAGCCTAGTAGATGGTGGAAATGCTGTAAATGTCATCTATCTAGATTTCAGCAAAGCGTTTGACAAAGTCCCCCACGACCTTTTGATTAGCAAACTGGTCAGATGTGGACTAGATGGAAATACTGTCAGGTGGATTCACAACTGGTTGGAAAACCGTACTCAAAGAGTGGTCGTTGGTGGCTCTGCTTCGGACTGGAAGGAGGTTTCGAGTGGAGTGCCACAGGGTTCTGTCCTGGGGCCGATACTCTTCAACATTTTTATCAATGACTTAGATGACGGGGTGGAGGGAAGCCTTATGAAGTTTGCGGATGATACGAAACTGGGAGGGATAGCTAACACAATGGAAGACAGGAATAAAATTCAAAGGGACCTGGATAGACTAGAAAATTGGGCTGAAATTAATAAAATGAAATTCAATAAAGACAAATGCAGGATTCTGCATTTAGGCCACAAAAACAAAATGCACGGGTACAGGATGGGAAATACCTGGCTTAGCAGTAGTGCGTGTGAGAAGGACGTTGGAATTGTAGTGGATAGCAAGTTGAACATGACCCAGCAGTGTGATGCTGCGGCAAAAAAGGCAAATGCGGTTTTGGGCTGGATCCGTTTCAATCCGGTTTTAGGCCTGGTTTTGGCACTGAAACAGCCTTGGTCGCCCTGTATGATGACCTTTGTCGGGAGAGGGACAGAGGGAGTGTGACTCTGTTGATTCTCCTTGATCTCTCAGTGGCGTTTGATACCATCGACCATGGTATCCTTCTGGGGAGACTCGCGGAGTTGGGAGTTGGAGGCACTGCTTGGCAGTGGTTCCACTCCTACTTGGCGGATCGTCACCAGAAGGTAGTACTTGGGGAACATTGCTCGACACCTTGGACTCTCCATTGTGGAGTCCTCCAGGGGTCGGTTTTGTCCCCCATGCTTTTTAACATCTACATGCAGCCTCTGGGTGCCGTCATCAGGAGCTTTGGAGTGCGTTGTCACCAGTACACTGATGACACGCAGCTCTATTTCTCCTTTTCATCTTCTACAGGTGAGTCTGTGGATGTGCTGAATCACTGCCTGACCGCGATAATGGACTGGATGAGAGCTAATAAACTGAGACTCAATCCAGACAAGACTGAGACACTGTTGGTGAATGCCTTCCCTGCCCAGATGGTGGATGCTTACCCTGTTCTAGATGGGGTTACACTCCCCTTGAAGGAACAGGTTCGTAGTCTTGGGGTTCTTTTCGATCCTTCCTTGTCTCTGGAGGCGCAAGTGGCCACGGTGGCAAGGAATGCATTCTACCACCTTCGGTTGGTAGCCCAGCTACGCCCCTATCTGGACAGGGATGACCTCGCCTCAGTTGTTCATGCTCTGGTAACTTCTAGGTTGGATTACTGTAATGCGCTCTACGTAGGGCTGCCCCTGAAGACAGTTCGGAAGCTTCAGCTAGTGCAAAATGCAGCAGCCAGACTGCTGACGAGGACCAGCCGGTCAGCGCATATAACACCTGTTCTGGCCCTTTTGCACTGGCTACCTATTTGCTTCCGAGCCAGATTCAAGGTGCTGGTTTTGACCTATAAAGCCTTACACGGCGTGGGACCGCAGTATCTTGTGGAACGCCTCTCCCGCTATGAACCGACCCGGTCACTTCGCTCAGCGTCTGAGGCCCTCCTCCGGGTATCAACCACTATCAATCGGGAAGCCCGGAGGACAGTTACTCGATCTAGGGCCTTTTCTGTAGTGGCCCCCGAATTGTGGAACAGCCTCCCCGAAGAAGTACGCCTGGCGCCGACGCTTCTATCTTTTCGGCGCCAGGTTAAGACCTGGCTATGCTCCCAGGCATTTTAATGTGTTTCATGTTACAATTTTAAATCTCTTTGTTTCAGTTTATTTATTGTGATATTTTGTATTTCTGTATTTTTAATCTTTTGTACACCGCCCAGAGAGCTATTCGCTATGGGCGGTTTAAAAATGAAATAAAATAAATAAATAAAAATAAATAAATAGAGCTATAGTTTCCAGGTCGAGGGAAGTAATAGTCCCACTACATTCTACATTAGTCTGGCCTCATCTGGAATACTGCGTTCAGTTCTGGGCACCTCATTTTAAGAAAGATATAGACAAGTTGGAGTGGGTTCAGAAGAGGGCGACGAGGATGATAGCCGGTATGGAAAACAAGTCTTATGAGGAAATGTTGAAGGAACTTGGCATGTTCAGTCTGGTGAAGAGAAGGCTGAGGGGTGACATGATTGCACTCTTTAAGTACCTGAAGGGCTGTCACATAGAGGAGGGTACAAATTTGTTCTCTGCTGCCCCAGAGGGTAGGACTAGGTCTAATGGTTTTAAGTTGCAGGAGCGTAGATTCAGATTGGACATTAGAAGGAACTTCTTGACAGTAAGGGCAGTTCGGCAATGGAACCGACTGCCTAGGGAGGTGGTGGGATCCCCTTCGCTGGATTTCTTCAAGCAGAGGCTGGACAGCTATCTGCGGGAGATGCTATCTGTTGGACTCGATGGCCTACAAGGCCCCTTCCAACTCTGTGATTCTATGATTCTATGACACTGAATAATGGGCCTAAGTTACAGGAAGCCAGATTTCAACTGAACATCAAGAAAAACTTCCTAACTGTTAGAGCAGTATGACAAAGGAACCTATTTTTATTGTTGTTGTTGTTATTTAGATTTAGGTTTATATCACACCCTTCCTCCCAGTAGGAGCCCAGGGCAGCAAACAAAAACACTAAAAACACTCCAAAACATCTTTAAAAACAGACTTTAAAATATATTAAAACAAAATATCTTTAAAAACATATTAAAAACATCTTTATTTTTTTTAAAAAAAATCTTAAGTGATTCCAACACAAACACAGACTGGAATAGAGTCTACTTAAAAGGCTCGTTGAAAGAGGAAGGTCTTCAGTAGGTGCTGAAAAGATAACAGAAATGGTGCCAGTCTAATATTTAAGGGGAGGGAATTGCAAAGGGTAGGTGGCACTACACTAAAGGTCCGCTTCCTATGTTGTGCAGAATGGACCTCCTGATAAGATGGTATCTGCAGGAGACCCAAGCCTTTGACTGAAAAACTATGGAACGGTTTAAAAGAAATAGGGTGCCACAGCATCCGATTGTCCTGATGCGCAATCTATATTCTGGACAAGAGGCTACTGTAAGGACAGAATATGGAGAAACTGATTGGTTCCTCATCGGAAACGGTATGAGACGGATGTATTTTATCACCCTATTTAATCTATATGAAGAACATATCGTATGGAAAGCGGGATTGGACCAAGATGAAGGAGGTGTGAAAACTGGAGGGAGAAATATCAATAATTTAAGATATGCAGACGATACTATACTACTAGTAGAAACCAGTAATGATTTAAACGAATACTGGTGAAAGTTAAAGAGGAAAGCACAAAAGCAGGACTACAGCTGAACGTCAAAAAGACTAAAGTAATGTCAACAGAAGATTTATGCAACTTTAAAGTTGATAATGAGGACATTGAACTTACCTTGGCACAGTCATTAACCAAAATGGAGACAATAGTCAAGAAATCAGAAGAAGGCTAGGACTGGGGAGGGCAGCTGTGAGAGAACTAGAAAAGGTCCTCAAATGCAAAGATGTATCACTGAACACTAAAGTCAGGATTATTCAGACCATGGTATTTCCGATCTCTATGTATGGATGTGAAAGTTGGACAGTGAACAGAGTGGATAAGAGAAAAATCAACTCCTTTGAAATGTGGTGTTGTAGGAGAGCTTTCCACATACCATGGACTGCGAAAAAGACAAATAATTGGGTGTTAGAACAAATTAAACCAGAACTACCATTAGAAGCTAAAATGATGAAACTGAGGTTATCATACTATGGACACATCATGAGAAGACATGATTCACTAGAAAAGACAATAATGATGGGAAAAACAGAAGGAAGTAGAAAAAGAGGAAGGCCAAACAAGAAATGGATTGATTCCATCAAGGAAGCCACAATGCTGAACGTACATGATCTGAACAGGGTGGTTCACAACAGATGCTGATTCATAGGGTCGCCATTAGTCGACTTGAAGGCACATAACGACAGCAAGCAGGAGGCCCTCACCTGCAGAACACAGTGATCGACTGGGTATATAAGGGGTAAGACGATCTTTCAGGTATCGAGGGAGGTGGTGGTCTCTCCAGCACTGGAGGCATTCGAGAGGCAGCTGGACATCCACCTATCAGGTATGCTTTAATTTGTATTCCTGCACTGAGCAGAGGGTTGGACTCGATGACCTTATAGGCCCCTTCCAACTCAAGTATTCTATGATTCTATTGTTCAGTCAGATGTAAGAAAAAACAGTAGATTTGGCTGTAACTTCCAGTGTTAAATGGAAAACTATTGAAAATACTCTTAATTTTTTAAAAAAGTGCTAAAATAGAGGGGAAAGGAAAAAAGGTGTTGTGCCTCACATCTTACTTAGCTGTTAGTGTCCTCCTTCCACTTTTCAGTGCTTTCTCCATGCTTTCAGAGGCAGTCCAACCCTTTTTTGTTTTCATAACTACCCACTTTGTTTTCATAAAGTTTAGCAAGTGAGCAGTCCTCTAAACATCCTATATATTCAACTGGAAGATGGGCTACTTCATTTACTAAATAGGCCTGTTATTAAGGATGCTTATGAAATTATGAAATCTGATTTTCTGTTAATTTTATCTGTGTGCCGAACAGGGCTGGCGCCAGACATGCTGGGGCCCTTGGGCACCAGCTTGCCCCAGTGCATGCACTCCCATACACACACACATGTGCACACCTACCTGTCTCGCAGGGCAGGAGCTTCTTCCACCTGCCTGTTTCACTGGCTCCATCTCTCCTGTCTTTTGCGGCTGTGTGGACTGCTATGCGCGCTCATCGCCACCATCAACCAAGATGGCGCCAGAGGCTTCAGCCCCTTAGGGAAACCTCGGCCACCATTTTGGTTAATGGCAGTCCTGCACGCGCAGCCCATGCAGCCTCAAAATATAGGAGAGATGGGTAGGTGGAGACAGCGAACGGGGAGGTGGAAGAAGCTCCCTCACTGCAATCTGCAGCAGATCTCAGAAAATGAGTGCTACTCCTCCCCCACCCTAATGAGAGGAGCCTCAGGGTCTCTGTGGCTCCAGGGTCCCTCAGCCAGGGCCCAACCTGGCCGCCCTTTGGGACCGGCCCTCGTGCCAAATTACCAATATTATTTGTGGAGATGCTGCCAACATGTTAGTGATCTACCATTCTTCTGTCTTTGATTTCCAGAATTTGTTCACACTGCTGTACATTCGTGGTCTGCTGTGGTTTTTCCCCCTCTATAAGTTACTGTCAAGCGCAAGCACGTATATGCATGCTGATGAAAGCACTACTTGTCAATATTTCCTCTCATTTACTGTTTTAATAATTGTGCATATGTGCTTTTCCATGTCAGGACCTTGTGAGGGTCTAAAAAACTTGATCTGCAAATTCCAGCCTCTGCAAAGTCCCAAAACAAATGTTAGAAATTCTCCAAATTAAACCTGAAGGCAGGCAGAGTTAAATGTGGGGCAGAGCCAAACTGTGGAAAAATAAGAAAACTGATCAGGCACTCACCCTGTCTTCTCTGGATACTTGTGGTATCAGCCATACTTGGCTTGGAAAATATTGTCTACTTTTATGTTTAAATATGCAGCAAAAAAGTTTTTATTATACCTTGTATATTAGGGCCAATATTGAATTGGTACTGCCACTTTAAGAATGCACTTTTTTTCTTGGTTAAAATTAATCACATTTTCTGATTATTTTGAACCCCTTATGGGAAGATCAAATCATGTCTGATCTCTTTCTTTTTAGCTGACTTTTTTCTGTCTTTTGCAAGGAGACCAATTCTGAATGAGTGGGTAGTTTTAAGGAAAAGGCCTACAAGATTCTTGTATCTGTGTTATCTTATATTCGTTTCATTTTGCTCTCTCAGTATCACAATGGAACTACTTCATTGTGTAATTTCCATGTAGCTCTTTTTGCTTTTTTGCAATTCTGATTTCTGCCTGCCTATTGTATTACAAAAGAATTGAAAAACTAGGATATTTGCATGAAGGACATTTTAAATTCTAATGTCAGGGGTCATTAATCATTTTTGTTGCTATACCTAAGAAGTACAATTTCTATACAGAGGGGAGAATATGGGATAGTAGTCCATTTTAAAAATGCTGTTTGAGATTATTTTTTTCACTTTCTTCAAGTTGTACCCCCCCAGCAAATTAAAAAGAATCCCAAGTCAAAATCATTTACATACATTATAATTTTTGGCAGCTGTTATCCATAGTATCTGTCTCCAAGTGTTGATGTTGAAATTAACACTTTTTAAATTTGCTTTCCTTTAATTCTTAAACCTGAGGTTTCTACAAACTAGGGTTGTTTTTTTAAAAAAACACAACTTTGAGTTTTTATTAACACACAAGTCTTCAGGGAAATTGCTGTAAAGCATTTGAATATCTAATACAAATTTGCAAAAGCTTGTTTTGCATTAGATAGCTATCCCCCCCTTTTCGAGATAGAAATATGTTTGTTCTTCAGCTGAATTATATGTTAATTAATGAACGGATGAAAGAGCAATGTTAATTCAAAGTATTATTCATAGTATTTTTATTAGTGATAATAATTTTCCTCCCTTTCATTTTCAAATGAGTTTCTCAGTGATTGGTGCACCTCCTTGGATGTGTCATGCCCAAATTTTGGTTGGCGTCAAAACTGTAGTTTTTGAGGCTGGCAAACATGGATTTGGAGAAATGTGGCAATCTAGTTCAGGCCATGTTGGTTTGGAAGAAGTAAGACCCTCTCCCTTTAGATCAACACAGACTGCCAGGGTTTTTAGACAGGACATTCACAGCTCTTCCTGGACATGCTGGGTACTGAACCTAAAATCCTTCATGCAAAGCAGATACTCTGTCACTGAGGTTACAGCCCTTCCCCTCCTAAGGAGTAGGAGCTGTCTCTAGCAACCTCTCTTAACAAATGACATCAACAAGTAGAAGCATCAGTTGGACAAACAGTATGCACAGCTGCAGTCTAACATTTGGTTTGGCCCTCAGCAGCTGAGATTGACAGTCCAATGTTTGATGAGAGTTGTGTTGGTATTTTCAAGCATTTCCACACATCTGGAGCAACAGATTCTTTGCTCAGGATGTTTCCTGAGATAGGCTATGTTGTGGCATGGCATATACTCACTGTATGCAAGCACTTTGTGACCTTATGCTGTATACTATATAGTGTCCTAGAGTGTCTCTGTAACAGTGATACATTTTTAAGGATTTTAAATGGGGGTGGTGTCTAGGAGTTGGAACTTGAGAAGTATAATGAAGTATCTAATATGGCATGTAGTAGCTTTTCCAAAGCAGAACCACCAAAGCAATCATACAGTTAATCAGGAAATGGCTTAGGACCATCATGAAGAATCTCCATCAGAGCTGTAGTCCAAGCCATTAACACACAGTCCAGTACTCAGTAATCACCTACACTTGTCATGTTCTTTGAAGTTTTCAGGCTTACCTGAACATTTTTCTCTGACAGATGATTGTGCCCCTGCTCAAGCATGATCTGTAGCTGATTCTTTTCCTTATAGTATATGCTTGTCCACACAGGATCTCCACCCCAACCCCCATAGTCACATCAGCAGGAAGCTATAGTGCAGTGTCATGTGGTTCATTGTGAATGATGAAACTACATTTGTAAGGCTCATCTTGTGGGTATTTTTATGGACCAGTTCCACTTATTATTTATTATTTAATTAGAGCATTTGTACCCCACTCTTCAGCCGAAAAAGGTGCCTAGATTTGCTTACATACAATCAAATAAAACAAGGCAGTCCTTGCCTGCAGCCTCCATCTCTGAAGCAGTAATGGATTCATGCCACATACCCACAGAAACTATGTAATATTCCTCTCCCATCTCTCCCCTGACAGGGGCCTAGTTCTATACCAGAGCAGGCTGTCATCCACGTGTGTGTGTATGTATAAAACTACTGCCATCCACTCACTCCTAGGTAAATAATTGTAACATGCATGATACTGCACAACCTTGATAAATAACCAATCAACACTGGTAGCAAACACAAACATCCACCTCACACTCAAGGTGACCATGAACCTTTTAATCTTTACTTTTAATTTTTTATTTCTATGTTTATCAAGATAGCCTTGTTCATTTTATGAACATCACAGCAATTGAGAACATGCTTTTAATTTATCTTTCGGATCACTTACAATGATCTGGTTCATTTGATGAGCATCACAACAGTGAGGGGTCACATTGTATGGGCTTAATAACCATGTTCCAAGCAATGCAAATCTCAACTATAACTAAGGTTCTGAATTTGTAAAGTTGTATGAAAGAGAGAGGGAAATTGCACATTATTCCTGTCTTTATAGATGGAAATGATTTGAATAGCTCTTATGCAAATAGTACAAGCAGAATAACAATGTGTAAGGCATTCATTGAACTTAGCTATGCTTGCACATTCTTGCTTTGTTTGTTCTTCAGAACACATAATTTTGTGAAATATATCAGTTGCTCTGGTTACAAATGGAAATGCCCACAGAGAAACAAATGGAAACTATGGTTTGTCCTCCCCCCCTTCTACAATTCATGTTCTTTCAGCAATGGTATATATTATCACCAATAGGAAAACCTATATGGCAGGTAAGTGGGGAGACTGGAGAAAGTTTATTTTAATGGACATGAGATTTCTTTCTACGCTTCCTGCCTGTTTTGAGTAGTGAATTTTTGTAGCTTAGTCCAACAATAGGAATTAATGATGGCACTGAAATCTCAGAATGTGGTGGGAGGAAAGGTCAGAAAGGTGAATGCAAGGACTTGCACCTGCAAGCTCATTATGATTTGTTCCTAGACCCTTTAGAGATTGGGGTCAATTTGTAATGAGTTTGGCATTATTATGCAGTATGACAGTATTATGCAGAGAAAAGTCCTTACTACTATTTGTCTTCCTTTCCCTTATCTGGACATGGTGGAGATGGCTCTGTTAGGGCCTAACTACTGGCAATTCTTTTCCACTGTGGCCACCAGCTAAGACAAGGCAATAGGAGGCTTGTGTTTGGGCTGGAGAGCTTGTAGGCTCTGTCATGCTCCGTGGTGAAATCCTTGGGAGTATGATGAGGTTTTCGTTTGGAATGGGAATTAGCTTAAACACATTGTTTGGGCCCAGTTTGAATCTGGTCCAAAATAATTGGTTTTGGGAAGGTACTCTCTGAATTGAGCAGGTAAGGTACATGTGGCTTTCTGTCACTAACAGAAATTATTGCTCAATTCAGTATTATGCAGAGAAATGTGGAAGTATTACAGTAATGTCAATGAAGAAAAAAATCAGCAATTAATTTCCTTGCAAGGCAGATAAGTATTAGACTAGAGATAATATTACTTTGGATAGCAGAATTTCAAAGTTAATTTAGTTATAAAGCATAGGCCTTTATTTCTAATATTCTTCATATGTGAGAGGTGAGAAGATTAAATTGCAGATTCTGATGTAAATTAGCTTTGACACATGCAGGTTATCAGCCTGAAGTCAAAGCACACAGAAAACCTCTTTCAGAAAACCTCTGTAGCTTGAAGTATTACCTTCTATGTGTCTTCATACACCTTTATGAAGCATTAATTCTTCCATGGTGGCTATTGTATGTCATATCAGGATACCAAACCAAAATGTTAGAAATGAAATAAGGACCACTGGAACAAAAATCGAGTTCTGTAGTCTTAGGAATTCTAGTATTCTTGAAATAAGGGATGCTTCACAAATGGACATTTGGCAACCCAAGTTCCATACATTTTTGATATTAAGCTGCAGACCAGGAAAAAGTGGTGATTGCTGACTTAGCTTGGTTAAGGACAATATTATATCAGTGTATCCATCACATTTTGCTTTTATTCTCAAACCACAAATTCCTTAAAGCCTTTTATATTGCTGCACTGTTGTTTTTGTCTTTGATGTCTGACCTGACATATCTGAAACTATTGCCCTTAAGGTACCAGTAGATCAATTAGTTCTATCTGATTTGGTATCAGTCCATGGCTTAGCCCCAGGTAGCACAGCATCCATAGAACTGGAGCAGGAGCACTGTGGCTATGGAAACCCACAGATTTGCTCGTTCACAGTAAGCCATGGTTTGGCTTACAGTTACATGTGGACTGGACCACATAATAGATTCAAAATATTCTTGATTTAAATATATCCATAGTTATATGCCTATCTACACCAGTTACGGAGTTATTGATTTGTTCCATTCATATCCTACCCTTCTTCCAAAGTTCTGGGTGGTAGTTCTCCAGTTTTATTCTCACAACAACCCTGTGAGGTACATTAGGCTGAGAGAGAGTTAACTAGCCCAAGGTCACTCAGTGGCTCTCAATGTATTTTGTTATAAATTGTAAGCTCAGAGTAACATGTAGAACAGACTTATTCTGATATTTATCAGCCAATTAAAAAGGAAAATCATATTTGAATAGAAGCAAGTTCAGAAATGAATATGAACGTGTGAAGCAGCTTTCCACAGTGAATACTGTATCAAATAACTTTGATTTATCTTTTTTCAAATTTCAAATTTTCCTTCAGTGAGGCCATGGACTAAGGCGTTTAAAGTTTCCATTTCTGTCGTTCCTGTGGATCTTGTCATTCATTAAATAGGAAATTGTTTACTGCTTGATCTCTGCTCTCTGGATTGCAGAAGGATAATACATTGGGACTTTTAGTTCTAGGGTGATTGTGCCAACTGACTGATTCTGAATAAAGATAAAAATATGTGAGCAGAATGCATTAGTAAAATGTTTTGGAGCTGTTGTTCTAATGGATTTCACACAAACAGTATTATAACGGGCCACAGTAGGACAGCAGTCTTTTTAGCAGGTGTGCTGAACAACAAGAACTCCCATCATCCTGGGCAATTGGCCATGCTTGCTAGGGCTGATGGGAGTTGTCATTCAGCAACATCTGGAGTGTCAAAGGTTTCCCACATCTGCTTTATTATTTATTTATTTATTTATTTATTATTTGATTTATAGCCCGCCCTTCCTCCCAGCAGGAGCCCAGGGCGGCAAACAGAAACACTAAAAACACTTTAAAACATCATTAAAAGACCTTAAAATACATTAAAACAAAACAACATTAAAACATTTTTAAAAAAGCTTGAAAAACATCTTTTTAAAAAAGAGTTAAAAACATATTAAAGAAAACATATTAAACGCAATTCTAACACAGACGTAGACTGGGATAGGTCTCAACTTAAAAGGCTTGTTGAAAGAGGAAAGTCTTCAAAAGGCGCCGAAAAGATAGCAGAGATGGCGCCTGCCTAATATTTAAGGGGAGGGAATTCCATGTGGTGTGAGTAGGAATATAAGAAGGCAGCAATTTCCATCCCCTCCTAGGTTTGCCACAATCAGAGCTGTTTCTGTTCCACTACTGTTTGGCTGCCACTAAAACCTACATTATTTGTCTCGCTATGTAGTTAATTCGAATGCATTTCAATGGAAGGGAAATGACAAAAACAGTGCATTAAATAATGTAATTATGTAACATTTGTGGATTAAAAAAGCAATAGTGTATACCACTTGTATGTGTAATTTCCATTCCTGACCTCTGATGAGCATGTGAATTGCAGGAATTTACACTCCCATTTCAATTTCTGATGGAATTTTCCGACATCTCTAGATGTGAGCAGAGTGTGCCTTGCCCCCTGATTCCAGTCTAATGTTGCCCCATGGCCTCTCACTAGTGTCTTGTCAGCAAGGGAGACCTGAGGAATCTAGGGCATTCAGGGATTGTGTAAAAGGTTTGCTTTGGCTTGAGACACCATTGAACTTGCTCTGCAAAACAAAGAAAAATCCCCCCACAATTGCGATGACACACAAAACGGCAAGCTACATTTCTTTTCATCTGTATTGGGAAGCTGTTAAAGTTCTTTGTGACCTGAAGGAGAACAACTATCACTGAAAACATAAAAAACAAAATTAATATTTAGCAACAACTTTCCCTGATCTTTTTTATTAAGCTACTTTTTGTTATTGACCATCCAAAAAGTTGCTATTTTTTTAAAAAAAAAATGAAAACCAAATAAATATTTTTCTTTAAAAACACAGCTTAATTTTTTTTAAAAACTTTGAGGTACTGTTGATGAGAAAATTAATTGGATAAATTTCCTGCCACGGGCTCCAGATCAATAGACCCAAAGGAACTCCTGAAAGGGCTGTTCTGTTTTCTTGGCAAAGGTGGAGAAGGCAAAACTCATGAAGGAATCACTAAAATTTTCAACCTAATGAAAGATGCACAGAGGATGGTTAGCCGCTGCTTCTACCTGAACATCTTGTTGCAAACCAGAGCACAAGACATGCTCTCTAAATTCATCAAGGCTGGTGGCTACAAGCTTCTCAACACATGGCTGACTACCTCGAAAGCATCCAGTAATGTGCCCCTTCTTCAGCAGATTCTACTCACGCTCCAGCACTTGCCCTTTATGGTGGATCATCTGAAACAAAACAATACTGCCAAACTGGTAAAGCAGCTCAGCAAGTCAAGTGAGGATGAAGAGCTTCGTAGACCGGCTTCCATACTGGTCAGTGGCTGGATGGGTGTCATCCGCTCCCAGAGTAGTTCACAGCCTACAGAGTGAGACAAGAAAAAGCAGGAGGAGAAGAAAATAAAAGCTATTCAGGAGAAGCCCTAGGAAATGAGATCAGAATGCCATGCCATGGTTGGAAGGATTATGAGGAAGGGTGATGCCAGTCCCAGTGGGGGCACCTGATGACAGAGGCATGTCTTGAGGGCCACAAGGGCATCCGGAGGATACACTAGTGTGAGGGGAGGAGAATCTGAAAGCAGAAACAGCTGTCAATCTGTCAGGGAAAGAATAAGGAGGGTCTCTTTGCCCTAGACAGTTAGAGAACTAAGGGGAACAATGATGGCCCCAGTCCTGGTGAAAAAACTGCAGGACATCCATGACATCCAAGAACCCAGAGAGGCAATCTAAGACTGTATGCCTGTAAAGCAGCCTAATAGGTCACTTGCCTGCAGCATTTCCATTTCTCTCTGCTTCACTTGGAAGGGCTTCAGCATTGTTAGATAGGTTTGGTCCAATCCTGATTTGGGGATATTGCTACAGGCTGAATAGTATTGTTCATTTGTTGAGGAGCTTTTTAGATATGGAGATTGTCAGTGATTGAAAAATTCTTAGCATTTGATGGGCCATATCCAAGTATAATTTTGTCACAAGATCGTCAAATACTCTGAGTCAAATATATGCTATTAGTCAAATACTCTCCAAGATTCCAACACTATATTTATCATAAGGCAAACCAGAGGGGGAAAATACTCCTTAGGCATTACAAAAGGAAACATGCTTTTTTTCCACCTACGTTTGCCCAATGTCCACCTGCAACCAGAGTGGGTTAACTTTGTAAAAGAAAAAGCTCCCCCCTCTCTTTTTTTTCTCTCTGCATGTGTTTCCTTCCTGTGTATGTCAAGGATGAAATGTATCTTTTTGGGTGAAATGTGTTAACTTGCATTCCTGTAAAAGGTTCACTTCACTGGTCAGAATATGTTTAATGTCTCTGGGGATGCATTAAACATTTTGAAATATGTTTGCCTTTCTCTTTGTCATATTTCTTTATATTTTCTCTTCCTAAGCAAGGAAGGCAAGAAATGAAAGGAAAAGATGTTTTCAGTTAATGTGACCAAATGTAACTAAGTGAGCCATATTTTCCACTTAATTCGCAAGAGGAAAGAAGTTAAAACTGCAGTCCTGAAAATACTTTTCTTAACCTGTTTCTCTGATTGAACTGGGAGCCTTGGAGACCAGACATTGGCACCTTGTGCAATGTAGTACTTTCTTGAGCCACCTCACCCAAAATGCCTTGCTCTGAGGGAGGAACCCCCCTTTTTCAGAGTGAGGCAGAGAGGAGGGAGAGGCCATTAGTGTCAAAGACTTGTCCCCCTGGGATCCCTTGTCCTTGGTCCCCCAATGGGGTTCTTTGCTTCCGAGAACAGTCCCACTCTCCTGAGTCTCCGCTTCTCAGGCAAAACTCTCCCTCCTTCAGGAGTAATTATTCCTTGTAGTGCTGCCACCATCCTTCCTCCCTGTTCCTTTCTCTGAGGGAAAGGCCCTGTGTGACTCTAAAGGGATTAACCCTCATTAAACAATGGTGTTTAGTAGCGTTCAGCAACCAAGGACTAGATTTAGAATCCTTAGTTCCAATCTAATACACACCATTTATCAAAGGATAGTTTATTTAGAGGTAGACAGCATGGTATATACAATGAGAACAATAGTTTGATTCCTTAAAGCTAATCACCCTCAGACGGGCTACATGAGGCACATTGGCATGACAAAGGGAGAGAGGTTCAATACAGACAAAAGGGTAAAATCAAGAACTTTCTAAGCTAGATCCTGTACTTACATAGATCAGCCTGGTTCCCAAAAAGGCTTTCTCTGTCAACTTCAGCGAGTTCAGGTAGATGGAAAAAGGGAACTGAACTTGGAAGATTATCCTTCCTTTTTTATAGGGTTTAACCGTCAACAAGCAGGGGGGAAAGCAAATAGCCCTATCCCGCCCCTGCAGGGGATCTACTCCTTTGAAGTCTTTGAAGATAAGGGAGCTAGACAGCATCCCCCAGGGGTCCTGATCTACAACACCCCCTCTTCCCGACTTTTAATCCCAGGAAGCTGATAAGGGATAACAGCTAGGGATCAGTTGCATCCCCTTGCGAAGCTGCAAATTGTCTGTCTGACACTGAGCTTCAGATCTCCCCCAGTAGCGAGTCCTATGGAAACACAGGCTCCCAGGATTCTCTCTGGCTGACCCATTTCAGCTTGACCAAAGTTAGCTATTCTTGACAATTAGTGCAGCTACTGCTGAGCAAAACTCTTTAGGGGTGGTGGCAGGGAGGAGGAAGGGCCCTAGCTGCTGCCACCTCTCTTCTCTGAGTGTGATAAAGGTCACCTACATCATTCCCTACATGCCTTTGGCTCTTTCTCTGGGAGTCTGTAAACATTGGGCCCAGAGAAAGACAGCAAGCGAGGAAGAGGAGGAAGGGATCCCATTGAGGATGCTGTGCTCAAGGACTCTCCAAAGCTTGCATTGGCTTTCTGATCTTAATGACTTACACTCATTAGGAAAGTATCCATTGGTACTTTTGAGCTGATGGGCTTGGGACACCATTCTGACATACGCCAAGGACTTACTTAAGAATGCTTTATTGAACCTGAGAGGTGAGATGAGAAAGGCCTGGTGAGATTTGTGTTTCCATCAAATGCTAGATTTATTTATTCATTAATATACAGTATATCCTGCCTGTTTCTTCAAGGGGAGTCAAGGTGACTAACAAGACAGTAAAAAAATAACTAAAGTAGGCATAATCCCTGAAGGCAAAATGCAGTAGATATTCAAATGATCAAATTAACAATATCCAACGTAGTTTAGCAAATTCCAGTAGTGCAAAATGGAGCACTAAATCCTTAATTCAGCAGCCAAGGACTGTCCAGCCAGCCAGCAGAAACCGGAATTTGCTAACAGGGGCAACCTAAAAGATCAGGGGAGAAATATCTCCAGTCTGTCAGGTCAGGGCTAGAGATGGGGCTTGGACAGTGGCAACATCAAAACCCAGGGTACAGGGGGCCTAATCAAATATCAGAAGATGGAGATCATAGTGAAATCAGGCATACCAGGATGTCAGACCTCAGACGGCCCTAGAGCAAAACACACAGAAAAGATAAGGCAAAGCACTGAACAGGCAAGCGGGGCTCGAAAAGAAGAAGGCCAGAACTGATGTACCAGGAATCCATAATTCCATAAACTATAGGCCGGTAGTAAATGTTCCATTCCTGGGCAAGGTCCTTGAACGAGTGGTTGCGGGCCAGTTCCAGACACTCTTGGATGAGACTGTATCTGGATCCACTTCAGTTGGGTTTCAGGCCTGGTTTTGGCACAGAAACAGCCTTGGTCGCCCTGTATGATGACCTTTTGTTGGGAGAGAGACAGAGGGAGTGTGACTCTGTTGATTTTCCTTGATCTCTCAGCAGCTTTCGATACCATCGACCATGGTATCCTTCTGGGGAGACTGGCTGAGTTGGGAGTGGGAGGGACTGCATTGCAGTGGTTCCACTCCTACTTGGCAGGTTGGCTCCAGAAGGTGGTGCTTGGGGAACATTGCTCGGCACCCTGGACTCTCCAGTATGGGGTTCCACAGGGGGCAGTTCTGTCCCCCATGCTGTTCAACATCTACATGAAACTGTTGGGTGCGGTCATCTAGAGCTTTGGAGTGCGTTGCCATCAGTATGCTGATGACACACAGCTCTATTTCTCCTTTTCATCTTCATCAGGTGAGGCTGTCAATGTGCTGAACCAGTGCCTGGCTGCGACAATGGACTGGATGAGGGCTAATAAACTGAGGCTCAATCCAGACAAGACTGAGATGCTGCTAGTGGGTGGTTCTTCTGACCAGATAGTGAATGTCCAACCTGTCCTTGATGGGGTTGCACTCCCCCTGAAGGAGCAGGTTCGTAGCTTGGGGGTTCTCCTAGAACCATCTCTGTCACTTGAGGCTCAGGTAGCCTTCTAACAACTTTGGTTGGTGGCCCAACTACGTCCCTATCTGGACAGGGATAACCTGGCTTCAGTTGTCCATGCTCTGGTAACCTCTAAATTAGATTACTGCAATGCACTCTACGTGGGGCTGCCTTTGAAGACGGTTCAGAAACTGCAGCTTGTGCAAAATGCAACGGCCAGATTGGTAACAGGGACCAGACGGTCTGAACATATACAACCGATTCTGGCCCGCTTGCACTGGCTGCCTGAATGTTTCCGAGCTCGATTCCAGGTGCTGGTTTTGACCTATAAAGCCTTACACGGCTTGGGACCACAATACCTGATGGAATGCCTCTCCTGATACGAACCCACCCATACACTACATTCAAGATCAAAGGCCCTCCTCCAGGTGCCTACTCCAAGGGAAGCTCAGAGGATGGCAACAAGGAAGAGGGTCTTCTCAGTGGTGGCCCCCAAATTATGGAACGATCTCCTTGATAAGGTGCGCCTGGCACCAACACTGTTATCTTTTCGGCGCCAGGTCAAGACTCTCCTCTTCCCCCAGGCATTTTAGCATGTGTTTTATATTGTTTTAAATTTTTAAATTGTGTTTTAAATTGTTCTTTTAAAAGATGTATTTTTAAATTGTATATGTTTTTAGTTACTGTAAACCGCCCAGAGAGCTTCAGCTATGGGGCGGTATACAAGTATAATAAATAAATAAATAAATAAATTCTACAGAGACAATGATGTACTACATAGTCCTCTGATGCATGGCAATGCAACACTCTTCTTGCACAATTTATGAACCAGATAAAATAAGCCATAGTCTTATGGCCTGGTCCTCTGAACCACAGTGTGAGCACAGAAAGTCCTAGGATTGGGTTTTGTTGGGTTAAGAAAATGAAGGTTGATATAAACATGATATCGGTTTATTTCCCCCTGACCTGACCCCACACTCCAGGTGGCTGGGTAAATAAAAGCCTGAATAAACTGGAGATGACTCCCTTCCTTCCTTATGCATTCAATATCAATACCCTATAGATTGTATTGTATTGCTGACCCTGAGCACAAAGAAAGCTAATGTTTCTTTTAACATGTCTATAGATTTCTACAAGTATCTGTTTGTAAATGCAGAAATGTAACCTGAATGTATCCCCCACTGAAGGGCCTCTCTTGTTTCAATACTCCCCTTTTCCTATCTGTACTTTGTTCTTTTGGCTCCTAGCGCTTATCTCAAGGTTGCACAAACTATGCAAGTGAATGTCTGCAAAAGAAGCAAGATGTTCCTAGCTTTGTTACTTTAAGCACCCCTCTTTACATATCTAAAAGTTACTTTCTCTACAGTTATTTTTCTTGTAGTTTATGACGTCTGCTCCCCATTTTTGTTACTACTGGGGAATCTATATAATCTACTGTATTTCAATAAATGGGGTTCCCACTTCTGAAAGGCAACTTGCTGGCAGGTTTTGGGACCCCTTTGCAAAGGTAATTTTGGCAACTTATTTCCTGATCTCTGGCAGTGGGTTATTGCTCTCAACTCCACACCTTCCCGGGTGGATGTGAGCTGAGTAGACAGTGACGGCTTGCGTGTTGGGTTTGGACCTAACAGTTTCAACTCCAGTTAGAATGGAATGTGACTATTTTGTTGGACCCAGGACCTATTGCCAGCATAATAGTAACATCTCAGTGCTGCTAGTCCCCTCCCCACCTCTGATGCATGCCACACGAGGACACTTGCAAGGCATTGCTGCTGGTCAGGGCCGGTTCTAAAGGACGGCCAGGTGGGGCAACAGCTGCGGATCACAGGGCAGGAACTTCCACCTGCCCACCATTGCCTTGCCCCACCTACCTGTCTCTTGCCTTTTAGCATTGCCCTTAATGAAGATGGCATCCGAGGTTTCCCTAAGGTGCTGAAGCCCCTGCCGCCATCTTGGCTGATGGCAGAGATGCACGCGCATAGCACACATGTGTGCCATCAACCAAGATGGCGGCGGAGGCTTCATCCCCTTAGGGAAACCATGTCCACCATCTTGGTTAATGGCAATGCTAAAAGACAGGAGACAGGTAGGTGGGGCGAGGGAATGGTGGGCAGGCAGAAGCTCCTGCCTTGTGATCCACATCTGTTGCCACAGATCGGGGAAGGGGAGCGGAGGGGCCCCTGTAGCTCCGGGGAAGGGTAAGTGGAGACAGGTAGGTGGGGTGTGTGGGGGAAAGGGGAGTGGAGACAGGTAGGTGGGGTGTGTGGGGGTGTGTGGGCTGGCCCTGCTGCTGCTGCTGCTGCTGGTGGGAGAGAGGATGGCACTATAAGCAGACAGTTGACTTCATTGCACCTATCAGAATAACTTTACAATAGTTTTTTGGTGCTCCCCTGTGTTGTCTTCCCCCTTCTACAGTAAGGCACGTAGAGTACAGTTGCATGGTTTTCTCCATTGTTGTTGTTGTATCATGCTTGCAACTGAAAAGAAAACTTGCAGTATCTTGCTGGTCTCTCTTGTCTATAGCAAAATATTTCCATGAGAGGAGAAATAAGATCAGTGCTAGTGTGCATACTTCGCATGAGGAAGGCCCCAAGCTAAATCTCTTGGCATGCCCAGTATTAAAAAAGACCAGGTAGCAGATGATGGAAAAGAGGTCTGCCTAAGACCCTGCTGCCAGTCAGAGCAGAAAATTCTGGGCTAGATGGACCAATAATCTAGTTTAGCATAAAATACTTTCCTGTGTTCAGGTTTTATTGAGCACTTGCAAATGTCTATAGGAAGGTGTGAAATACTTCTCGTAAACCCTCTGTGGTTCCTATTTTGTGCTGTTATATGTAGGCTGCTCCTCCCTCATTATATTACACAGCCTTCACCAGAAAATTCTTATTCTTTTCTTGAAGCTCATCTAACAACCTATTTATCAAGGGCTTTTCACTTGAAATTCTAAGCTGTTGGGAAGCCCTGTGAATAATTGATATCCCTTTATTACTCATTGTTAGCTCCCCTTGCATAAAGAAAAGCATTTATCTTTTATAGTTTACTCTTGTGTGTACCAAGATGGAGCTGGCTGTAGGCATGTAAAAATTAACAGCCATGGGGACTTCCATTTCTAAGTAGTTTACTTCAAATAGGTTGATGGGTCTGAATTTGTAATTAACAAAACATTAAAATGGTTTTACTGTGGCATGCCTAGTGGGCCAAATCTCTTCTAAATAGACCAGAATGTTGTAACCAAGGATTACTCATCCTATGTTGCCTTAAAAAGCAAAATCATCATTCTTCCCCCTGCCCTCAAATGCTATATTCTTACACTGGGAAATTCTCTGGTGATGTATTCTCTTTTTCCTGTGTAAAGGAGGATACTGTGAGCTTTCACAATGGGGACTGATGCATATTCAAGACTCACCTGCTATACAAGATCTGTTCAAGACTGAATGTAAAATAGGTCATTCTGAGCCTTCCATTTGTCAAGTAATTTAAATGACTAGAATAAACTGTTCTTGCAAATTGTACCAATTTAACTGGCACCATATAAGGCAGATGTAGTTGTTCAGCCACAAAAGGGCCATGGAATGCATCTGGCTCATCTGCAGCTTCACAGCTCAATTCTGTACATGTTTATTTGGAAACAAGTTCCATTAGTTTCAACAGAGCTAGCTTCCTTGTAGGGATGAGGGAGAAATTCAATTCAGTTCACATTTAAAGATGAATCTATCAAATTCATGTTTTCTGAAACAATATGAGAGCTGAAGCGCAGCCATCCTTCAAATTTTGAACTTCTCCGAATTTTGCAATTGAGTTCTCCAGCCAATTCTTATAAAAATGGATATATAAGAGAAAAATGTGCATAAAATGAATATATTAGTGAAAATAAGATACAAAAATACATTATATTAGGATAAACTGATTGCAAAAATTGAGATTAGTGAAAACTGCATACCAAAATGTATACAAATCACACTAAAACGCCAATGAATTTTCATGAGGATTTTTTTTTAAAAAAATACAAATTGCTGCAAAGATCTGGAGAACTAAATTTCTGTTTGGAAAAATGAAAAATGGAGAGAACTGAAACTGACAGATCTTTGTATCCCTGTTTCTCAGTAAGCATGCTTAGAATCTCAATTATTAGGGCCATTTAATATGAATCCGTAAGTCAGAGGCAGAAGGATCTTAGTTTTGGCTTCACTCATATCCTCATATCGGACCACTAGGATTGCAGAGGCCAGTCTAAAGTTGTGATGGACTTAATACAATGATATCAGGGAAACAGAGCCTCCTGGCACATACTCCTCCCTGCCCGCTTAATTTCCTCATATGATTATTCTTCAACTACAGATCACTATTAGCAACACCAAATTGGTGTTAAAGTCACTTCATAGACATGAACTATTCATCTGTTTATTACATATAATTTCTATAACAGTGAAATAATTAAGAGTTGTGAATTACCAGTAACAACAAATGGTTATAGCACATGATACTTCAGCAGCTTATGCACACTCACCACATTTCACAACTGCATGAGTAAGAAAAGACAAAATGATTACAAGAAGTACATTGTTACTGTGAATTTCTGTTATTGTTGACCACAGAGATAATACCCTTTCTTGGTGTCAGCAGTGGCAGGCTGTACAAGTTCTGAGGTGGCTGTGTTTACAGACTCAACCCAGGGTTTGATCCACTCTAGACCCAGGTTTACTAAGAAGTTATGTCTTTTTGAATGCTCAGTCCATCTCAGCCCAAATAATATATTTAAGAAGCCAGTGAATGCCTCATTTGAAAACAGCCACAATTGTTCACTGTATGGTCATGTGTTTGGGAATGTTTGTGGAGACAGATGTCCACACCATCTTTAGTTTTACTATAATAAGGAATGACCTCAGGCTTGCATTTGTGGTCTGAGATTGCAGCACTAAAAGGCAGAAACTGTTCTTTCTTTCTTTCTTAAAAACCAACTGCTGCTGTTGTCACTTCTGGATTTGTGTGCAACAAACTCCAGGAAAATGTCTGGCTTGTTCAGTTTTTTCAATGTCCCAACCAGAATCAGGCTTTTCTGGGCTGGATAGTGGCACACTGATCAAAAAGTTATCAGTTATTACATTTTGTTTGACGCACTGTTTGGCCTAGGTTTTGGGCTCCTGAGGCTGGCTGGTTACAGAGATGCTTGAAATTACACTCAATGACACATTTTGCAAAGATTTTCCTATAAACAGAGGACGGTGGCTGTCTAGATGCCCTTGACTGAGAGTTGCCTTTAAATTTGGCCACCTGCTGAAATGGTGACCTCAAAGCAGAAACAGTAAATATCACTCAAAATGACCTTTGTAGATGGCTATGATGAGAAAAACAACACAAAACAGTTTTGCTAGGTTAATAGCATAGGAAGCTGTTTTATACCAAGTGCTATCTAGATCAATATTGCCTACACTGACTGGCAGCAGCTCCCCAGGGTTTCAAACAAAAGTATTTCTTTCCCAGCCCTACCTGAAGATGCCAGATATTTAACCTGGAACCTTTTGCATGCAAATCATGTGGTCTTTTCCCCTTGGTTACAGGGAAATTTCTGGGGGTGGGGAATTAAAATTCAGGTTTGTAAAGAGGTTTGTAAACTTGTGTGGTACTATTGATTTTTAAAAAACTAAAATCAGTATTGGTTCCTACCAAATAAAAGTAGTGACACCTTGGTAAGCCCTCCCTAATAGCACTAAAAATAGGATTGGAGGCGGAGAGAAAGATTTCCAACACAAACACAATCTATGTTCACTCAAAAGTCCCATTGATTTACTGCACAATCCTAACCATGTCTACTCAAAAGGAAGTCCTGTTTAATTCAATGGGGTTTACTCCTGGTATGTGGGATTAGCATTGCAACTTTACTGACAGAAAAAGTGAGTATAGAATTAAAGCTTTGTATTGGGAAGGTTTTCAAAACAGGCTATGAATTAGAAAAATAAACAGCCCTCTTCAACAGTCCTGGAAAATTCAAACTTGTTTAACTCCTCATAATTAGAAAAGCATAACACATTGCAATGGCATTGAGATCTCCTTGTACACAAGAGAGAACAAAACTTTAGGTTACTCAGTTTATGAGATCTTCAGACAAGTAGGAAAAAACAACAGTTTTCTGACCTTGCAATGGGTTCTAGCTATTGCCTGAAGGTCAACAAATCCCTTGTCAATCACAACCCTGACTTCACTTATTGGCTACAAACCTGAAAGGGGAGAGTTAGAGCAGCCGGCTACAACTTCATTTAACAGAAGTTGCAGGGAGGGGACAGCTGGCGTTTTGGTGTATATCTCTTGAATGGGACCCACCTAGAAACTTTTTTTAAATGAAAACTGAGAGTCCGGAGGTTGAGGAGACCCAGAGAGAACCCCAAAAATCTGGAGTCTCTTGGTGAAAACCAGAGACCTGGCAACTCTATGCTCAAGGTGTTTTATATTAAAATTAGGAGTGGTGGTGGGATATAACAGCACAAAAAGAAAACTTGCACAGTAGCTGAATATACAAAACACACAGTAAAGAAATTCATAAGAACAGGGTGATACATTGATAATAGGACATTTAAGCATTCATAAGTGTACAGCTAAGCACATAAACAATCAATCTAATCAAAAGTCAATTCATATTTACTAGAGGAAGACATTATGGCTAATGTGTGTTTGAGACTGAAAGCAGTGACCTCCCATGTTGTCTCTCCCTCTTCTCCTTCATCAGTATATAGTAATACAAAATGAATGGCGTGATATGAAATTAGCCTGCCTTCTTTTGCAGCAGTCAATAAAGTTGGGTGTGTGTGCAGGGAAATATAATGTGTGATGACATAACACTATGCGTTTCACTTTTACATTACCAGAAGAGATGGAGAGAGAAATGGGACTGTTGTTTCTGATGACAGCCACAGTTCAACATGTCCTTCCAGCTTCAGGATTGATTCACACATGCATGTATATCACTTCGTACCTAAGCCCTTGATGGCTCTCAGCTGAAAGCATGAACTGCCTCCATTAAAAAGTGTTCTGTGTGAGATGATGTGAAAAGAATGCTCTGTTTCTGCTGTTGGATGCATAGTGATGGTGTGTGTGAACTTTCAGGCACTAGATTCCCAACATCTACCCGCAACACACACTCCCACAGTGATCACTATGAGTTCTCCCAGCCACTAGCCACTCTGCCTTGGTAGGTTTCAGAAAAAGGCGGTAGTATGGAGGGTTTGCATGAGGCCCTGCATTAGGCAGGGACAGCAGCTTGCTCTGGACTCAGATCTGGAGAGTATTTGGCAAAAAGTTCTGGGTTCCCCAAATTATTAACAGGACAGATGTTGGGGTGCTGCCCACCTACTCGTTTGACGGCTCTTTTACATGAACACACCATCATTTGTCTTTGCAATCAGCAATGGACATGTATATGCAAACTCACCCTTGTCTGTCGAATATGAGTGAAATAACAGACATGTTTTAAGTCTCTTTTGTGCTGGGTGAAACAACTCAATCACATGCTCATAACGATTTCATTGTCTAACATAGTTAATGCATAGTTCAATGTTTATTGATCCTAAAAGAATTTTGCTTGCAGTGCATAGCAAAAGACCTCTGTTGTTCTTTGAAAGAACAAAGCACAGTTCTTTTCAAAGTGCAGTGTCACCCTCCACCCCCCTTCTTCATCATCTGATAGACTCATAAGTAGCTTTGTAATGGTTTCAGCAGCAGGGAAGTCTGTCTAATCAGGGAGAGGAAATGGAAGGAGATAAACATTATTGTGAAACTGGAGGGGAGGGGGAAATTGCTTTGTTTCATGGAATGCCTCTCCTTCTACAGTTTAACATGTGTATATGCAGGCTGATAAGGAGAGTTTTGTCTCCCTATTATAATAGGTTTAGCAGGCATTGCATGTAATAAAAGCAGTGAGGGGAAAGTGAAGATAGACATCTGCTTAGTCACTAGCTTTGGCACACTGCAGCAGTTCCTCAGCTTGAAGTGAGCAGAACTGGGAGCAGCCAGGGCAGTAAATGGGGAAAAATACTGAATTGTGGGCTTGCTTAGAGTTTGTGTTGCATTGATCTGATTGTTTGTGATTGTTTTCTCTGAAGATGTCATTGAAGTAACAATCAGGAAAGCTGGCTTGGGACAGACTTATAGCAGGATACTTTTGTCACTCTACTATGCTAAAGGGGAGATTTTAGCAAGCTCTAGAAGATACTGGCTTTTAGTAACTAGCACAGGGATGACCAACTTTATTCTTCAGACAGTAGTCCAGGGACCAGAAGTGTGTTTGACAACACAAATTAATGCCTTATGAGTAGTCAGGCTCGCTAATATATTTGGTACCACCTAGGAGTAACTGACTCGGAGTTATGGAACAGATGTGCTTTGACATGGCACAACAGGATGGAGGTGCTGTTCGCTGGTGGCTCATCTGATTTGGAATGTGGTGTTCAGCCTTTCTGGATAGAGTTGCACTCTTCCTAAAGAATCAAGTTCATATTTGTAGATAGCACCACATTGGTCTTTGTCTTTGGTGGTGCAAGGTTAGGCTGATGATGTGCTAGATGTGCTCTCTCATAGACAGATATAGCCTGGAAATGGTCAATTTCCATGTTCTGTTCACATCCCACTTAAGATTGTTACAATACATTGTTTGTGGAGCTGTTCCTGAAGAATGTTTAGAAACTTCAAAGTGACCTCAAAATACAACAGCTGGGTTACTGACTGGGGCTGCTTTCACACATGGGGCTAATTGCATTAGTTTAACAGATTAAAAAGGTAGCATTTCTGTCTGATTTCTAAAATCACACTGCAGTACCTATTGCATTAAGGAACAGCACCTTTCTCAGCCGATATACCAGCATTTTGCTAAACTATCTTCACACAGTTTGTTTCTGTCCCCCACCCTTGTACACTGTTCCCCACTGTGCAGGAGGTCTAAGATCTCATCTCATCGCCATGCAAGCCCTCTCCCTTTAGGATCTGACTTTTTAAATTGTTTTAGTTGTATCAACACAGGGATGTGTGTAGGAAATGCTGCTGCTATTTGCACTGATTCCAGAATACCGGTACAACGTTTAGTCCACGTGGGACTAAAGGGCGGGAACACACTGCATGCTGGGATGCATGTCACATGAGCAGTTGCAGCTAGCAAAAAAACTCCTGCGATCTTCTGTGTTTCCAGCCTTGCTAATGGATTATTTCTGGTGTAATTTATTCTGGAAATTTGCAATAAACTTCCACTACATTCCACTAGAATTCTGGAGCTAGCTTGAGGATCGTGCGACAGATCAAATATAATGCGCAAATTACCAGGTAAGAAATTGTCATAATAACGGAGTAAAGTGCAGTGTGAAAGCAGCCTGGGACTCTGCACATGCAACATCTCTCTCAACTCTTGCCAGAATTGAAACAATGTCTCTGTCACGTTGCTGGTCTTTTTTTACCTTTAAAGGCCTAAATGGCTTGGGACGTCAGTGAACGCATGAACCTGCCCAAATACTAATATAATCTTTAGATGTCATAAGAACATAAGAAGATCCTGCTGGATCAGGCCAGTGGCCCATCTAGTCCAGCATCCTGTTCTCACAGTGGCCAACCAGGTGCCTGGGGGAAGCCCGCAAGCAGGACCCGAGTGCAAGAACACTCTCCCCTCCTGAGGCTTCCGGCAACTGGTTTTCAGAAGCATGCTGCCTCTGACTAGGGTGGCAGAGCACAGCCATCATGGCTAGTAGCCATTGATAGCCCTGTCCTCCATGAATTTGTCTAATCTTCTTTTAAAGCCGTCCAAGCTGGTGGCCATTACTGCATCTTGTGGGAGCAAATTCCATAGTTTAACTATGCGCTGAGTAAAGAAGTACTTCCTTTTGTCTGTCCTGAATCTTCCAACATTCAGCTTCTTTGAATGTCCACGAGTTCTAGTATTATGAGAGAGGGAGAAGAACTTTTCTCTATCCACTTTCTCAATGCCATGCATAATTTTATACACTTCTATCATGTCTCCTCTGACCCGCCTTTTCTCTAAACTAAAAAGCCCCAAATGCTGCAACCTTTCCTCGTAAGGGAGTCCCTCCATCCCCTTGATCATTCTGGTTGCCCTCTTCTGAACCTTTTCCAACTCTATAATATCCTTTTTGAGATGAGGCGACCAGAACTGTACACAGTATTCCAAATGCGGCCGCACCATAGATTTATACAATGGCATTATGATATCGGCTGTTTTATTTTCAATACCTTTCCTAATTATCGCTAGCATGGAATTTGCCTTTTTCACAGCTGCCGCACACTGGGTTGACATTTTCATCGTGCTGTCCACTACAACCCCGAGGTCTCTCTCCTGGTCGGTCACCGCCAGTTCAGACCCCATGAGCGTATATGTGAAATTAAGATTTTTTGCTCCAATATGCATAATTTTACACTTGTTTATATTGAATTGCATTTGCCATTTTTCTGCCCATTCACTCAGTTTGGAGAGGTCTTTTTGGAGCTCTTCGCAATCCCTTTTTGTTTTAACAACCCTGAACAATTTAGTGTCATCAGCAAACTTGGCCACTTCTCTGTCCTTCTCTGTCCTCTCCCGTCTCTGGCAGTGAAGCAGATGGTAGCAAAAGATCGGTCTTTTTCAGGTGTGGTACCATTACTTTGGAAAGCACTCCCTAGGGAAGCTTGCCTGGCACTGAATTTGATGTCTTTTTCATATCAGGTTAGGATGATGGGGCAAGTGCGCAGTGATCACCCCCTAAACCCAATGTGAATTAATGAAGACCCTTTTCTAGGGGGCATTCTTCTATGTCTTGACTGGCAGTGGAAGGAAAACTCTACTTGTCTGAATCCTAACCCTTCCTCATATTTTGCATTCTCCTCTTCAGGGGTTGCAGAACCCCTTCCAATGGGGACCCATCCCACAGCTAAGGAAACACTGGGGTAGCCCAAAGAGGCTATAAGACTTTAATGGAATTATCTACAGGTTATCCAACACGCTTCAACCCTATACTGTTTCTGCAGAATCAGCACTTGTAAATGATCTGTTGACATTATTCAGCTGCACCAATTACAACATTAAAAATATATAATATGCATTTTGTATAGAAAATGATATTGGAGTGTGAATTTGGGGATAATTCATATTGGGCTGGCTTTGTCTGGCAGCCTTAGAGATACTCGAGGTAAGACAGTGAGAAATGTTCTGGGTAGACAAGTCTACATTGGGCCCCATTATTCATGAGGATGGCAATAGGGTTGATTTGGAACCAAACACTTAGTAAATGAAAGAAACTCCCAACACAACCATTTGGAAGCCCTTGCTTCCCTATTGAACGACACTACTGTAAAATATTTATATCCCTGCTGGTGACATTTCTGTTACAGTCCAAAATTCTCCTCTCTCTTTCTTTCTAAAAAAGGCTGTCTGTTGCTGCTGGCTCCCGTGTGGTAATTATAAACTGTATTTGAGCCAGATGATCTAATTGGACCAGGTGTGTGGGACCAAAGCCACCTCCACAGCTGTCCTTTCTGCCTTGTGTTCCTCTTACGTTTTGTTGTAAATGTCAGAATGGAACGCATTGAAAGAACTTCTCCAAGCATAAGTAGCCTATTTTCATCAAATGTTACATTGTACTTTGTGGCAAAGCAGTGCTGTAGCATTCCAGTGAAATAGTTGTTATGATAAACATTTAATCAGTTGCCGGTATTAGTGGTTTGCATCAAGGATGTTTTCCTCTCTCTTTTTCTCATATCACCATGAATGAGATGTATGATGCAATATATGTGCCACTAGTGATGATAATTTGGAGAGAAGACAATAATTGCTTGATAGGGAAGATAGACTGGCCATATGATGGATTTTAGTTGCTCTTTTCTCCTGTCCCTTCACTGTTAAACAGGGCTTGCTGGAGTGTTCATGATTCTTAAGTGTGCAACAAGTAGGGATGAATAGACCAGTTTGTTTTTGGTTCATGTCAATTATGTATGTGTTCATTCATGAGACTGTTCTGTCCTACTTCAACATTCATTTCCAGTAACATCCATATTTAAATATGTATTTTATCATAGAATACATATTTTATCTTAATGTGCACATTTCTATTTTATCCTTTATTGTTACATTTGTTTGAATTGAGAACTGTATCACAAAATTTGCAGAAATGCAAAATCTAAAAGAATTTACATTGGTTTGGAAGGATCAGGTCAGTTCACATCAGAATTCACAATAACTGAATTCGTCAATCAGGACTAGCAACAAACTTTTCTGCATACCCAGTGCCCTACTCCAAATGTAGCTTCAGTTCTAGTGACAATGTTATCTTCAAGCTTCATTCAGGTTCCTAAGCATGCTTCATTCATTCATTCATTTATAAAAATAAATAATCTACTGTCATTCTAGTGCCCATGTACCAGGCAGGGCAGCTTACGTTTACAACAGTTTACAATCACAACATAATAAAATATATTAAAATACAAAATGCAACAGTAAAAGCCAAATATAGTACCCAATATTAACATCCATTTCAAAGCAAGAACAGTAGATATCACAAGTAATACATACATATATCCAGCCGGTGGAAGACAGCTAGAGAGTCCATCTGGTCTTCGCGGACCAAGGTGTACCACAATATTGGTGAAGCCACTGAAAAGGCTCTATCTCTTGTCATCATCAACTGTGCCTCATAAGAGCATAAGAAGAACATAGCTGGATGAAGGCCCATTTAATCCAGCATCCTGTTCTCACAGTGGCTAACCAGATGCCTAGGGAAGCCCACAAGCAGGACCTGAGTGCAACAGCACTCTCTCTACTTGTGATTCCTAGTAACTGGGATTCAGAGGCATACTAGATAAGACAAAAAGAGCCTCTTCTGATTTTAGGGAGTGGGCAGAACAGTATGGGAGGTAATCCCTCAGGTATGTTGGGCCCAATGAAGACTGAACATGCCATTAGGCACAGAATATTGAGTCAGTTGGCAAAGAAAGCTGAGGTGAGGAATGGAATCAGCTAAGGGGAAGTGGCTAGGTCCAGGGGACATCTAACGCTGCTGACAGATCTTCTGGTAAGAAAGGCTAACTAAGAGAAGGCAAGGAATGCAGATGGCGTAAGGAGGAAAGTGGAAGATGGACAGTTAAATCTCTGTGATATTCCTTCCTCTGTTATCCTCTTGTCTTTCATTTTGTTTCTCTCCTCTTTCCTCTTCTGAGAGAAATGAGCAAAAGATGTTAGAGGAAGACGCATAGATATTGAAAGAATGTTATCCATTGTCTGGATAGATTATTTCCTGTTTCACACTGAGAAGCTATTTTTAAATGTTGCCAGGGATGGGAGCTGCCCATATAACTAAATGGGGGAATCCAACATTTTATTGTAACTGGGACTGGGCACATGTGTTCACCGCAACCCCTCCAAACCCCCCACAACAACCCAAAATGGTAGCAGCAAAGAAAAGAGTGCCTGCTCAGTTCTTATTTAGTGTGAAATGTTTAAATAAGCCTGCTAATGCAAATAAAAATTCCAAAGGAAATGCGGTTCATTGTCCCCAAGTTACAGGTTGGAAGGAACTATGGCTGGGAGAGAGCATCCTATGACAGCCCTACAGTGTACTTCACAGTGAATATCACAGGTCAGGCTCTGAGTGATTTGCATAAACCCTGCAGTGTTGTCCAGAGGGCCAACTGAGTGGTTTGCTGCAATCCAACAGTGTTGTCCAGAGGCCTCTATTGCAAACTGAGGGTTAGGCTGAAGCACAGTTTACAATAATCAATAACAACCTTATTGTTTTACCCCTGCATTGCAGGTTGGTCTAAGAGAGTGGTATACACAGGAACATAGGAAGTGCCTTATACGGACTCAGACCATCTAACTCAATATTGTCTACGCTAATAAACAGCCAGGGTTTCTCCAGGCGCCTATGAACAGGCCTACCAAGAAGTCAGTGCTCCCAGTAGACCATTGTTGGAATAATTTTACTGCACTGGCTTTTTGCTGGTGGGACTTTGGGCCAGATTAGGATGTATGGGTGGGCTCTGAGGAAAACTTAGATGCTGCGTAAGTTCCCCCCATGGCTCCTCTCCCGCCACGCCCCTGAAACACCTGATCTGCCAGGCTGGCCATTCCTAGTGGATTGCCAGCGGTGCCGGCAGGTGCTGCGGCTCAGCCAGGATGGGGGGCTTCTCCTGGCAGATCCTGGTGGTACTCAGTAGTGCTGGGAGCCTGCCAGCTCAGCCAAGGGTCTGCCACATCCAACTCCCCCAGCCCGGTGTAAACTCAAGTTGGATTGCTCCCTAACAAAGCAATTGGAAACTAATTGTGGAAAGTGATTGGATTTTTTTTTTTTTTACTGGTTGCTTGGTTGAAAAGGCCTCACGCTGAGCTCGCACATTGGGAAAATCAGAAATTAGGCCTGAGTTACAGTCTAGGTGGCCAGCTAGCTAACTATAGTGTATGCAGCAATGTTTCTATTCCTCTAGGGCTGTTTTCATCCTTTGCTGTCAAGTACTCAAGAAAAAGAAGAAAAAATAGCCACTATGACTGTGAGTACAGTGAGTGCTTTTAAAGAGGAATGGTTAGCCATTTTTTTCAGATCACTTTGTATCTCACCCTTTAGCAATAAGCACCCAATCCTGTTCTCCTCATTATAATAACTCCAGAATAAGAAAACCCTTACTTTTTACTGCAGGCAAACATGCTTCTTTATTGTTGGCTGGATGGAGAACACAAATAAAACTGAAACTGAAAAGCAGAGGAAAGGAAAGTCCAAGGAGTGGATAACTAGCCCATAATTTGTTATAGGCCTTCAAGTCGATTACAACTTATGATGACCCTATCAATCAGTGACCTCCAATAGCACCTATTATAAACCACCCTGTTCAGAACTTGTAAGTTCAAGTCTGTGGCTTCCTTTATGGAATCAATCCATCTCTTGTTTAGTCTCCCTCTTTTTCTACTCCCTTCTGTTTTTCCCAGCATTATTGTCTTTTCTAATGAATCATGTCTTCTCAGTATGTGTCCAACGTATGATAACCTCAGCTTCATCATTTTAGCTTCTAATGATACATCTGGTTTAATTTGTTCTAAGACTCAATTATTTGTCTTTTTCACAGTCCATGGTATGTGCAAAGCTCTCCTCCAACACCACATTTCAAAGGAGTTGATTTTTCTTTAATCCGCTTTTTTTCACTGTCCAAGTTTTACATCCATACATATAGATTGGGAATACCATGGTCTGAATGTTCCTGACTTTAGTGTTCAGTGATACAAAGTTCTAAAATTTAACTCTTCAAGGGTCACACAGGCTGGTTTTTTCAGGATCATTTAAGTAATTATAGGGTGATTGTGATAATGAAAAATCCCCCCCTCAGGCAGGTAAAGTCTTGAGAGAACAGACATTTAGGAGCTCTTCCAGATGAGGCTTTTGTTGTACCCCCTCCCTGCCTTATTTGCTGAACTTTTCAGAAGGTCCTATTCTTAAATTGTTCTTGTTCTTAAAACAAGCTATAATTCTTTAAATAGAGATTGTCGTCTGTTGTGTTACAATTTAAAAAGACAATTTCTCCCAAACCCCCCCCAGGGGGGGTGAAGCACAGCTCTGAAGAAGTGGTGCCCCCATTTGCCCCCTCCTGCTTACAGACGGAGAGAGGACCAATGTGTGTAGAGGATGTCAAGTGGCCATCACTTGTGGAGTTCACAATAAAGGAATGGTGGTTTTAGTTGGGACACTTTTAATAGTGTTCTATTAAGTAACAAAGAGTAAATTTTAATACATTTCTTCTTCCCAATTCATTCAGTGCTAAAGCATGCGTTTACTCCACCCCCCAATTAAGAAGCTGATCATTCCTGCCCTAATTCATATAAAAATCCAAATTTGTTCAAGTGTTTTTATTCAGTGCAGAATGGACTTTATCATTTTCACCACAGTGCAACTGAAGCTCTTTCTTCAGCGACTTAAGATGACTGCAGTTTATTGTCACAGCACAGCTTATGGACATTATCCAAGTACCTGTTTTGTACAAAGGAATCGAGCCCTGCTGGTTCTCTGTCCATTAAATGCAAACAGCACATGAACAGCAGCTCAGCATAATTCATCTAAATCACAATATTCTCATAATCACGCCGTGAGCATCTTTTGTGTCCCAGACATTAATGGCTTGTTCTTGTTGGCATTCAAATAAAAGCCATTATCAGCATGGCATCCTGTGGTCTTCTTTTTCAGATTGTCATCACAATCATTATCCTGTGTTTAGATTTTGGAAACTGAATCGAGCAGTGTCTTTTCATTACCAACCATAATAACTGAGAGGGGGGCAAATGGTCACGTTCCCAGCTCTTGTTTATCAATTAAGGCTTTTATTGGAGAATGTCAGCAATCATATATGCAAAGTGGAATACTAATTCCATTCAGTGCTTTTCCAGGATGCCCTAATGCTTGTTTTGTGATGGTGCTGTTGTGCTGCTTGCAGGCTGGGGTACAGCCTGTTAACGATAATATCTTTGTTTTAATGTGATATTTATGAATTTGTGAAACAAGATACTGGTAACAATATTTGCCATGAAAGTGGTCTGAAATCATTATCTGATGTACTTAATTAACAGGATATAAATGTCTCTTCAATTAAGCTCTGCCTGTTTTTTGTCTCTTCTGGATACCTCTGGGGTTAATTCTTTATCATCTGAATGCATGCACTTGACCAGTTATACCAGGATTTGAATAACTTTCACTCCACCATCAACCTGAGCTTATACCAGTCCATGCATGAGTTTCACTTTCTGGACACTACTGTGCAATTCCATGATGGAATATATAGCACCACTTTATATAGGAAAATGACTGATCACTATGTATAATTATATGCTTCTAACTTCCACCCAGAACTTACCACAGAATCCATTGTCTACAGCCAAGCCCTGTGATACAGCTGCATCTGTTCAGAGTCATTGGAATGAGACTCACAACTTAATAATTTACATTGTTTAGTATTTGTCAAACTACACTACTCACCCAGTGAAGTGAAAAAGATCAACAAAGCCAGACTGGTACCCAGGAACAATCCAAAGCAGGACAGATCTATAAGAGAGTATTATAGAACAAAATTTTTTGTGGCTTATAGTTCCTAGCTATAACGACTCAAACATATAATTAACAACACTAGAGAATGATGCTTCCCACTCACAGGCCTTTGGTGGTAGGCCTGTACATGCTTACAGATGGCCCCTCAATTTAAAACAGCTACTCCCCATCAATAATAGGACATATCACAAAGACACAGATGCAGGGACCAGCCCCTGCAGTAGACCCAAATGCCAACTCTGTCCCCCTACCTGCTCTGAGATACATGCCATCATCTACCAGCAATGCCCTTCTGCATTCTATATAGGACAGTTTTGTGTAGATCATTTGCTACACAAAAGAATATATACTTAAGCAATGAAACCAACTTTTGGAAAAAACAAACTTGGCCTGCCCAAGATGCATGTGTTCAGCCTGCTATGCTTAAATAACTCCACTTAAGGAAAGGTGGGCTTGGTCAATTAAAAACATTGAGCACACCTAGAATTTTACTAGAATATATTTCACCTCCCACTGATTTATCTTGTGCAAACTGAGAGAGACAACGCCTCATGTCCATTGGAGACTATTCTACAGAATAGTCAGTTCCATTATTCTGCAATTGTTTTTGGAGTTTGTTTTAGTATAAACTATGCAAAGTGTTGCTGTACTTCATATATTCACAGAAACAGAGGCAAAAGAAAATGATTTACTATAGGAAACTTCATTAAAATTGCAAAGTAAATCATACATATTTAAAATGATTATCTGAACTATATTAACTGTCTTAATATTGTTGCTTCCTCCCTGCTAAACAGCACAGCACATGCAGAGCTTGGAAAAGTTACTTTTTTGAACTACAACTCCCATCAGCCCAATCCAGTGGCCATGCTGGCTGGGGCTGATGGGATTTGTAGTTCAAAAAAGTAACTTGTCCAAGCTCTGAGCACATGTCATGTTTCTGTTATTTGGGCTGATTGCAGGTGTTGCCACCACTCACCATATGCTCAGAGGCACATGTTACCAAATTCTTCCAAGCTACACAGGAAGTGGGTTGGACTGTGAAAGACAACCCAAATTATGTTTGCATTTTTACAAATTTGTAGGGCAGTACAGTATCTCAGAGAGGAGGTCAGGTCTTCTGCTCCTCTGATGCACTTGCTATAGCGGCCCAATTTCCCTGCTTTTTGACAGAAATATCTGTCAGCTATAGGTACGTTCTTAAACTGCAAGGTTTTTTACCTATTAGTGAATTTATCTGCTTTTTAATCCAGGAGGTAAGAAATGGGATCCTGTGCAAGTATGCTGAGAATGGACTTATCATTTGCATGCTTATTGAGTTCAATGGTATTTACTGTAAGATTGTAAATGGCAACTAACTCAATTGGATTGTTTTTTTTTGTCTGCTTTACTTTCTGATTTCAAGCATTTTTATCTTTTTATCTTTAATATTAATACCATGTTTTTGTATTTGTGGTCGGTCGACTGTAAATATTGTTGTTGCTGTATTTACTCCGCTGCAATCATGATTTGGACAGGTGATGGGGGGAGGAAGAGGGGGGGAGGAGGAAGTGCAGGGGAGAGGAGTAGAGGGAGGGAGGGAAGGAGGAGGGAGGGGAGGAAGAAGGGCAGAGGAGAGGAGGGGTTTGGGAGCAGGTGGGAGGGGGATGGGAGGAATAGGGCAAATTTGATCATTTGCATGCTTATTACTCCCATGCAATCATGCTTAGGATGGGTGAAACTGACCATGAGGGAGGGAGGGAGGGAGGGAGGGCTGGAGTGAGTAAGGGAGGAGGAAGGAAGAGGGGAGGGGGAGGAAGGAAGAGGGGAGGGGAGGAAGGAAGAGGGGGGAGGGGAGGAAGGAAGAGGGGAGGGGAGGGGAGGAAGGAAGAGGGGAGGGGAGGGGAGGAAGACAGGAGAGGAGAGGGGAAGGAGGGGAGGAGAGGGAAAGAGGTGGAGGAGAGGAGAGTGGGGAAGGACCAGGGAAAGGCAGGTCTGATCATTTACATGCTTATTGAGTTCAATGGGGTTTACTCCTATACAGTCATGCTTAGAATAGGTAAAACTGACCATGGGAGAGGGAGAGGGAGAGGGGACAGGACAGATGAGGAGGAAGGGAGGTGGAGGAGGAGGTGGGGGAAGGAGAGAGAGGGGAGGGGGGGAGGGGGAGGGAGGGGTGAAGGAAGGGGGAGGGAAAGGCAAAAGGAAGGGGATAGGAGGGAGAGGGAGGGGAGGGCAGGTTTATCATTTGCATGCTTTTTAGTTGAGAGGGATTTACTCCTATACAATCATGCTTAGGATAGGTGAAACTGAGTTGGGGGAGGGGCAGGGAGGAGGGGAAGGGGAGGAGGAGGAAGAGGGGAGGGGAGAAGGAAAGGGAGGGGAGGAGATTGGGTGGGTGGGCACTGGGGAGAGGGGAAGCCCCTTTCATTTCCAAAACGAAAACATTGTGAACAGTACCATTGTTTTTCAGGGTTTCCCCCACCTTTTTATTCTACAGCAGGCACATGTAGTCTCCCACCCAAATTTAAACCAAAGATGTGACTGGCCACATCCACACCAGACCCTTATTTCACTTTACACAGTCATAGCTTCCCTTAAAGAATCCTGGGAAATGTAGTTTGTGAAGGGTGCTACGGTCCCCAGAAGAGCAGCTGACTGTTCAACCACTCTGGCCACTGGAGCTCTGTCAGGGGAATAGGAGTCTCCTAATAACTCTCAGCACCCTTCACAAACTACACTTCCCAGGATTCTTTAGGGGAAGCCACGACTGTCTAAAGTGAAATAAAGGTCTGGCATGGATGTGGCCACCTGATTATCTAAGACCAACAGCTGTGAGTCTGGCTTTTGCAATACTGATAGTTGGGTCTTACTGAGCATGCCCAACTTGGGTTGCCATTTCAGAAGCATCCCAAACCCTGAGATTTTAGGGGCATGTTCTAGTGATGTTGTAAGGATGTGTCCTAGTGATATTAAGCATGATACATTAAGCATCAACCATAGTTGCTTGGAGCATACCATTCAAAAAAAAAATTCTGATTGGAAATAAAGATAGAAATCTTAGCTAAATGAGGATGTTTCCAGGTCCAGGTGAAGTGACTGCATCATTCCTTCTCACCTGCTTAGAGAGCCTGGTTAAGGAACATTTAATCTAGCTTATTTGCTTCTGGCAAGAAGAGTTGCCTTCAGGCCAGGCCAGGCCAGTCACCAGAAGGCCAATGTACGAAGAAAGCATAATGTTGTGGAGATGTTAGATGGGAACACTGAGGAGTAAAGAGGAATGCCTCTGAAGGCTGCAATTCTAAACACACTTATTACAGGACTACGCCTCATAGAACTCAACAGGACTTACTTCTGAGTAGATATTGTTAGGAATGTGCTGTTGGTAAGGCTTGACTATGGATCCTCTGCAGTTATATCCATATCAAAGCAGGGTTGGCAACCCCCTGCTTGAAATGCCTTGCCTGCCTTTTAACATGGCTGCTCCAAACCTCCTTACAGACTTAACCCTTCACTGGAGAGAGATGTTTGAGAAATGAATAAGAGTTAAGCAGATTTTCTGCTCTTTCCTGCCTACTCTGTGAGCTGCTATAAACTCACTTTGACAGCCAACCCAATTCCAGTGAGTAATAAATGATGAAGAGAAAACACACATGATTTGGTTTATCTTCACAGGCAGTAGGTTGGGAACAACAGCAATTACAGCCACACTTCCAAATCTGTGAATTATCTTTTACCACTATTGAGCAAGAAACAAACCATCATGAAAATAACAAGGTGCATCATCAGTGGGTTTAAGGGGGTTGAGCTGACTACATGGAACCACTGTTGTTGCTTCTATGGATGTAAGGGAATAAGGTAAGAGGTAAATAAAATGCAAATAGAAGAAGAAAAGACAGTGATGATTTCCTAAATGCAATACCATACCAAACACAACAAGATTGCTATGAGTAAGACAGAAAACTCAGCATCCCACAACCAGTCAGGGTTCCTAACCAAAACTAAAACAATTCTGGCAGCCAGTTAGCCAAGGTCACAGAAATCCCCATGCAGCACAACCTGACCCGGGAACTGCAGTTAGTGCAGAATGCTGTGGCACAATTGCTGACGTGAGACCCTATCAGCACATAATATCTCTGCTCTGAAATTTGCACTGGTTGCCAATTTGCTACCAGGCGAAGTTCAAGGTGTGCCTTCCATGTTCCGGGTTCCACATAGTACTTGTTTTGCTGTGGTAAGAAATTGATCCTTTAGTGTGGCAGTACCTAAGCTTTGGAACTTCCTGACTATTTACATTAGGCAGGCGCTTCATTGTACTTTTGAGAACACTTACAGAAAATAGTCCAACAAGGTGCTGGATTTTTTTCTCTTGTTTTACAGTTTGAACTCTTGATTCTCTCTGATTGTTCTGTGTATCACCATGAAATCTTAGAGGGTTGTTAAGTAAGCGTTTCTGAGGTCAGGGCTATACATTTTGTAAGATTTTGTTTTGAAATGTGCTTATGGGAAGCAACAGAATGGCATGGGGATATTTTCAGTTTAACATTGCGGAATACAAAACAAATCCATGCTAGCTATAGTATACAGCCACTCTCATGGCTGTATAATGATTTACAAACATAAGATGATTTTGTAATGGACAGATGGCTATTATGTGGAAAGATATGGGGGACAGAAAAATGATGATTAAAAAGTATTTTTAATTAAAATGAAAATCTCCATTTGTGGCTTTCCATATTTCTCTATGTGTGATTGTATATGATGGACACAATTGATTTTAACAGAGTTTGTTGACTATCTTCTCAACTATCTCCAGCTTCTGATTGATCTCTTAAAAATGTAAACAAGGCAGAGAGCAGAGTGGACAAAGGGATCTTTCATGTATTTCATTTAGCCTTTTTAAATTAAAAAAAAAGCTCAAACCCTGGTGTAATGAAAAAAACCAAGATGTTCCATTTTAGATTATTGGTTTGGATAGTAGGCCTTTTCTGGTTTTGATGCCAGCCTTTTGACTTAATCACTAGTCAGCATAAAACTCAAAATTGCTCTTGAGGCAGAATCATTCTTTTCTATCACTCTGGTACCTCCCTTATTTGACTATTTGTGCATGATTCCACAATTTCAGATTCCAGATAATAAAAGTAACTTTGGCAATACTTCTGCTGGGAGGAAATGTTGGGTCTATTTCCCCATATAACTTAAAAATAAAGGAGGGGGGAGTCCCTTCTATTTAATATATCAGGGTTTTTTTTAAAAAAAAAAGACTGGTGTTTTCTTTTGATCCCTAGTGGGAAGAGCAAATCAAGACAAAAAAGAGATGTGAGCAGAATCTGCAGGGGTAGCAGGAAGAATGTACCAGGATAACAGCCTTTTAATTCACTAAGTTCAATACTTTTACATTGCTATGGGGCTAGTAATTTTTATTATTGTTATGGTCATGGTTTATTAAATTTGATAAATATGTTTTAAACCCATGGGCTGTAAGCTTTGATCAAACTTTACTACCAAAGTTAGTAAGCGAAAAGGGGATGACACAGTGCTGGGAAAAGCAGCTTCGTAACTGCGTTATGCGTAAGTGCACTTATTTTCTTGGAACAACATACTGTATCTAGTAGGATGGAATCACTTTTGAAATAGTTTGAGCTTGCAAGTTGTACCTACTTGCCTGGGGGAAAGCACCACTGAATCCAAACCTTGACGATGTTCATAGTGTCTTTTATGGGTTAAAGACTCCCTTGGGCTTATGTTATAATAGAAAGTTCACATGTGTTGTTTTTATTCATTTTCATAAGGACAAGTTGCCCTGAGGCTTTTAGGCACCCTGAGGCTTTTCAAAGATGTGCCTGGATATAAATTGAATGGATGGATGGGTGGGTAGTGGATGGATCAATGCATGAATAACATTTGGAATTGTATAACTAGACAAAGCTGCAGCAGGCTGTAATACTATGCACATTTACCTCAGAGTAAGACCCACTGAACACAGTGAGACTTACTTCAGAGTAGACATGCATTGTGTGTCTTTAATTTGACACTTATGCAAACAAAAGGAGATAAAACAGCATATGCAATCATAACCTCACCCATCCATTTTAATAGCTTCTCAAATAGCATCCTACAAAGTAATGCTAATAATGAGCCACTGATGAGCTCATCCAGACACATTTTTTTAAAGCCTTGCAAGGAGAACCTCAAGCATCAACAATGAAATTGATTAAGGATGGGGCTCCACTGTGTCTGCCTTATCCTCCTAATGAATGGTATTATCTACTCTGAAGGGTTGCTTGTGAAAAGAGAGTTATGGCAGTGACGTTAAGAAACTGCGTACAAGTCCAACTGATGAAGTAGCCATGTGTGATGAGAACATTTTCTCAACATATGTCATATAAATGGCAATCTCAAGTGACCCTCGCATTTTGAGAATCATTCTATGCTGGAATTGCTCTTGAGTCTAGAATGAATTCTATTGAGACCCAGTGTGGCACAGCAGTTAAAGTCAGACTAAGGCTAGGAAACCGAGGCTGAAATCCCTGTTTAGTGAGTGATCTGGGCCCTGTCATTATCTCTGCCTTGCCTACTCACAGGGAATAAAATAGTGGTGGTGGTGGGGAGCCATGTATATACACCCATGAGCTCATTGGAGGAAATGTGGGATATAAATGAAACAATAAAGAAGAGTTCACATCTGCAAAGAGGAACTTTGGAACTGCAAAGAGGCTTTCTACAGTTCCCTCCCATGCCATCTCCCAAACTATTCTGAATGGTCCCCCAATCCTTACAAAAATATTTTTGGAAGCGGTGCAGAGGCTGCAGGAAGGAGGGGGAATAATGGTGGGAGACCATCTCAATCCCTCCATCTCAAAGATGGAAGGCTCTGTTGCAAGGATGGGGAACCTGCACCCCTCCAGATATCCTTGGACTCCAGGTCCCATCAGCCCCAGCCAGCATTGCCAGTGGTTAAGGGTGCTGGGAGCTGGAACCCAACAACATCTGGGCAGCCAAAGGTTCCCTATCCCTGCTCTGCTGGATCAAACAGCCTTTTGTCAGTGAAGAGACACAGATTATATGAGACCCAATATAAATGTCTGCTTATCAACTTTGTTTTTCTTACTCCCTTGCATACCTGGAGAGTTTTGAATATATTTCAGAGTGCCTTTGGATGATGGTACATTGAAGTTGAATATCATGAAGAGCAACATTGCATTTTGAGGTACTTACTTTATTTTAGACTTTTATGTATGACTTTTCCAAAGTTCAGTAGTCCTGTTGTTCAAAGTCCTGTTGTCAGGGCTGAATATAGGCAGCAGTTGCAGGGGAGCCAGGAGTCAATAACCAGGAGTTGTGTCAGAGATCCAAAGTTGAGGGGGGAAAGTGAGTAGTTAGAGCCACAAACACACCAAAACACACCAGAGCTAGGAAGGCCAAAAGAATAACCAGCCTTTCCCAACCAGTGTGCCTCCAGATGTTGTTGAACCACAATTCCCATCTTTTTTGACCATTGGCAATGCTGGCTGAGGCTGATGGGAGTTGTGGTCCAACAACATCTGGAGGCACACTGGTTGGGAAAGGCTGGAATAAGCCCTTTAAAGCCCCTCCCCTGTATGGGAGGAGCCAGTGGCCAGCAGAGATGTAGTTCTCCAGAGTCTTGGGAGGTCTTAGATCCCTTACTTTTTGGGGAGCAGGGTCCCAGCTGAGTTCCTATGTCTCCAGCATCCTGCGAGCCAATTGGCATGAAAGGGGAGTGTGTTAGCCATTGAGAAGAATCTTCTGACATGCTTCTTTGACATTTTCTGCTGATTGGAGCCTATCAAAGTGAAAGGGTCAGCTACTGAGAAGACTTTTTATTTATATATTTTATTTATTTATTAAATGTATATCCCACCCCTCATCCCAGAAAGAGCCTAGGGTGACTTTTCTCAGTAGCTAACACAAATGTCTGTTGTGAGAGAAGGCACATGTGGGATGAACTGAGGAATGTGGAGATGACAATGGAGAACAAGCAAGCGAGTGAGGGGATGTGGTTCTGAGGGAGCAGGTCATGACTAGCATGAAGGGACCTTGTACTTCTGAATTTGCCACTACACTCTTGGTGGCCAGCTGTGCTTAGTAGGGTCAGTCCAGAGCTTGAGAATGCTACACTACCAATGCACATGGCAGGCCTTCAGTTTTGTAGCTCACCATATGGATCAGCTATATTAAGAGCTAAACGTTCTTGGCTCGAGCCTAACTGGATACTGACACCTGTAAGGTAAAGAATTGTTTAGAAAGATGAGTGTTTTAATTGTCATGTTCAGGACAGAGCCATGGGCAACTGGAACTGGAAACAATTCAGGGTCCTCCAGTCCATAAACTCTTGCTAGGGCTAAGGCATGGAGAAGGTACTGTTTTGTTGAACAAATTAGGGCAGAACACTTGGCTCCCTCTTTGCCAATCAGATCTGACCAATACAGAGGCCTCATGGAACAGAATTGTCCTTGGCTGCCTTGATGTATGACCTTTATCAGGAGAAGGACAGGGGGAGTGCGACCCTGATGTTCTTACTTGATTTGTCAGCGGCTTTTGATACCATTGACCATGGTATCTTTCTGAGCCAACTTAGTGAGAGGGGTATCAGAGGTACTGTTCTACAGTGGTTCCAGTCCTACCTCCAGGTGGGTGATTATCTTTCAGCCCCCTGGCAGTTATGCTGTGGGGTGCCGCAGGGTACCATCTTGTTCCCAATTTTGTGTTACATCTATATGAAGCCCTTAGGAATGGTCATCAGGAAATCTGGGGCAAGGTGTCAGCAGTACGCGATGATACCCCAGCTCTATTTCTCTGTAATATCTGAGTTGGGAGAGGCTGTGCAAGCCCTGGGCCAATGCCTGGACTTGGTGATGGGCTGGATGAGGGCCAATAAACTGAGTCTGAATCCTAGCAAGATGGAGGCATTGTGGGTTGGTGGTTCCCAAGTTTGGATAATTGGTCAATAGCCTGCTTTGGATGAGGTCACACTCTCTCTGAAAGAGCAGGTTTGTAGTCTGGGGGTGCTCCTGGATCCATTCTTGTCGCTAGCAGCACAGGTGACTTCAGTGGCTAGGAATGCCTTTTATCAGCTTTGGCTGGTAAGACAGCTGCAGCCTTTTCTGGACCAGGATAGCCTGACTACTGTTGTCCATGCACTGGTAACCTCTAGGCTGGATTACTGAAATGCTCTCTATGTGGGGCTGTCCTTGAGGTTGGTCCGGATGCTGCAGCTGGTGCAAAATGTGGTGGCATGACTACTCAGTGGAGCAGGCTATCACCAACATGTCACCCCACTGCTGAAAGAATTGCACTGGCTACCCATTAGCTACTGGGCCGAGTTCAAGGGTCTGGTTTGGTGTTCAAAGCCCTATACAGCTTGGGACCAGGATACGTGTAAGATTGTCATACCCCTTATATACCCAGTCAATCAGTGCGCTCTGCAGGTGAGGGCCTCCTGCAGATATTCGTCTTGTCAGGAGGTCCATTCCACATAACATAGGAAGCAGACCTTTAGTGTTGTGGCACCTACCCTTTGGAATTCCCTCCCCTTAAATATTAAACAGGCATCATCTTTGTTATCTTTTCAGCACCTACTGAAGATCTTCTTTCCACAAGCCTTTTAAGTAGAGATTTCATCACTGTCTGTGTCTGTGTCAGAATTGCTTTTTAAGATCTTTTTAAAGCTTTTTTAAAAAGCTTTTTTAAAAAAAAGATGTTTTGTTTTAATATGTTTTTAAAGATGTTTTAATAATAATAATAATAATAATAATAATAATAATAAATTTAATTTCTGTGTCGCCTATCTGGCCAATGGCCACTCTAGGCGACGTACAAAATCATTAAAATACAATTAATAAAATACAGTGATACAATATAAAATAGTGTAAAATCAATAAATCTGCAACAACAGTATTAAAAGAGGGCAGGAGGCATTACAGTTATAGCAGTTAACCCTCCCCAGAAACCCCGAAGGCCTGTTGAAAGAGCCAGGTCTTTAAGGCTTTCCAAAATACATTTAGGGAAGAGGCGTGCCGGAGATCTTGTGGGAGGGAGTTCCAAAGAGTGGGGGCCGCCACTGAGAATGCCCTCTCTCTAGTACCCACCAATCTGGCTGTTTTTGTTGGCGGGATTGAGAGAAGGCCCTGTGTGGCCGATCTTGTTGGGCGGCATAATTGGTGGCGTTGAAGGCGCTCCGTGAGATAAACTGGGCCGAAACCGTGTAGGGATTTAAAGGTCAATACCAACACCTTGAATTGGGCTCGGAAAACAACTGGAAGCCAGTGTAGATCGAACAACACTGGTGTGATGTGATCCCGGCGGCAACTATTCGTAAGTAATCGAGCCGCCGCATTTTGTATAAGTTGTAATTTCCGAACCGTTTTCAAGGGTAACCCCACGTAGAGCACATTACAGTAGTCCAAACGAGAGGTGACCAGGGCGTGTACCACTTGTGGGAGCTGGTGATCAGGAAGGTAGGGTTGCAGCCTTCGTATGAGGTGTAGTTGATACCAGGCTGCCCGGCTCACTGCCGAAATCTGAGCCTCCATGGACAGCCTGGAATCAAGCACAACCCCAAGGCTGTGGACCTGGTCCTTCAGGGGTAGACTCACCCCATTGAACTTCAGGTCAATATCGCCCAACCTTCCTTTGTCCCCCACAAGTAGTACCTCGGTCTTATCAGGATTCAGCTTCAGCTTGTTCCTTCCCATCCATCCACTCACGGATTCCAGGCACTTGGACAAGGTCTCCACAGCCGACTCTGGTGAAGATTTAAACAAGAGATAGAGCTGAGTGTCATCCGCATATTGATGACACTGCAGCCCAAATCTCCTGATGATTGTCCCCAGCGGTTTCATATATATGTTAAATAGCATGGGAGAGAGGATAGAGCCCTGTGGCACACCACAATTGAGAGGCCAAGGGTCTGAAACCTCTTCCCCCAACGCTACCTGTTGGTACCTGCCGGAGAGAAAGGAATGGAACCACTGTAATACAGTGCCTCCAATTCCCAATCCCTCCAGGCGAAGTAAAAGGATACTGTGGTCGACAGTATCAAAAGCCGCTGAGAGATCGAGGAGGACAAGAAAGGTGAATTCTCCCCTGTCTAATGCCCTCCTCAAATCATCTACCAGAGCGACCAAGGCTGTTTCAGTTCCGTGACCAGTCCTGAAACCCGATTGGTATGGATCCAAGTAATCCGTTTCATCCAAGTGTGCTGACAACTGGTTGGCCACCACTCGCTCAATGACCTTGCCCAGAAATGGCAGGTTCGAAATTGGGCGGAAGTTATTGAACACTTGGGGATCCAAGGAGGGCTTCTTTAAGATGGGCTTTACAATTGCCTCCTTGAAGACTGATGGCATCACACCCTCTTTCAAGGATGCGTTTACCACCGCTTTGATCCCCTCGCCCAATTTCTCTCTGCAGCTCATAAGGAGCCACGAAGGGCAAGGATCAGTAAGACAAGTGGTTGGCTTCACAGATGAAAGCACCTTGTCCACTTCCTCAGAAGGGAGAAGCCGAAACCGATCCCAATTTACCGGCATGCAACCGGCCAACTCTGGTTCATCCACTGTGTCCACGGCGCACGGGATCGAGCTCCGTAAGTGTTCGATTTTATCAGCGAAGTGCTTTGCTAATAAGTCACAGGAGGCCTTTGACTGTTCCATGGGTTCCTGAGCAACTGGACCGACCAGGCTTTGGACCACCTGGAACAGCCTCCTGGGACAGCACTCCGCAGACGCAACAGAGGCAGCAAAGAAAGCCTTCTTTCCTGCCTTTATTGCCACTTGGTAGGCAGCTACTGCTGCTCTAACCTGTGTCCGGACATCTTCGGAGCGAGATTTCCACCACTGGTGCTCTAGTCGTCTCACCTCCTGTCTCAGACTACGCAACCGCGGTGTATACCATGGTGTTAGCTGAGTTCTATTCAATATATTTTAAAGTCTGTTTCTATTATAGTTTAGAGGTTTGTTTTTGTTTTTTGCTGCCCTGAGCTCCTTCCTGGAGGAAGGGCGGGATATAAATTTAATAAAGAAATAATAAATAATAATAAATAAATACTGACTGCCAATGTTGCACATCCTTATTCCAACCTGTGGCTGAAGCAGGCTCTGGGGTCTGAGTGTACACCATTTCCCAGGCAGCTTACTAGCCCATAGGCCTCAGTGTAAGAAGCTGCAGTTGCCAGTTCAACCTCCAGAGTCTCTGTAAATACTCTGCAATTGGAGTCAGGGAAGCAAACCAAACCAAAGCCCATTCAATGTGCATCCTCCGAGGGAATGTGTCCTTATGTTAATGAGTACATACCCTGCATGTATTAACCTAAGCTCTTAGTAGTGTGATGTACAGAATCTTGCTGAGTTGACTGATCATAACAAGAGCTTGTCTCTAGATGCATCCATATTTTGATGGACTATATGAGATGATAATGGCATGTCGAAATCCAATAGTGAGTTAAAACCAACCATAGATTTCATGCTTTGATTTAAAACCTTTTCAGAAAAAGTTTGATGAACTTGACTGCTGTCTGCAGAAGTTAAAGAATTGTGCTAAAGGCTTTTGGTATATAGTATAGACTCAGCACTTCTGGACCAATTTCCTTCCCTGAGCCAATGGAATTGTTGGGGGAGAAAGAATCGCATGGCCTGACTTCCCATCTGCCCTACAACAGGCACAGAAATACAGATCAGATTACAGCTCATTATTTCATATTGTTTTGCGGTGGGGAAAACACAACAATGATTTTGCTTCTGTCATTGCCATTGTGTGCTTGTGATTGCAGATTCAAAGTGCCTTGACGAAAGTTGCTTGAGGTTCTGCACATCAGAAGCCTGGCGTTTCATTGCAAAGCACAAAATATTAGTTAGCACAGTCTCGTATTGCTTTTGTATAGTTGCAATATTTTCTGATTTCTGAGGAAGTTAAATGAGCTCCATTGTCAGGCAGGGTGAGACTTAAGAACAAGGCATCATATTTTGCAACAGAATGATTTATTTCTCCATATGCCAGCTTTTAAATGGCAGTTTTTTCATATTTATAATTCCATTGGCCGCTGTGCTAGTAATAGGCTCTCATTGGGACTCCTTTGTTCCGGTTCATAGCCCAGTAGCAACACTAATACATAGCATGAAATTGTTTCATTTCAGCCCTCTATTGTGGCTCTCTTTATACACACGTGTGCACACACACAAACTGGTAGGTGGTTAGGGAGAGGATGGTGTGGGAGGTGTTTTCCTGTGGTGCCATCAATGCAGGGCTTGGGTGCTGACGTCCAGGGCCTCACACAACAGATAGGGACAGGGGAGACATTCAGTTCAGTTCACATTTAATTTGCACGTTCTGAAACAACACACAAATTGAAACACAGCTGTCCTTTGAAATTCACACGTTTCCAAATTTTCCAGTGCAGTTCTTTAGCCAAGTAATGTGTACAAAAATGCTTATAGTAGGCTCAAGTGTGCATAAAAAATGCATATATTAGTGAAAACAACACCCCAAAATTCATTATGTTAGGGTAAATTGCTTTACAAAAATGTGTATAGTAGGCAAAATTGCAGACAAAAATGCATATATTAGGAGAAATTCAGACTAAAATGCTGATGAATTTGATTCGAGAACTCTTTTTTTCCCAAAATGCAAACCAATGTAGAAATTTAAAGAACTAAACTTAACACTTGAAAAGAATCCAGACTGGAAAAGAAAATGAGATAAACAGAAATGAACAGATTCACCCTTCCCTATCAGCAGAATGAGTAGAAGGCTCCCCAAATCAGCAGGGCAGACTGACCCCATTTTGAAGTCAGAGAACCATACACATTACCATCTAAAAAACCCTCACTCAGCCCGTCTCTGTCTTCTATCCAGGCAAGCAAGAAGCATTATCTGAGTTCAAGGACACGTTTCAGACAGGCAAGAATATTCAAGGAGGATATTAAGTAGAGCTGATGTGGGATGTGACTGGGAAGAGTCCTGAAGGCTAGATAGAGAGGTTTGGAGGGTTGCACTTGCCCCCTGATGTCCTCCCTACACACCACAAATAGCCGTGCGAGTCACTGCGTTTATATGAGTGGCGGAGGAGGTGATGGATGAGAGACATTTAAAAATAACCTCTTTGATAGTTAGGCATTTCACCCGTTTTGTTTTGTCTCCTTCCTTTTAAATTAAAGAAACTTGATAACTTGTTTGAACCTTAGGTTTCAAAGCCTTTTTAAAAGAGTGAATGAAATTGAGGTATCTGTCTCTTTTGTTAATGATTAGGTTTGTGGATTCCTGGCAATGTGAGCACTTTTAAAAATAGCAGTAAGGAGATGAAGTAGGACAACAGCGTATAGATTTACAAATAGATGAATTAATTGTTTTGCTTGGGTTTTTTTTGCTTTTGCTTGTTAAACACTCTAAACATAAGCATCCTTTTTCATTTGCTTCATATAAGCTGTCCTTGATTTATATAATAACTGGTGCATTGTTTTTTCACTTGCTTATTATACTATATATGTGAGTTTCATTGCACATTTAAACATTTTATTTTGTATCAAAGCAACACTCCCCACCACCGCCAAGCATCAACTCGTATGAAGGTATTAGGAAATGAAATTGGGCCTTCTGTGAAGCCAAAATGGCTTGTTAGTGATCCAACCCTAAGCACATTTACTTGGAGGCAAATAGAGTTTTCACGGGACTTTCTTTCAAGTAAATATGATCAGAAGGGCATTTTCTTTCTTGGTGTTAATTGAAATAAACAACTGTACAGCAACCTGATTTGTTGTGACAGAAGATGCTGTAACATATGCAGTGAAAGTCTCAACCTCTGGTGGCCAGACTGAGGCAATATGATCAAATGGATAACGAGTCCAAATGTTCAGTAGACAGAACAGTGGATTTGAGTGCCTTCCAAATAGCATTATCTTCTTCCAAAAGTACTTTTTCTAGATACCGTGTCTAATACTACCGCTTATACCAAACTCCTTGCATCCTTGGACTGCCTTCAAGTCGATCCCGACTTATGGCTACCCTATGAATAGGGTTTCCATGGTAAGCGGTATTCAGAGTGGGTTTACCATTGCCTCCCTCTGAGGCTAGTCCTCCCCAGCTGGCTAGGGCCTGCTCAGCTCGCCACAGCTGCACAAGCCAGCCCCTTCCTTGTCGGCAATTGCCAGCTGGGGGGCTACTGGGCTCCTTGGGACTATGCAGCTTGCCCACGGCTGCACAGGTGGCAGGGCACATAACCCCTGAGCCACTCACTGTGGGCGTGATCTTTAGCTGGCCCTTGACAACCAGGAGACACATGTGGGGATTTGAACTCACAGACTGTGGACTCCCAGCCAGGCTCTCCTCCTCACTGTGCTATACCAGCAGTACTTACACTAAACTAGCCTTCTCTGCCGGTTGCCCTGGACTATAGAGCCCCAGTTAGCATGGGTCAATCCCTGCCAAATAATTCATTACAACCAGCATTTTGGAAACAAAACTAAATTGCTGAAGGTGTCTGCAGATGTATCACATTTGTGGACTATAGTCAAGGTGTGGAATATGTGCTCCTTCACTGCAGAAGTTGACTTTTTTTTTTTAATGCTGAGTTCATACAACTGCATGAGGAAAAGTCTTGGCTATGCATGCAGGAGGCCCCAAGTTCAGGGACTGACATCTCCATCTAAGATGATCTCAGGGAGCTGGGATGGGAGTAGGGATTGGATCTGCGTGATGATGCCTGTTCGATTACATTACTTAGAACTGGCAGGTGGTTCCATTTCAGGTCATTTCCTCACTGTCCTTTGCTTTTACCATTCCATCCCCCCCACGATATTGTTAACAATATTTTTCTTTAGGAAAGGAAAGGAAATGACAAGAAAGTGGCTTTCTCTAAGCCGGTGCCTGTCCACCCTCTTTCTCCCCTTCTATACCTCCCCCCCCCAATGTTATTGGATCCTCCCCCACCCCCAGCCCTGGGAGAAAGGGAAATATCACTTCAACACAAAGTAAAGCCACAGGCTGGTCAATTTCATGTTAGCAAACCAAAGACACAGGTTGGCAGTATAACAATAGCAAAACAAACATCAAAACTGGTCAGTTTCACCTCAGGAAAGCAAAGGCACAGGCTTGTCAGTTTAAAGATAGCAAAGCAAGCACACAATGTGGTCAGTTTCACCTTAACAAACAAAGCCAAAGGGTCTTCAATTCCACATTAGCAAAGCAAAGACATAGCTGCAAAGCAGAGGCTTGTTAGTTGAATGTTACCAAAGCAAACACAGAGACTGGTCATATTCACCTTAACAAAGCAAAGACACAGGTTTGTCAATTGTAAGTTAGCAAAGCAAAGAAGCAGGGTGGTCAGTTTCAAATTAGCAAAACAAAGTTTGATGCATTCTTTTTTTAAAAAAAAATCATGTGTTGGGAAAAGCTGGGGAAACTTGCAGCATTCAGGATCAGTCTGCAAAGATAACTAACCTGCTGACTATTGGGAAGTCTGGTGCCAAGTTCGATTTTAGCAAAATTCTCACCCATCTCTAGCTGGGAAAGACCCCTGTTTCATGTCCTAGAGAGCTAACACCATTCAGAGTACACGGTATTTGGCTAGTTGGACAAACAGTCTGATAAGACAGCTTCATATTTTCAGATCCACCCCACTTCCCTAGCTATTAATTTTGGATCTTGAGATGGGAAAGGCTTGGAGACAGCCAAAGGCAGAGGTGGTTTATCATAGATTGGTCTGGGAAGCAACTGCTTCAGGGTATCAGGAGTGCTGGTAAGAATTCAAAGTAGTTATTTAGGAGCTGTACAGAATTAATATACTGAGAACTTTCAATGCAGCAAACATTACCGGGTTGCAGGCCTGTAGCCAGAGGGAGGGCAAATGGGGGTGCTGCCCCCTGATCTGTGCTTCACTCCCTAGGATTTTCTTTGGGAAATTGTCTTCTTTTTAATCTGTGACATGAGACATGGAGTCTCTGGACAAGACTGTCCCCTAGAGCAACTTACAGGGAAAGACCTCCATGGGGAACATTTTGTTAGAGCTAAGTGAAACTACCACCAGAAATTGACCCGAGAGAGAAATTTGAGCCAGCTACTATTGAACAACAGGGCACAGCCTTGTTAGGACTCTGTCTAGTGGCAGAAATGCTGTTCTCTCTCGGTGCCACTGCTCACAGCAAATCACCCACTCTAGAATGGGCACGGTGGTTACCTGTGGGGAACAAAAGCTAATCATTTTGGTGTACAGAGATGTTCATTTATCCCAGAGGTGTTTCAGGATATGAGATTCCAGGGTACTTAATATAATTTATTCCCACATGTACCAAAAGAACATATTTTGTCAAGAGTTTGTTTCCCTCCTGACATATTGTTCTTTTCTGGAGTCATTTTTTAAAATTATTTTGCAAGGTGGTATGGAAAAAAAGGTGTGGCTCCTTGTTTCTAATGGATGGCAGTTCAGATGCCAAATAATTTTTCCCCTTTCCCAGGAAATGCCTGTTCATGGCACTAAGTCTCAGAGTCTGATTCCAACAATTAACTTTTGAAATCCCCACCCACTCTTATAACTTGCTATTTCACTCTGCTAATTTATATTCTTACTTTGTTTGCATATTCATTCTGAAAGCATCTGGTGAGGTTTTTGTTATTTGTTGGGTGGTCTTTTTTCTGTGTCTTTTGAATAATAAGAAAAGACAGAAATCACATTCAGCAGAATGCAAATTAAAAGCGACAAATAGGATTTGGCATGAAAATGAAGGAATTAGGGAGATGTTTTTTTCCTGTGTATTTTTTTTTGGCGGGGGGGGATAGATCAGTTTGTGCAATCACAATTAGTTAGTGCACAGACATGGTTGTGAAGGCCACATGGTCCATACAAATCCATACCTAAATGACTGGGCTGATAAAAGCTCTCATATGAAATCACACACACATACATACACACAAGTGAAAGGTGATGAAACAGACACTTCTAAAGGAGTTTGGGCTTGGCAGTATTAGGTGAATCTACAAATCTGCCTTATTCCCCTTAGGAAATAGGAAGCTTCTTAATGGCAAGTCTAGACTCTTTCTACATCTAGTATTGTCTACTCTGACATGCAAACTGAGTGCATGTCTCAGTTTGGGTGACAGTTTCCAAATTCTATTATTATACCCCCCTTTTAACAATACAGTACCACTGAGTGCATACTTGGCAATTAATTACACAATCATCATGTTCCAAACTGACAACGCAACGTAACATGTAAGCTGGATCTGTGAAGACTATATGCCACTAACCAGCCATGCCTCTTCACACCCATAACTAGGCTAGACGTGGTTGTTGCTTCAAACAATCCCGAGGAAACCTATTACTGCAGCCAGTGTTCAGAGAGAGGGTGGATCTTCAGAGTTCAATTACAATCCCTAGCAGCTTAAATGATAGTTGCTGTGCCATAATCTGAAATAAATTGCTTTTCACAAGAAGCCATGTAAGCTTTTGCACTGTGATGCCAAAGAGGCTGTTGCTTTTTATCTCATCTAAAATTCAAAAAGCACCAACAGCCTTGCCTTTGAATTTGCCTCCATACCTCAAAGAGAAGTAGCCTCTTCATTGGGGTTTATGCACTGTTTTTTATACCTCGTGTTTACATTTAAGAAAACAATATTCTCTGAGGGTTTGAATTTTTCTCTGTCCCCCTCCTAATATGTCTGTTTCTCCTCTTCTTCCATCCTTCTGGTTCTTGACAAATTCTGCTGTAGAATTTTCGATCTGCCTCCAACAAAAAGAAAAGAAATCAAATTTCTTATCTGGTTCACTCAGGTCCATGCAACTAGGAAAAGTCCATCCCAAATCCTAATTGAACCTATCCAGCTTTATATCACCCCGAATACCCAAAGGGAAAATCATGATGCATGAGGTACTGCAACCCAACTGAAACTGTCCCATTACAAGGATGCAGGTGGGCATGGCATATTTGAATGCTCTGCCTATAAAAACAGGTCCTGGCATGCAGACAATCATTCGTTGGGAATGTTGGGCCCAATGCACATAAGAATCAACTTCATTTTTAAATGTTTCTGGTTATAAATTGTTTTTATGTGGTATATTTTATTTTTGTCAAGTCACTGTTGGACACTTTCTTTGTATAAAGTGACTGATAAATTGAATTAACATCATCATCATCATCAACTTCAGTTCCTTCGAAGAACAGAATTCCTGTTGTCTGAAAGTGCATACTCGATTGCTTCCTAAAGCATATAAGGACATAAGAGGAGCATGTTGGGTCAGGCCAATGGCCCATCTAGTCCAGCATTCTGTTCTGACGGTGGTTGACTGGAGGTAGAACTATGTTGCTTTTGAAGAGATGGCAGAAAGATAAAGAACAAGTATGTCACAGGAAAGCATGGCAGGGCAACAGGGATGGGAGAAGAAATGTAATGTAATATGTTTGTGTGCATGCGTGAGAGAGAACAGTGGTTGGGCTCCTTATTCTCCTATGCTTCTTCAAGCTTTGAAGTGCTTTGATCTCACCATCTAAGGTGCAGTACCAACCTTCCTTATCATTGAAGATACCTCTTTGCAATTACTGACCTTGTTTTTTACTATATTTTAATGGTTTTTATTATATGGTTTTTATTTGTTGTAAACCACTTTGATTGTTTTTAGAAATGAAATAGTGGTATACAAATATGTTTATAAATAAATAAATAAATAAAAATCATCATCTGGCAATGGGCCAATATCTCAGGGCTTGCTGCATGGGCAAAGGCACTTGTGTCTGGTGTGAGGATACTACCAAAGTTCCTGCTCCCTTTCCCCAACTGCTATCTTGAATATTGACCTCTTCCTAGCTTTGACCATGCATCTGTCTCTGTCTCTCTTAATCTTTATTTGCTTATTTGGAATTTGACCCTTTCCTGTTCTGGACCATACCCCTGCTTCTGCTTCACTTAAATGGATGGCCAGCAATCTCAGAACCTGACTTCCTGGAGCCTGATCCTTGGCGGTACCACCAAATAGGAAGCCAGTGTTCCTGGGCATAGACTTTGGAATGTGAAGGACTTGCTCCTCCTTTGCCACCACCTGTGACTGTTGAAGAATTGGTCTCCTCAGCCACTCAGTGATAAGACAGTGGTGATGGTGGGATAACGTAGAGAGCAAATGAGGGAGGACTGGGGCCTTTCATTTTTATAGTGATGATTACAGATTTTAACCTAAATAAGTAATATTTATTTAGGACATTGTACTTGTCAAGGATTATCAATACCTTGGCACAGTCATTAACCAAAATGGAGACAATAGTCAAGAAATCAGAAGAAGGCTAGGACCAGGGAGGGCAGTTATGAGAGAACTAGAAAAGATCCTCAAATGCAAAGATGTATCACTGAAAACCAAAGTCAGGATCATTCAGACCATGGTATTTCCAATCTCTGTGAATGGATGTGAAAGTTGGACAGTGAAAAAAGCGGATAAGAGAAAAATCAACTTATTTGAAATGTGGTGTTGGAGGAGAGTCTTGTGGATACCGTATGTAGTGTGTTGGCCCTCCAGACTTGCCATACCAGGAAGTGCTGAGTCAGCCCAGGCTGTGGTAGTTTTAGTTCCAGGCCTGCCTTACAAGGAGCATCATGCTGTGGGCCTTGTTCCCTGTATATGATTAGTTATAGTAAAGTTCTTGTTGTTGCTTAGATCATCTGTGTGGCCTCTTCCTTCATTATACTTTTCACTGGTGACAAAGGTGGGATCTATTGAGGCACACAGAGTGTTTTCTTCATGCATTAGAGGCTGAAAGGGAGATAACATTTCTCCTTAGACTGGATTAGGACATCAACTTGGGCCTTGTGGAAACCACTGCAAAGCACTCCAGGTCAGTGTGTATCTTGTGGAATATGGCCACCCAAGGGCATCTTGAAGAATTTAACCCTGCATGTCCCAGCAAGTGGGAAAGTTGTGCACTCAGGCTGGAGTTTTACTTGGCAGCAAATGGCATTACAGAGTCAGAGAGGAAGCGTGCTGTGTTACTCAGTGTCTGTGGGGCAGACACTTTTGACTTAGCCCAGGCCCTTGTAGCACCAGCAAAACTTGCTAATACATCTTATGAAGATATCCTGAATGCTTTACAAGGACATTTCTCTCCAGAACTGTCTGAAATAGCACAACGTAAACTGTGGGGTGGTATACAAATACAATAAATAAAATAAATAAATAAATAAATAAATAAACGTAATTCTTGCTACAAACGAAATCAGGGCCCAATGGAGAATGTGTCACTGTATGTCGCTGAACTTAGACACATGGCAAAACACTGCAGTTTCCCAAACCTTGAGGAGATGCTGCATGATCGTCTGGTCTGTGGGTTGCATGATGAGGGCCTGCAAAAGCGTATGTTCACAAAAGGACAGTTCTCGTTCAAGACTGCATTAGAGGAAGCTTTGGCTACCGAAGCAGCAGCAGCAAGCACCCGAAAAGTGCGCTTGGCAAGAAACTCACCCTGTTCAGAAACCCAGCTGGCTAAAGATTCAAATCAACAACTTCTAGAGATCCACAGGCTGCAGTGCAATTGCTCATCAACCAGAGTAGATGCTGCAGGACCTCCGAGATCCAGACAAGTTTCTCCAGTGAAATGTGAGAGCTGTGGCAGATCCCATGAATGGCGTGCCTGCCATTTCAGAGGTGCACAGTGTCAGTATTGTCAAAAAGTGGGGCATATTGAGTGACTATGCCAAGCCAAAGCAGCAGCAGCCGCCGCCCCCAGAAGTGCAGTGGATGGGAAAACACCATCAAGGACACAGAGCACTACCACACACACTGTACAGAAGCTTTCTACATATGACAACGCAGAGGAGGTGATTAACCACATCAAGCCAGGGTTGCAGTGCTCCGCCAATGTGAGGAAGGTGAAGGTGACAGTCATCATCCAGGGTACTCCATGCACCATGGAAGTTGATTTGGGCTCAGGTTATACTATCATTTCATCGGAAACTTACCAGCAAATATTTTCTTGTGGGGGCTCACAAATTGTCCCTTTCCACTCCAAACTTACTGATTACCAGGAAAATCAGATCCAATAAAGGGTGTCTGTGAAGTTGAGGTGCACTACCAAATTTTCCATGGAACTTTACAGTTATTGGTTGCTCAAGGGCATCGGACCGGTCTCCTTGGCTTAGACTGGTTTGAGCCATTGGGGATTGCTCTCATGGGTGTCCACCAGATTGGTGAATCATTATGGGATAGCATCCTAAATGATTTCAAAGCTGTTTTTGATAAAAGTCTTGGGAAATATAAGGGGCTTCCTATTTCATTGTTCTTGGATCCTACTGTGGCCCCCATCCGTACGAAACCCTATCGTGTTCCATTTGCACTGCGAGCAAAGATTGATGCTGAACCTGATCACCTCATAGAGCAAGGCATCTTGGAGCCAGTGACACACCCTACATGGGAGACACCCATTGTTACTCATTGAAGGCCAATGGCGACATCTGCATTTGTGGTGACTACAAGTGCACTATCAATAAAGCCCTGCATCGGCATCCATATCCAATCCCAGTGGTGAGTCATCTTTTGGCATCACTTTCACAAGGAAAAGTTTTTGCAAAGTTTGACCCAGCACAGGCCTATCAGCAACTGTCTGTGGATAATACTACTGCCAATGCTCAGACTATCACCACTCATTGTGGAGCATTCAGGGTAAATGCCTCCACTTTGGTGTTTCTGTGGCCCCTGGAATTTTTCAGAGCTTAATGGAGGACATTCTCAAAGGAGTACCAGGTGCCATACCATATTTTGATGATGTCTTGGTTGCCAGCAACTCCATTGCTAAACTTTCCTCATGGGTGCAGGATGTACTGCACCGTTTTGCTGTTGCTGGTCTCCAGGCAAGCATGAGAAATGTGTATTTGGTGTTTCCCAAATTGAATTCCTTGGCTACAATATTGATGCTGCTGGCATTTGGCCTACCCCGGAAAAATGTAAAGCAATTCATGAAACTCCAGTGCCCTGTAATAAACAGGAACTCCAAGCCTCTTGGGACTCTTGAATTTCTATCACACCTTCTTGAAACATAAGGCTACAGTGGCAGACAAGCATGCTGCATGGCAGTGGACAGCCTGGCATGATAAGGTTTTCTGTGGTGTAAAGCACCTGTTATCATCTGACAGTGTCTTGGTGCACTATGATGAATGGAAGCCCTTGATTCTCACATGTGATGCATCTCCATATGGTATTGGAGCTGTCCTGAGCCACCAACTTGAAGACTCTTGTGAGGTGCCTATCACTTCCTACTCTAGAACAATGTCTTCAACAGAACGGAATTATGCTCAAATTGATAAGGAGACCCTGGCTATTGTGGCTAGCATAAAAAAAAATCCATGACTATGTCTATGGTCGACCATTCACTATTGCTACTGACCACAAGCCATTGTTGGGATTGTTTGCTCCTAACCAGCAGACGCCTCAAATATTATCTCCACGCATGTTGCGGTGGGCGATTTACAGTGGGCGATTTACACATTGCAACAATGGCCTGGCAGGAGCATTGCCCATGCTGATGCTTTGAGCCACCTCCCTCTCCCTTCTGCTGGGGTTGATGAAATCCCTCCGCTGGATGTGCTGTTATTAGAGCCATTACCGGAACCACTCCTCCATGCTGGGAATATTGCCACTGTGTCGTCCAAGGACCTAGTTCTTGCCTGTGTTCTCAACTGGGTGTGGAGGGGATGGCCATTAGGGAAGCTTGAGGAGAAATTCAGACCATTTGTACCCAAACAATATGAACTATCAGTGCACAAGGGATGCCTCCTGTGAGGAAATAGAGTTGTCATTCCTACTGTGTTGAGACATTGGGTGTTGGAGGCCCTACACGTGGGACACGCTGGTATACTGTGAATGAAGGCATAGGGCGCAGCTATGTATGGTAGCCCAAGATGGACAGCGAGATTGAAGAATGCATCAAGAGATGTGAGAAGTGTCAGGTTTCAAGACCAGCTCCACCACATGCCCCAGTGCACCCAAGGGAATTGACAAAAACGCCATTGTCATGGCTTCATATTGACTTTGCAGGCCCCTTCCAGGGACAAACATTCTTGACTGTTGTTGATTCATACTCCAAATGGTTAGAAGTGGTTTGGGTATCATCAATGATATCTCGTATTGTTATCAAGACCTTACGCAGGCTTTTCACAACACATGGGTTGCCAAACACCATTGTCTCAGACACTGGGGCCCAGTTCACATCTGCGGAATTCTGCACATTCCTGGATAATGGACTGATTCGGCATGTCACTTAAGCCCCTTTTCATCCAGCAACAAATGGCCAGGGTGAGAGGATGGTCAGGACAGCAAAGGATGCATTGAAACGGATTGTAGAAGGTGACTGGGACTGATGCCTTGCAAGTTTTCTCCTGACACAACACATCACACCTTGTGCCACAACAGGAAGGAGTCCAGCTGAGCTGAGGGGATTGGTAAAAAGAAAGCTGAAAAACAAAGTCCAGAGGGTCACATCACTCGAAAATGCTTGGAAGTTGTTTAAAAACACTATATTAGAAGCTCAACTGGAGTGCATACCGCAGATCAGAAAAGGTACCGCCAGGGCCAAGAAGATGCCAGCATGGTTAACAAGCAAAGTCAAGGAAGCTCTTAGAGGCAAAAAGTCTTCCTTCAGAAAATGGAAGTCTTGTCCGAATGAAGAAAATAAAAAAGAACACAAACTCTGGCAAAAGAAATGCAAGAAGACAATAAGGGATGCTAAAAAAGAATTTGAGGAGCATAATGCCGTTGTATAAATCTATGGTGCGGCCGCATTTGGAATACTGTGTACAGTTCTGGTCGCCTCATCTCAAAAAGGATATTATAGAGTTGGAAAAGGTTCAGAAGAGGGCAACCAGAATGATCAAGGGGATGGAGCGACTCCCTTACGAGGAAAGGTTGCAGCATTTGGGGCTTTTTAGTTTAGAGAAAAGGTGGGTCAGAGGAGACATGATAGAAGTGCATAAAATTATGCATGGCATTGAGAAAGTGGATAGAGAAAAGTTCTTCTCCCTCTCTCATAATACTAGAACTCGTGGACATTCAAAGAAGCTGAATGTTGGAAGATTCAGGACAGACAAAAGGAAGTACTTCTTTACTCAGCGCATAGTTAAACTATGGAATTTGCTCCCACAAGATGCAGTAATGGCTACCAGCTTGGATGGCTTTAAAAGAAGATTAGACAAATTCATGGAGGACAGGGCTATCAATGGCTACTAGCCATGATGGCTGTGCTCTGCCACCCTAGTCAGAGGCAGCATGCTTCTGAAAACCAGTTGCCGGAAGCCTCAGGAGGGGAGAGTGTTCTTGCACTCGGGTCGTGCTTGCGGGCTTCCCCCAGGCACCTGGTTGGCCACTGTGAGAACAGGATGCTGGACTAGATGGGCCACTGGCCTGATCCAGCAGGCTCTTCTTATGTTCTTATTAATGAACAGACGACTAACAATTCTGCTTGATCGGTTGCATTCTGAATTGACCGAGGACCGACCAAGGGAGTCCGTTGCAGTTCAAGAACCTGCATGGGTGTTCACCCCAGGTGACCCCATTTATGTCACGAACTATGGTGCTGGTGAAACGTGGATTCCTGCCACTGTGACCCAAGCCACAGGCCCATTGTCCTACAGGGCTCAAACACAGGACAGCCATGTGTTATATCAACATGTGGACCAGATGAGAGGACGAAGCCCAGGTCCCTCAGTTTTCTCTGAGGGTGCTGGAAATACTCAGGTGGAAAGAGAAGATGAGCCAGTGGCTGCTCCTGATGCTGGACAAGAGCAGTTGTGCCTGGACCCTGAAGTGGACCAGCATGAGCCAGAGCCAAATGGAGAACTAGGGGATGCACTATCAGCTTCAATGCAGAATTGTCATCGATCAACCCGCAGCAGGGCTTGTCCCAAGTATCTTCAGGACTATGAGAGCTAGGGGGGAGGGGTGTAGAGTATTGGCCCAACAGGCTTGCCATACCAGGAACTGCTGAGTCAGCCCAGGCTGTGGTAGTTTTAGTTCCAGGCCTGCCTTACAAGCAGCACCATGCTGTGGGCCTTTTTTCCCTGTATATGATTAGTTATAGTAAAGTTCTTGTTGCTGTTTAGATAATCTGTGTGGCGTCTTCCTTCGTGATACTTTTCACAACAGACTGTGAAAAAGACAAATAATTGGATGTTAGAACAAACTAAACCAGCACTATCATTAGAAGCTAAAATGATGAAACTGAGGTTATCAAACTTTGGACACGTAATGAGAAGACAGGATTCACTAGAAAAGACAATAATGCTGGGAAAAACAGAAGAGAGCAGAAAAAGAGTAAGGCCAAACAAGAGATGGATTGATTCCATAAAGGAAGCCACAGACCTGAACTTACAAGATCTGAACAGGGTGGTTTATTAACAGATGCTATTGGAGGTCGCTGATTCATAGGGTCACCTATGTAATTGACTTGAAGGCACATAACACGCACACAAATAATATTTACTTATTTGTATCCTGCCTTTTCATCCATCATAGAAGCCAAGGCCAGTGTACATATGATTCTCAGGTGGTCATACATCCAGGTACTGTTTAGACCAGCCTTTCCCAACCCAACAATTCCCATCAGCCTCAGCCAGCATCGCCAATGGTCAGGAAAGATGGGAGTTGTGGTCCAACAACATCTAGAGGCACACTGGTTGGGAAAGGCTGGTCTAGACGCTGATCAGCTAAGCTGCATCTGCTGGCCTAATTTGCCTTAAGATCATACCCTGAGCCCTAGAACGTCTGCCAGTTCCAACATATTATTTTGCTCTTTTTTTTTTTAGATTCTAATGCTTGCCTGCCTGCCTGCATGCCTGCCTGCCTGCCTGCCTTTTTATATCCCACCCTTTCTCCAAAAGGAGCCCAGGGCAGCAAACAAGTGATAAAACAATAAAAAATAAATTCTAAAAAACATCTTAGAAACAAAATTTGCTAAAAGCATTTTAGCTCTTAATATGTAAGCATTATACCTCCCTGAGCCCTTTTGGATAGCATGGCCTACATAAAGGCACCAAAATACTTTGATCATTGCTTTGGCACAGAGAATTCTGATGTTTCATAGCTTAAGCCTGGCCTGACTCCCTTCTCTCCCCCTCCCCCCCCCGTCCCTGTCACCACCAAGCAACCTACCTCCTCAAAGACTGCCTGTCTCTAGAAACCTCATTGCAAGGAGCTGGACTTCTACCAGCAGAATACTCAGGGAACTGGTGCTTTTATCTCCATGCTCAAAGATCATTAAATTGGAGAGAGAGAGAGAGAGAGTATAAATATATATATCTCCGAGTTAAAGAAATGGATTTGTTTTAAAATGAGATGGATTGCTTGTTCTCCAATTTCCCTTCAAGCTGATATCTCTCTGCTGCCTTCATTTCACTATCTTTTCCTTTCCCCTCTTCCTTTGGCAGGAAGGGCTGCGCTCCTGGCTGCCCTTTCCAAAGCTGCCAGTAAGTCTTTTCAGCTAGAGCAGTTGGCTTGCTCAAGGAAGAGCTGGATGCTTTACCACTCTCCCTAATCTAAATTACGCTTCCAATTTTCCTTGTCTGTGAGGTCTCGGCATGTTGACAGGTGAAATTAAATGCTGCAATTTAGTGGAGGGGGAATAAAAGGGGGAAAAAGATGAATGTGTAGCCTGACCCTGTTCTGATGCAAATTCATGCAGAAATAGTTAAAACCAAGCATACACAGTTGAGTCAAAGAAACACAGATTCTTTACTGATTTGTTCAATTTATTAATTTTATTATTTGATTTATACCCCACCCTTCCTCCCAGTAGGAGCCTAGGGCAGCAATAACCTCGTTGAAGTTGTTATGAGAGAGCCTCCTGGTGGTGGTGGTGGTGGTGTGTGTATGTGTATAGGGATGGAAAGATCTGACAAAGTTGGTCCTCATTTTTCCAATCTAAAATTTGGTTCTCAACATTTCTGCAGCAATTTGTTGGTTTGTTTTTTTTCAAATCTTCATGAAAATTCTTCAGCCTTTTAGTGTGAATTTCTCCTGATAGACACATTTTTGTAGGCAGTTTTAACTAATGTACACATTTTTGTAAGTGATTTCACCATATAATGCATTTCTGTATGTTATTTTCACTCGCATATTCATTTTTATGCACATTTTCCCCTAACATATGTATTTTTGTAAACATTGATTGGCTGGCAAACTGCACTGCAAAATTCAAAGAAGTCCAAATTTTGAAGGATGACTGTGTTTTGCTTCTCATATTGTTTTGGGAAGTGTGAATTTGAAGGAGATGGCTTCAAATGCAAAGTGAATCAAATTTCTTGCCCATCTGTGTGTGTGTGAGAAATGTTGGCATCTGTCCTTAGCTAGATGTTTAACACAGTGAATGTCTAGTTATAGTCTTCTTCAGGCATTTGCTTAGAACACAAGAGGGCTAAAAGTGGTTGCAATCCTATCTGCAGGGTCAGTTTCAGAGAGTAGCATTGGGTGATTATCTTTCCCCTCCATCTCCTGGCAGTTGTGCTGTGGGGTGCCACAGGGTACCATCTTGTTCCCTGTGCTGTTTAACATCTATATGATTTGTTGGGAGTGGTCATTAGGAGATTTGGGATGAGGTTTCAACTCTATACTCAGCTCTATAGTTTAGTGACTTCTGAGTCTGGAGAGGCTATTCAAGCCTTGGTTGGACCAGTGCCTGGACTTGGTTGTGGGCTGAATGTGGGCCGATAAACTGACTGAGAATCCTAGTAAGACAGAGGCACTGTGGATAGGGTGTTTCTGAGCCCAGGTAATTGGTCAGTTGCCTGCTTTGGATGGGGTCGTACTCCGTCTGAAAGAGCAGGTTCATAGTCTGGGGATGCTCTCAGATCTATCTTTGTTGCTAGAGGCCCAGGTGATCTGAGTGGCCAGGAGTGCCTTTTACCAGCTTGAGCTGGTAAGACCACTGTGGCTGTTTCTGGACCAGGATAGCCTGGCCACTGTTGACCATGCACCGGTAACCTTCAGGCTGGATTACTGTAATGCATTTTATGTGCAGCTGCTCTTGAGGGTAAAAAAACCCAGAGGTAGCAACTGAGTTACTACAAGCCCCATAAGCCTGGAAACCCTATTGCTGACAAACCAAGCTTACTGGGACCGGACTGAACTTCTCATACCTATGGTAGATGTCTCTGGAGGTGATCTAGGCATACAGAAAGGCAAAATAAAACTTGCTGAAAAGGAGTTATTGTTCTGATAGCTCAGGAGAGTTTGGGACTATATTGCTGGAGAAAGGGAGTGTCAGACTGGGACCTGGTTCTGTACCAAGCACCAAAATGCAATAAATCTGTAATTGCCACACTTTACCTGTCTTGTCTTTAATTAAGATTAATGTTTGAGTGTATTAGACCCTTTTGGTAGTTCCGCTCAGAAGCTCAGGGGGTGGTTGCCTGGGAGAGTGCATTCTCTGTGGTGGCCCCTAAGTTGTGGAACTCCCTCCCCACCAAGTTGTGTCTGGCAACTTTACTACCATTTTAGGTGAATGCTGAACCTGCACATTTTTACCCTGGCCTTTGACACCTGAGATGTATATTTGTAAGGCCCACCCTATTTTTTATTTTAAGTTGTTTTTAATGATGTGTTTTAAAATTGTTGTAACCTGCCCTGGGACCTCTGGGTGAAGGGTGGGTAATAAATAATGATGATGATGATAATAACAGTAATATTATTTCATGAGACATGGGCATTCAGTGCCCCCCCCAGGGCAGTCTCAGAGCATGTCTGTCAGCAAAGGAGAGTAATCCAAGACATCAAGAATAAGAGAGTGAGCTAAGAACTGCAGGGTGAAAGGCAGAATCCAGCAGGGAGGTTGGGGTGGCTGAGTATCCAGGGAATTCAGCAGCCTGACTGATGAAACTAATACATCTGAGAAGATGGCTTGAAGGACTAAGATAGGGCATGGGGACAAGCAAGATTAGGAAGGAAATCAGCAGGTCTATTAACCAGCACACCATAAATGCTTGAGCAGCAAGAGAACGAGGAGGAGACCAGTGAGTTGAGCCCAGCAAATTCAGTGCAATGGCTTTGGATATTGGCTCAACTTCCAAAAAGGATTGGAGTTTGCTCTCCAGCAGATTGGCTTTGACAGATCAGATTTGTTACTTTCTGTTTTCACTACTATATTTTGTGCTGGGATGGGCTTTTTTAAAAAAGGTGTTCTTCAGGAAGTCATCAACATCATCAGTGACATCTGGGGCACTGCATTTTTAAAAAAAGAAAATGTACACGTTCTACCATTCTTGACTCGCTTTGTTTTTTGTCCAATAATCTATCCATTGAAAAATGAAAATAGGAAGCTGGCTCCAACTTGTCGCAGGACAGAGGGCTTAATAACATTTGCTTCCATTAATTACTGGGTAGCAAAGCCAGAAGTCAAGTTAAGCTTAACTCCCCCTTATTGTTGGGAAAAGGGAGGAGATGAATTTAATGTACTCATTATGGGGCTTGAATGAGAATAAGGAAACAAATCCAGGAAATCACCAGAAGAACATATGCGGTCTCCTACCATTCTGTTAACTTTGTTAGATTTTTAATAGAAGCCAGGAATAGACATGTCTTTTACTTTACAATATTTTCTTTACTCATTTAATGAGATGAATATATAAGAGATCTGTTTATGTCACTAGCTCTTGGAAAATATCACAAAATAGACTGTGATCTTATGCCTGGTAGTGGTGTAGCCCCCATTCTCAATAAAATAAAAGAGTGTTCACCTGCCAACTAGCCCTTTGCAGTTGAGCTACATTTTAAAAGAAAACAAACAACTGTACTTATTTATAAAAACTCTAAGCAGCTCACAAAATAGAAATAAATCATAATACAAATTTTATAGCAGTTGCTAAAACAAAAATAGAGACAATAAAAACAACACAATTAATTAATGGAGTAAAGCAGTTAAAATCATTTTTGGGAAACTTAGAAAGTATTGTTAAAAAGCATGAGCTGGTAACCTCCCACTTAGATTATTGCAATGTGTTCTGTGTAGGGCTGCCATTGAGGTTGACCTGGAAGCTGCAGCTAGTGCAGAATGCAGCAGTTCAGCTGCTCACTGGGGCAGAATGTTGGCATCATATTATGCTGCTGTTGAAAGAGCTTCACTGACTGCTATTTAGTACTGGTGTACAAAGCCCTATAAGGCTTGGGACCAGGATACCTAAAAGATGGTCTCATCCTTGACATACCCAACTGATCACTACTCTCTGCAGGAGAGATACCATCTTATCAGTAGGTCTGCTCCACACAGTGTCAGAAACAGACCTTTAGGCACCTACCCTTGCGAACTCTCTCCTATTACTTATCTGAGAGGTGTAATCTCTATTGCCTTTTCAATGCCTGCGAAAGATTTTCCACTTTTAACAAGCCTTGTAAGTGGAGTCTTTTATCCCATTTGGAATCAGAATTTTTAGGAAATTGTTCTTATGTATGCAATTGTTTTAACTGTTTTATATATGTAATGATTTTTATTTTATGTGCAATTGTTTTATATATGTTTTTATTTTATTGGGAAATTGCTTTGAGATGCTTCATAGGAAGCAATTCATATATGAAATAGAATAATGGTAACAGAAATACTATAGGCATTCCGCTGAGTTTCTGAAGGACTCTGTTTCAGGCAGATCCTCCTTGACAGAAAATGCCATAGAGTCAAGGTTGTCTTATGCTCCTCCCCCAATGTATGCTCTGCATTAAAGGATACATTGTTGTATTCAGCACTGTGCAAAGGACATTGTTCCATCAGCGCAAGCATATTTGAGAAAGGTGCAGGGCATTCACGTGGGGAGGAGTCCCGCTGTGCCAGCAGGAATCCTTGTGCCAGCTTCCGCTAGTGCAACGATTTAGCTGAATATGCCCCACAGTGTGAGACATGTTCTATCCTGGGAACTGAAAGGTAAGTAAGCTACAGCAGGGCCTCCACTTTGGGCAGGGTCCTTCTCTAGGGTGCCCAGAAGCAAAGGAAGATGAGACTATTTCCTATATCTTTAATTGTTGCATTGAATAGAGAATTCCCATGGATACAGCTTTTGTCACCCATGCATGATAACTTGGGCTTACTAAAATTCCCTTTTCCATACAACTATTATTTATTTCCTAAATGTATATCCTAAAAATACAGGATCCCCCCCCTTGTCATCTGACCTCCCTATTTGGGGCTTACCATATTTTTCATGTAGCCCTGTAGCAATGGTGGTGTCTGGTAAATTTAGAACCAAATAAGATCATCCTACCTTTTCAATAGGGGTGGAAGGATAGTGTAGGACAGATGTTGGGAATCTTTGGCACTCCAGATGTTGCCAAACTACAACTCCTATCAGCCCCAACAAACATGGCCAATGGCCAGAGATCGTGGGAACTTGTAATTCAGCAACATCTGGAGGGCCAAAGGTTCTCCCAGAGCTTGGAAAAGTTACTTTTCCAAGCTCTGGGTTCTCCACAACTGCTGTAGAGGTATTTCTTCTCAGTCTTGGATCCTGCTTGAAAATGGAGCTGAAATGCTACAAACTATAATGAGAGAATTGATCTGTAGAAATATGCAGTGGAGGGTCTTTATTGAGTTACAGTCAACACAGATTTACAAAATACAGATCATGTCGAAGAAACCTGAAAGCTTTTTCCAATATAGTCACTGAGTGGGTGGAGAAGGCAGACATAGTGCACATAATATGTCTGTGTAGCTGCAAGGCCTTTGACACTGAACCACACAGGAAGCTAACAATAGTTTTGATAGACAGCATGGTGGATGACAGACAGGAAATAGTGCGATATTATTGATGATTACATCAGAGGTAGACAGAAGAACACAAATCCTGAGGCCATGACCTTACAAAGACCAGCTGGAATGGTTGAAATTTATTTATTTCTCTAGTAGCATCTCACATGGGAGAGGGAAAGTGTGGTTTTGCTCTTAAAAGAGTTTAATAGATTCCCTTTTGTTAATGGGCTAAGAGAGCAGCTTATTTTCCCATTTGTGAATGGCAAAGCATGGCAGCAGTTGCCCCACCTCCCCCTTTTTTGGGTGGGGCAGAAGCAGATGTCTCAGCCTCCTTTTCTACCTCTAGGATACTGCTTTGCAGGGTTGTTGATGGCCCTGCCTCCTACACTGGCTCTACTCTGAAAGTAGAACCCAGTTGCACTGGTAGCCAGATGCCAGCTTCCAGAAAACTAAAAGAGGCCAAGGAGGAAATTTAATATGATGCATTGCTTAATGGGCTTGTACCCATTGCACACTGCAGGTGAGGGGAGTGAATGAAAGTTTGAATGCTGTGTTCCCCCACATAATACTTATGTGCACAGAATTTGCATGCCACCAAGTATGTTCTAGACTAGCCTTTTTATGTCATACTTTTTTTTATCCGGGAGATGTTGTCTATTGAATCCTGACTACAGATTTCAAACTCCACACAGGTTATTGATAACATAGTGACAAGGCACTGCAAAACAAGTCTTTGGCAGTATTTCTAGGCCAACGGGGAAGAGGGGACTCTGGAAATTGACCTTTACCTAAGGGAGGAGTATAGAGTTAATTCTCTGTGCCTGAATACAACACAGATGAACTTAGGAAGGCGCCTTATCCCAATAGTTTTCAACTTTGTCAGATGTGGGACCCACCTTTAGCCCAAACATGCATTTGGGGACCCATTTCTTTTCCTCTTCCATCACATATTTGTTTGGTGGTAGTGCTGTTGTTCTGACCTACCTTAGATCAGCCCAAGATCAGGTAGTGGGTTCCAACCCACTGTTGTGGGGTGTCTCCACATTTTAGTATTCATTTGTTCTCTAATTGTCCTTATGATATATATGTTACTCCTTATGTATAGCTTTGTATGTGGTAAAGTGTTTAGATTTCCTCATAACACAAGCCGCTTGAATAAAAGGATTTTTCTTTCTTTCTGTGTCTCTTCCCCTTTTGGAAGATAGCCGAAAGGTGGGAAGATAGCCACCTTTCTTGCTGTTCTGTAAATAGAGTTGATAACATAGTAACCACCAGTTACAGTTGCCTTATATAGACATTCTGGAGAGGTAGTCAGTGTTGGCTATTAAACCGAGAAAGCAGAGGTTAAATTTCCACAAGTGAGCTATGTGACTTAGAAGCGAAAGTTGGCAGAGCTCGAGCCATCTTCAAGGACACGTTGCTAAGCAACCTAGGCTCGGGAAGCTGGCCTTATCTATATAGAGGGCCAGCAGACACTTGTGAGTGTGGGGGTCGAGGAGTTTGTACAGAGAGAGCTTGTGATATATTGTCAGTAAAGTGACTCTTAAAACTTATTGCTTGTCTGGCTCATTGCTTCAACTGGCATCTAGCCTGTCACTATACTGTTCTGCATCCTGGGCATCTGCTTGCGCCAGATACAACATCCAACAAGTGGTAGCAGAGGATGGTTACCTGGTGCTGATGGTTACCTGGTGCTGAGGATTGCAGAAAAGCGGCAGAGAAAAGCCAGAACTGCAGACCAGCAAGTAAAACAGCAGAGAGACGGAGAAACCGAAAGCTGAGCTGAAAGCTGTGAGAGAGCCGTGGGAAAAAAAAACCTGACTGAAGGACAGAGGTGAGAAGCTCTAATTACAAAGGCGGTGAACTGTGAAAAGTGAAAGTATGTCTGTTACGTTATCGGCCGGGATTCCCTTGGAAAGGCTGACAGGGAAAAATTATGGCACTTGGAAACAGAGAATGCAGGCTTTTCTAGTGAAAGAAGACCTGTGGAAAGCTATCGCAGAAGACCCACCCACCGGGGTGCCTATTCCAGCAGATTGGAGAAGGCTGGATGAGAGGGCAAAGGCGTTAATTGTTCTTGCTATTGATGATTCTCAATTACTGCACGTGCGTGATGCAACAACGGCAAAGGAAACCTGGGAAACTTTAAGAAATATTCATGTGAAAAAGACTGCCAGTTCTAAAATATATCTTGCCAGAAAATTGTATCAGATGCGCTTATCTGGAGATACAACCATGTCAGAGCATTTGTTGGAAATAAACAGACTGTTTACTGAGTTGTCAGAACGTGAAATTGAACATTCTCAAACGCAAAAAGTGTATATCACATTATCTTCACTAGATTCAAGTTATGATAGTCTGGTGAGCTCTTTGGAAGCAATGGACGATGCAAATCTCAATATGGATTATATAGAAGGAAAACTTTTACAAGAATTTCAAAGAAGGCAAGAAATGGCAAAGCAGGAAAAGACTGAGTCTAAACACAACGTGGAAAAGCAGAACAACAAAGCTGCACAAGAGAGACTGTATGGACAAAAGGCATGTTATTTTTGTGGTTCCAGGCAACATCTTCAAAGGAATTGTGAAGCAAGAAGAAGAGAAAGAGGAAGAAAACCATGTGTACAGGTGATCTATGCTAGTAAGAATAAGCAATGTATTAACAATGAGCAGGGAAACAACTGCAAAGATTTATGGGCAATTGACAGTGGGGCAACAAATAGTATAATCAAAGATAAATCTATGTTTCATACATTTTGTGACGTAGAGGATCATGTAATAATGGCTGATGGATCTAAGAAACAGATCAAAAGTAGGGGTACAGTGAAATTAGCAGGTTTCAATACCATTATGACAGATGTGCTGTTTGTTCCTGATATCGAATGTAACATTATGGCTGTGTCGAAACTCAATGAAATGGGGTTCACAGTAATGTTCAAAAGGGGTTCAGTGCATGTAATGAGAGGAGAAAAAATATTCATGAAAGGAATAGTGAGGAACTCATTGTTCTTCTTACACGTGAAACAAACAAATCATGTACTCATGTGTGCTAATAAGAAACCCCATAATAATTGTGTTCATTTATGGCACAGAAAACTAGGCCATATAGGATATGAAAATGTGGTGAAAACAACAGAGAACAGTAATGATGTGACATTGAGAAACTGTGAAAAATATGTAGACTGCCACGTGTGTAAACAAACTAGGGCAGTTGTGGCTGCAAAGAACAAAGAAGCCATGCCCAGCACAAATGCACCTTATCAATTAATACACGTGGACTTAGTGGGGCCATTTCAACCTACTCAGGGGGGTGCAAGATATTTCCTGACAATAGTTGATGATTTTTCAAAATTCTGCACTGTTTATTTACTAAAAGCTACAAGTGAAGCTGCAGAGAAACTGAAAAGATTTATTACAAAAATTGAAGTGCAGTTTGGTGTCAAAATACAGAGAATAAGATCAGATCAAGGAGGAGAGTTCTTAGGACACTCTCTTACTGAATACTTGGATAAAAGAGGAATAAAACAGGAGTTAACAGCCCCTTATAGTCCTCATCAGAACGGGTTAGCGGAACACTGGAACAGGTTGCTTCAGGACTCAATAAGATCAATGCTATGTGACTCCTCTTTAACACAAGGTTTCTGGGGAGAGTGTGTTCTGTATTCAGCTTACATTCAAAACAGAATATTCCATAAGGCCACTGGAATGTCTCCTTACCAGAAATTGTATGACAGAAAACCCAGATTAAACCATTTGATTAGGTTTGGAGCAGAATGCTGGGTACATGTTCCCAAAAATAAAAGGACAGGGAAGCTGCAAAGGAGAGCAGACAAAGGGTACATGCTGGGATTTGAAAACACGTATTACAGAATATGGCTGCCAAAACAAAGGTCTGTAGTGTTAAGCAGAAGCGTGCAAGCAATAGAGCAGGATTGGGAAGAGAAAACATATGTGGAGTTGGGAAACACTGAAGGTAGTAATGAACAAGAACAGGCAGACACAGTACCTATAAAACAAGAAGAAACAGGCAGCAGTAGTGAATCAAGTTCTAGCTCTGAGAGAGAAACAGAGGAATCGCCTGACACAGACACAGACACTAAGGCAGAAATACAACCACGCAGATCAGAGAGAACAACAAAAGGTATTCCACCTGTTAGATTTAAAATAAATTCCATTAAACATATAGACTTCAGTAACTGGAAAAAGTGGGATGATGGAAATCATGAAGAGTAATGAAATATAATGAAAATGATGCTGAGATTGCAATGGAGTATTACAAATGAAAGTGATGTGAACTGAAATAAAAGGAAATGTATCAGAAGAATAAAACCAAATGATGTAAATGTAATGACATGTAAAATGTAACACATGTAAATGGAAAAGAAATGTAACTGGCTGAATGTGGAAATTTAAGGTGGGGGATTGTTGGCTATTAAACCGAGAAAGCAGAGGTTAAATTTCCACAAGTGAGCTACGTGACTTAGAAGCGAAAGTTGGCAGAGCTCGAGCTATCTTCAAGGACACGTTGCTAAGCAACCTAGGCTCGGGCAGCTGGCCTTATCTATATAGAGGGCCAGCAGACACTTGTGAGTGTGGGGGTCGAGGAGTTTGTACAGAGAGAGCTTGTGATATATTGTCAGTAAAGTGACTCTTAAAACTTATTGCTTGTCCGGCTCATTGCTTCAACTGGCATCTAGCCTGTCACTATACTGTTCTGCATCCTGGGCATCTGCTTGCGCCAGATACAACATCCAACAGTCAGGAACACCTGCCAAGTAGTCAGGTATTTGCTAGCTTATCAGCTACCAGCTAAGATGCAGCTCAAGAGGTGCAGCTCAAGAGATGCAGGTCAAGCATCTGTTGAGCAAGATCATAGCCTTGAACACTGTTATAACAGGATGACATTTTATACAGTAAGTGACCAGTCTTGTGAGACTTGGTCCAACATACTTCTGCTATCCTTGTTACTGCTGACAGCCAGAGGAGTTTTCTCACACCATGGGGGAGATAACTCCGTTTTGTTATACATAAAATAGAGAAATATATTGATATGGGAATGTAACTTGTTTGATGCTGATTCCTTACAATATAACTTCACAAATATTGCAGTGTAACATGTTTGATGTATAAGTCTGAGCTCATAGAACATTATACTTTATGCGTACTGATGAATAAACCTGATATGAAATCCTGAGCTATGATAAATAAGAGAAACATTGGCTAAGGGCAAGTGTATAATCTTTATCTTCTGGCTAAGGCCACCGTAAGTATTATGTATGCCATTATGTGTGTGTAACCAGGCAGTACATTGATCCTAACTTAAAAGATGTAGACATGATAAGAGGCATGATGTAGTAGTAATGCAGGACTTCAGTTATCCTGATATCTGTTGGGAGACAAATCCTGCCAAACATGGCCCCTTCAAGAAATTTCTGACTTTTGTTGGAGATAAGTTTCTCCTACAAAAAGTGGAGGAAGCAACCAGAGGATCAGCTATCCTGGACTTGATTCTAGCCAATAGAGATGATTTGATGGATGAAGTGGCAGTTACAGGAACTCTGGGGGAAAGTGACCACACCATACTTGGGCTGCATTCACACTGTACATTTGTTCCACTATTATTCCACTTTAAACAGTCATGACTTCCCCCAAAGAATCCTGGGAAGTGTAGTTTGTGAAGGGTGCTGAGAGTTGTTAGGAGACTCCTAATCTCCTCACTGAGCTACAAATTCCCAGAGTCCCCTGGGAAGAGGGATTGACTGTTAAACCACTCAGGGAATTGTAGCTTTCTGTGGAAAATAGGAGCCTCCTAACAACTCTCAGCCCTCTTTACAAACCACACTTCCTAGAATTCTTTGGGGGAAGCCATGAGTATTTAAAGTGGAATAATAGTGGAATAAATGTCTGGTGTGAATGTGGCCTTGAATTCTTGCTTTTAACAGAAGCAACAGCTGAGAGTAGCCATACGTGCACCCTGGACTTCAGGAAAGCTGATTTTAATAAACTCAGAACAATTGTAAGTACGGTTTCATGGCAAGCCACCCTAATGAGAAAAAGAGTCCAAGATGGGTGGGAGTTTCTAAAAAAGGAAATTCTAAAAGCACAATGGCAAAAGGAAAAAAGGGGGGAAACAGCAGAAGAAGCCAATGTGGCTTCACAAAAAGCTTAGAGATGACCTGAAAACAAAAAAGGACACATACAGGAAGTGGAAAGAAGGCCAGGCCACAAAGGAAGAGTACAGGCAGGTGTCATGGAATTGCAGCGATGGTGTGAGGAAGGCTAAAGCTGAGAATGAGCTGAGGTTAGCGAGAGATGCTAAAAGCAATGGAACAACTATCAGGTGGATCCACAGTTGGCTCCAGAATCATATTCAAAGAGTGGTTATCAATTATTCCTTCCCAAACTGGGCGGAAGTAATGAGTGGGGTACCACAGGGCTTGGTCCTGGGCCCAGTGCTCTTCAACATTTTTATTAACAACTTGGATGAGGAGGTGCAGAGCATGCTTATCAAATTTGCAGATGATACAAAATTGTGGGGCACAGCTAATACCGTGGAAGACAGAAAGAAAATTCAAAGGGACCTTGATAGGCTGGAGCATTGGGCTGAAAACAACAGAATGAAATTCAACAGGGATAAATGCAAAGTTCTACACCTAGGAAAAAGAAATCAAATGCACAGTTATAAGATGGGGGATACTTGGCTCAGCAATATGACATGTGAGAAGGATCTTGGAATTGTCATTGATCACAAGCTGAATATGAACCAACAGTGTGATGTGGCTGCAAAAAAGGCAAATGCTGTATTAGGCTGCATTAACAGTAGTATAGTTTCCAAATCATGTGAAGTATTAGTTCCCCTCTATTCAGCACTGGTTAGGCCTCATCTTGAGTACTGCGTCCAGTTCTGGTCTCCGCACTTCAAGAAGGATGCAGACAAACTGGAACAGGTTCAGAACAAGGATGATCAGGGGACTGGAAGCAAAGCCCTATGAGGAGAGACTGAAAGAACGGGGCATGATGAAAGGTTGTCACACATAGGAGGGCCGTGATCTCTTCTTGATCATCCCAGAGTGCAGGACACGGAATAATGGGCTCAAGTTGCAGGAAGCCAGATTTCGACTGTACATCAGGAAAAACCTCCCAACTGTTAGAGCCATATGACAATGGAACCAATGACCTAGAGAGGTAGTGGGCTCTCCGACACTGGAGGCATTCAAGAGGCAGCTGGACAGCCATCTGTGGGGAATGCTTTGATTTGGATTCCTGCATTGAGCAGGGGGTTGGACTTGGTGGCCTTATAGGCACCTTCCAACTCTACAATTCTGTGATTCTGTGAAGATTGTGATCTGCTGCCTGAGGCCAGAGATATGTGTAATTTGTATAAATAAGAAATAAATATTTAAAGAATAAATATTGTACGGATTATGAAGACAATCCGCTGATGAACTCCCATTCTTTTCCTGATATCTCCCAGGCCCCAAGAAGTCTTGGATGAGAGCTCCAACTTTAGTCTCCTTCTTCAGATGACTGCTACTGGAGACTGTGTAAGGTTAGGTCAGCACCACATCTGACCTATAAGGAATCTAAATAGCCAATGGGCAACAGGAGAAAGTAAGAACCCTCGATCCTAGGCATTCATAAGAAAGAGGCTGTCCCTGTGGTTTCACCACCAATAGAAGACCAAGGCCTTATACCAAGTTAGACCCTTAGTCCATCAAGTATTGTCTAGATTGCCTGCCAGTGGTTCTCCAGGGTTGCAAGCAGAGGACATTCCCAGTCCTCCTTAGAGATAGCCAGGACTGAACCTTGAACGATCTGTGTGGAATGCAGATGTTCTGGCACTGAGCTGTCTCCCTGTCACATGGGAGAGCACTCAAACATTCAGTCCTCATTCCCCCACAAACTCACTCTTGTCACCAAAATATGAGGCTCCTCTCATATTTTAATCGTATGCTTG